>NC_133343.1:19561713-20161713 GCF_030506205.2 Paramisgurnus dabryanus | reverse complement strand
TTGCGTGGAGCGAACAAGAAAACATATGCTTACATGCTCAATCGGCACCGGGCGGGTATCCTTTTCCTCCAGACCTTGACGCATGGTCGCGGAAAAGCGAGAAATATATTTTTTTTAAGTAAAAATATTTTGCACAATTGATATATTACTTATGAATATTTTAGGAAATTATTTTTGACACACGTAGGTTATTACGTGTATTTTGGATTTTAATTTCATTACTGTGCCTATCCGTGGCCTCATCCGAGCGCACTTTCTTTGTCTTGCGTCTTTTAAAGACATTGGTACAGCACCATGACCCAGAAAAGACTCACACACCTTTCCCTGATGCATGCCCACACAGAAATACTGAACTCCCTGGACATTCGTCCTCTAGCTCATGAGAGACTTTGTATTTCTATTATACAACCGGCGCAATGCGCGACGCGAGTTTTTTCTGCGCGAGTAAAGAGCGCATTGATAATATGCGTATTAACGGAATGACAACGCGGGTTTGTTTATTACATACATGGATGCGCAGCAGCACAAAAACGCTTTTTAATATGAAAAATTAAAGGATTAAAATGTAACAGATTATTATTGAGTCTCTTGGACATAAATGATGATCAATTATGAGACGTTAGAAGGCGCAAATAGCTGCTTCATCTGTAGCTAAGTAAATAAATGCTTTGCTTTAAACAAATGCATCTACTTTTAAATGTTTTTTTTTAAATGCTACCCAACGGATTTATTGTATATAATGACTCTGCACCTGTAGATATGGTGAGATGAGAAAACATTTTAAGTAATGCTTTTAAAAAAAACATTTCGCTGTCCAAGTGCTGAAATGGCTCTCCACACGTTTGTAAATTCTTTATCTTTTGTTTGTAACAAATAGAGTATTTTTACAGTACAAACCTTATATAAAGCCTATTCTAAAAATGTAATTATACACCATGTATTTCTTTATAAAAGTATACAATATCAGAACTAAACCCATCATTATTTTTGTTCAAATTATGAATTATTTATAAGTTTAAAAAAGACAGTAATAGTACTATTTAGTAAAAAAAAAGATCTATATAAAAATATACTAGGTATGTTAATGTGAGAATATTTTACATCTGTCGTGTGATTCTAACTTAAAAACGAAAGTAAAATATGTTCGTCCGCATGGACATTGAAAATTGTGAAGTTTAATTAATATTATATGTTGTTATAATATTATATGTTGTATGTAAATTGTAACTAGAGGTCGACCGATTTATCGGCCGGCCGATTAATTGGCCGATTTTTGGCATATTTTAAAAAATCGGCTTTGGCCGATTTTGCTGCAAAATTAGGCCGATTAATAGGCAGGCGCATCTGCGGGCACCTAAGCGCTGTTGTAGAGCTCGTGACGCTGCCTGCCTCTTGCTGCAAGCAGCTCGCTCCCGTCTCGTGTGTGTGCAGCCATGCCTCGTTCACAAACAGCTTTACTAAATGATGGGGATCGCGCGAATTAAGCAGCCAGTACAACAGCGCGACGGGGTTATGTCTCGCGGTGCACTGTCCGTGCAAAGATTAGGCTCATTTCATGTGATTAATGAGTGATGATGAGTTTTGTTTGCGTGACAGAGAGAGAAGAGCCGCGCCCGCACGCTTTCTGTCTCCCTGCTTTTATTATTCAAAACAAAACTGACCCGATGGCGAAAGGTCGGAAGACCAAATCATATCCACCGAGGAAATGTTTTTCGTGTTGTTACAGTAACACTTTGTTTACAGTTTTGCGCTGTTCAGCCTGGATTAGAACACAGCGCGTCCGATTCGCGAACTGACTCCTTTGAACGGATTCGTTTGAATGAACGGTTGAAACAACAGATCTGTCCCAACACTAAACTCACAAGACGTCACTGTCAGCACAATCAGTCACTTATAGCGTCTCAGAAATGAGAATGTAAATGTGTTTAAAAAGATTTGCCCTAAATAACAGTCTCAACTAAAAACCATAGACATTTACTATGTTAACTTTATGATGAATAAATATTTTATCAGGTCTACCAAATAAGGATTTTATCCTACAAAGCAATAAAAGCCATGGTAAAAAACTGATCAAAGATGATGACAGCAGAGTGTCAGGTAATAATCTGTGTCTGATAAATGCATGGTGCAGAGGAGGTTGTAAAACTCTTCAGAAAGACCAGTCATATATTTTTAAATACTTTGACTTAAATAGTGACATTTTTGCATTTAAAATATCTGCTAATAATGATGAGAACATTTTGATTATTATGTACATATAGAAAATCGGCCAAACATATCGGCCATCGGCTGCCCTGATTTCAAAAAAATCGGCATCGGCATCGGCCAGAGAAAAAGCATATCGGTCGACCTCTAATTGTAACGAAAGTAATTCCCCCTGGGATAAGTATTTTTGCTTCTGATTAATAGCGCATATTCATCTGAGAACTGATGATGTCTGTGTGTTTCAGACCCTGGCTGTGTGCCCTGAAGTGTATATGACAATAAAGTAGTAAATCTCAATGTATTTATTTTTAAAATGTATTTTAAATAGGCCTATAGGCTCATAGGTTTTTTGGTTAAAAAATTCACAGCACCCCCTGTTCAAAATGACTTCCAGCGGCCCTGCCTTGACGCTTTGTGTGTTCGACTTTAAATTTTTTTTTTTTTTTTTTTTTTATTAGAGAACATATGAACATTAATACAGAAAACAGGCATCAAAATAGAAACTTCCAAAGTTGAATAACAAAATAGTTATAAAAATAAAATAGAAGACATTCACAGGACGCCAAATACAGACTCATAGACATTAACAATACATGTACCTTTTACATTTTTAACAAGTTTAAGAGACTTCATTAAAAGAGTGATTTCTTTTAAGAAAACCAGGTGTAAAGGATAAGATTTTAACAATCTACATTTATGAATAAAGAATTTGCCATACAAAATGAAGAAATTTACCAAATTGTAAATGTTTTTATCATCATTCTCAAAGTAACAAATAATATCTTTCATATTAAATGTTATGACTGTGTTAGTTTTAGTTGATAGGACAGAAAAACATTCATTCCAAAATGCCTGAACATTTTGGCAATCAAAAAATAAATGACATAAAGACTCCTCAGTATTATTACAAAATGAACATTCGTTCCCAATTTCCATAAATTTAGAAAGTAGTAAATTAGTTGGGTATATTTTGTGTAATATCTTCAAATGAATTTCTCTCACTTTATTTGAAATACAAAATTTATAGGGCAGCAACCATGCTTTACACCAAATTACATCTCTTAGAATGGAATTCCAATAAAATTTTCCTCTTGGAGTAACTCTCTTCCTTTCATGAAAAACTTGTCTAATATCTTTATTAGTGCATTTTTTTTCAAAAATATTTTTTCGACTTTAAATGGTGCGGCGCTGACTGGTCGGCGTATGACATCAGAGTACCGCGAGAGCAAAGGTAAAGTCGGACCATTTGTAACATTTCGACTTGCTCTCGCGGTACTTTGATGTCTTCGTTGCCGACCTGTCTGCGCAGCGCCACATAGAAACGCCCTTTGACTCTTTAAGGCAAAGTACCAGCAACATGAGAAGTGGTGGCACGCAAAAGAAAGTGAAGGTACGCAGTACGCTAAAATATAAAGCGTCTGTACTGCGAGCACTGGTATAATTATTTACATCGTGTGTTGCTCTTTCACCATTGTGCACCCGCGCACTCGCTCTGTAGTTTGTAGCTCGCGCTCCGGCTTCGATAAACACCGTTTCTCAATACCAAGTAGGGGAGAGTGGGGCAAAGTGAGCCAGTGGGTAAGTTGACCCACCCCCTTTATCTAGGCAACCATACAGATTTGTAGCCGTGTGACCACAAATACAGGTAGCAACCATAATTTATATGTTAAAGAGAAGGACAAATTAAAAAGTTATGATTAAAGTATGATTTTTTTAACAAAAAAAAAAAACAGTTTTTATCCTATCAAAGTAAAATTTATACATACCAGGTATAAAGGCTGTTATGTTAAAGTAGATTTATCCAGGTCTAAATATTCATACCATAAATATTTGTGATAGGCTATGTATAAAACCATGTGAATGATTTAGCTAAAGATTAGCCTGAATTACTAAGCTAGGCAGTTTCCCAGAACGGTGGCTGTGGGGCAAAGTGAAACAGATGGGGTAAACTGAACCAGGGGTTAAACCCCACCATGAGGCACTGTAACCATTGAATATGTTTCATAAAAAAAAAATTCTGTGTAGTTTCGCACAACTGATTTGTTCATTTTTAAACATTTTAGAAAACATATCATGCTAAGACATTACCATATTAATTAATTTTTATGCATTTGGCGTTTTGCAGGTCTACACTGAAAAAACAAACATACCACTCAGAAACGTCCATTGACAATCTCCAAACAATAAGTTGTTCCTCAAAATCTGTATTTTCATCTGATACAGACTCAAACATGAGTGGATGACATCAGAGTACCGCGAGAGCGATTTAAAACCAACCTCCTCCGCTTTATTTCTCGCGGTACTCTGATGTCATCTGCTTGTCGGTTCTTGTGGCGCTGCGTAAAGTTGACCACACCTAAAAAATGTACTGCTAAACTCGACAGAAATGCTCTGTATACCAGCACCTCCTTTATTAATTTGTATAGCAGGAAAAGTTCTATTTTACTTCTCAGCGTGATAAATAGCTTACAAGGTTTGGTGTGTGAGCGTGTGAACTGACAGAAATGCGTGTGTCTCATGGCGATTGCGTGGGACTTAAGAGCCTAGGTTATATCAACATATGTCAAATTAAGTTACCTGATATCCACTTAATTTTATAAGTTATAAACATTCATTTAAAATAACATACAGCTTATGTATTAGGCCTATTTGCTTAAATTACATTCTAACAAAGAAACTGCAAAGGTTGATATTAAAACCCAACACGCTGGTGAAAACTGGATAAACCGGTTTTCTTTGATGAGGTGATCGATTAGCATTGGGGGTTGGCAAAGAATTGGCAGACCTAGGGGTGGGTGGTTTTTAATTTCTTGACTCTCTGTCACTGGTAGCTGCTAAAACAAGCAGCTAAACCATGTGCAATTAATTACATTTTGGAATTAACTTCCTTCATGTCTTTTTATTTATACACTGTAAAAAATATTTTCTGAATTTTTAAGTAAAGTTAGCATTAAATATGTTTTACAAACAATTGATTTACAAACTCTGGGATGTTTGTGATTATCATCATTCAGAAAAGTGGTGCTTGTGTTTAGACTCATGTTTTACGTGATTAAATCAGGTTACATTAGTTTCTTTTCAGTGTAGAACAGTTTGTAATCAAAATGCAAAAATATAGTACATTTATAAACATCGCTGAAACAAAGAGTGAATTAAAAAAGTAATAAAGTTAAAGCTGCTGATAATTTTGTTTATATTTACTAGCATTTTCTGAGTGAAAAATGTTTAGATTTTGTTAAGTAGCCTAAATCCTACTCCAATTTATTTCAGTGTAGGTTTCTCATTTTTATCAGCTTTCTTTTGCTTTTCAAAGGGCCGTCTACCTTTGCTACCGCCAGTGCTTTAATGTGGGCCAGTACCGCCACTTCCAAATATAGCTCTTGAGCGTACCACCATCTCTCCCTGCGCCCAGAACCTACTTCTAACGTACCAGAACGCTCGTTTGCACATCTGTTTAAATCAGAGGCTTAATTTAATTATTTGGCTGCGCTGCCGCTTTTCAAAGCGCCCTTCACAATGCAAGCTACCTAATTCGTCCCACCGAGAGCAGAGACTACATTACCCATTCACCTTTGAGTTTTACAAGTTAAAAGCGCATGCGTAGCTTTTGCTGCTGTCAATAGGCTTGTTCGACTTCATGCGGCGCCCCGAGAATCGACAGCCAGAAGACGTCACAGTATCGCGAGAGCGAGGCGAAATATGATTTCTTGAATCATTCTCGCGGTACTCTGACGTCATCCGGCTGTCGGTTCTTGCGGCGCCGCATGAAGTCGAACAAGCATAGTGTTAACAACGTGGTTTGGAGAGGTGTGTGAAACGCGCAACCATAGCTGCTCTGTTAAAATGAAAATACAAATGAATACTTAATATGCCCTCCTGGTTTTAGACTCTAAGGAGTAAAAGAACAAGGTCAGAATCAGATGACTCTCGCTGGCTGACATCCCAACAAGCCAGAATGATATCGCTGCAGGTCAGATGCAAGCTTTTTCCAATACCCTTCTGTAGGTACGTGACAATCTCTGCTGTCGCGGCTGTCAGCTTGGTTTCCCTCGACGCAACTTCGGATTTCCTCAGACGATGTGCAGACTGATTGTAGCCTATTATACATACTTGCTAAACTACAAGTGTACGAAATTTCAATGAATTTGAACGACGCGCACAGGAGTTTTACCACACGCAAAATGGAAAACAATGGGACAAAATAAAGTGATGACTTTCGAGTTTCAAATGGCCAATATTCTGTTATTCTTGAACCCATAGACATGGTCTTGGTGTCCAGAGAGTATCTTTGCCCGACAGCGACAATATGTTATTAAAAAATAAATTACATCATTATGGATAAATGAGTGCTTACAGAATATATATGTTTGAGAATGCTTATCAGTACTTTTTTGTTTCTTAAACTTTAAAGATGAATATTCTCCTTTAGAGATGGGCAATTTTCAGCAATAGCACATTATATTCAAATTTTTGAGCTCATAAAAAATATTTTTTCGCTTATTTAAATGACTTTTTTATGTTTTTATGCACGTTTAGTTTTGGTGCAATTTCATCAAAAGCTTGTAATTAGGAAATACACACAACATGCTTAACGTGTATTTTCTATATGTTAAAAAGTTTGTAAAAATTGCGTATTCTTATATAATAAGAATAACAATATGATATATTTATATTGCGCTCAAAATGATTTAGAAATGGAAAAAGGAATTCTTCTCAACTACCACCAATAAAGTTTTAAAATTCTTCTTTAGAAAAACGGCATTTAAACCCACGTGCACCGAACAAGAAAACGTATGCTTACATACAGTCCGTGTATGATATCTTTTTTATTTAGTTTTACATATTTTTATTTATATGCATTTAATAATAAGGTCATAATGTACACACTGTTAAAAATGATTCAGTGGCTTTGTAAATATCTCTAAAATAAATGATTAAAGTAACTTAATAAAATCTCTTAATGCAGTTATGCGATTTTTTTAGTTGGAAAATAAATTACTAAAAATAGAACAGATATTTTGTGTAAAATGTACATATATTATTTGATGTATACGCCTTAATAATATAAGTATTACATTTACAGATTATTTTAGTCAATATATTTAAAAAGGTCAGAGTAATATATTTAAGTTTTTAAAACTGTAATAATTGCATATTTCAAATTATTATTATTTCTATTTGACATCAAAAATGTGTAAGTTTTACGCCTAACTTGAAGTATGATTTACTTATATTTTCACATTGATATTATTTGAGTAAATGTAGGCAAAAAATAAATTAATAATAAGTAGAAAAAATGTCAATTTTAAACAATCACATAGCCAACGGTTTTTAATCAGCAACAAAGAAACTGCGCATTTTGCCGATGACAAACACATCAGAAACTCCTCGAATTTATGAATATTTACACTCACAATATGATTTTATTTCCTTAGTACAAAAGTATAACATATTATACAAATTCTCAGTGAAATGTATTAAACACCAATGCATACTTTTTATCGTGTTTCATACCATGTAAAGGGAAACATATAAAAAGTAGCCTACTGTTCAGTAATGCAGAAAAGCGCACCACAACCATGTTAAAGCTATTAAAACGTTCAGATGCAAAAATGAACTAAATGTAAAATTAGATAAACTAGTTAATGATATTGCGTAAATGCGCTCGGTCTCTTCAAAGGTCTTCGCGAATTATTTTGTTATAAGACTCGATTATCATACATCACGTCTCTTCTACTGTAAGTACACGGAAAAAATAAGACAAATGATCCGCGTTTGAGTCGGATTTTTATGAAGAATATGTGACTGTTTATGTAACTGGCAAAAGAAAACTTCGCCAACAAAATGTTTGCCAAAAAGCATGCATTTGTATGACATCAAAGTCCGTGTCATGTTACTTCAATATCATACAGTATACGCTCAGCATGAAGTCGAGCACACACATTGTCGTCAGTATGGCCTACAAGAAACACGCCTGCCCTCTACAGGTTTTTATATTTCCTGCGTCCCCCACCGAACCCCCCTTTTGCGGGATCTCGCAGAATTTCGGAAGTCTCCGCGGCATTCTGGTCTCAGAGACGCGCATTTTTAAAGGCCACATCTGTATTAAACCAAAAACACAAAATAACACTGTTTTTAGCAATGAAATAGTTGCACTTTAAATGAACACTAAGGTAATGAGCAGGCTTGAAAAAGACTGCATATTGGATATACAAATAATTTAGTTAGATCTGCATTTCATGTGAATCTGCTTCTATCATCATTTTATGTTTTTTTTACAGAGGAGACTCAAGTGTACATTACTGTATATAACAACTTTTTGCCAAGTTATTTCTAAATATAGACATATTTACATTCTTGCATGTACATCATTCACAAGGCCGTAGTGGTTTTCTGTCAACTTCTTCGACTTAAGTTATAAATATCCATGTACATGAATACTAATGTCTGGGTAATGATCAAAATGAGGTGATGATTGACTAACCATTGATTTTCCATATGCATGTTCCAAGAATAGAAATGCATTATTTTGCCCACCAGTCAGGTTCACAAAGCATATCTTGCACATTTAGCAGTCATCACAAGACTTGCGAACATGTTTAATCACCCAGACTTAGTTGGGTAGTACTGTCCAAGCTTTTCTAGTGCGGGAACTGGGGGATCAGCACAAAAAGTGCCAAAGACACATCTCCAGAGCTCATCCATGTCACCAAAATATGTTTATTTAAGTATTAGAACAATGCTTTTCAGTCTTTAGCTTGGTCGTATATGTGAAATGATTTACCTGATGATGATCACCTTCTTGAATGTGTATTTGATGGTCAGGATTGAGTCTTGAATGGCTTTGAATGTTATTTTTGACCGGCTTTGCTTTAATGGGCTGTTTTGATCCACAGGCTCCTCCTCCCCTCCACGTCCCTCAACACCATTGGCTACCAGCAGCTCCCCTCCTCCCCCTCCACCACCAAGGCCACCATCACGACCCAAACTGCCTCCTGGGAAACCAAGCGTAGGAGATGTGGTACGTGTTACCTACCATTGAAAACATTAATACTTTCATATAGCTTGTAAAACTATGGGCCATATGATCATACACCCGGCGCGATGAAGCGCCACGTTGTTTAAAAAGCAAATGCATTTCCACCCATTTTTGCGGCCATGGGCATTGTGGTCTGAAAGTGAGGTGTGTTTAGGCGCATTGTTGGCGCGTTGCTGTTTTGAGGCAACTAAAATAGACTACGCCATTGAACAACTTAAACCTGCTCTAAAGTCTATGGCGCAATATTGTTTTGAGTGCCTTAGTAATATGCTCCTATAAATGGGACGACAATGCGACAAAAAAATATTTTTAAAGTACAAACCTTTTCTTGCATATTTGGAAATCCTTTTTTGAGATAACACTGATCATGTAGGCTATTCTTCCATTTACAATAAAGCCTGCCATTTTTACTTCCTAAAAAATGACAAAATGACTGACTGCATGTCAGATAAATATTATTGAAAAAGAAAAAACGCGCGAGGAATAGAGGTTGCTTAGTGTAAATGACAAACCCATTCTCTTTACTAAACCTCCCGTTTATTTTATTTTTCTCTGCATCTCCTGTCAGAATCGGCCATTCAGCCCCCCTGTACACTCGGCGAGTCCCCCTCCATTGGCTCCCCTGGCTCGGGCGGAGAGTACCTCTTCCATATCCTCAACCAACTCACTGAGCGCTGCCACCACACCTACAGTCGGTAAAGAGCTCTCCGTGTCTGTGTCAGGTGTGACTCCATTTCCCATCATTCTCTCTGCTTTGCCATGCTGCTCTGCTTTTGTGTGTTTGCTATTGAAATCGTCTCATCTGCTGTAGCTAGAATTCAGTCATCCGTCAAGGCCCAGTCGTGCTTAGTTTTATGCATTTATTGCTCTGAATGTGCTGTAAATGTCAGTAAATCACTATGGTCAGTATGGTGATAACGCAGTTTAGATTAAAATAGACAGAAGTTAAATTTATGTCCATTTTGATTGACAAGATGAAAACCACAATTTTCTGTTACAAACTTTCACAAAGCATCTTTAGGTTATAAATAACATTAAAAATTCAAATCCATAATTTGATTTTTAAAGATTTATTTATAAATACTTATGATTTTTTCTGCAAAATGCAATAAATCCATGACAGTTGTTTTTTTTCAAAATGCTATAAATCTATTGAATCAATATATAAATGTGCATTCATCTTTGCCATGTTATATTCATTTAGTTGATTCGTGGTATACAGTGATAAAAAAATAAACATTAATGGCATTAATCAAAACACTTTGTCATATTAAGAACACTGTCATTGCTGCTGTCATCCTTGGGACGTTGTCGCTGAATTTTTTGACTTTTTTGAGCATGACAGAAGCTTCATGCTGTCGGGTGAGAAAAAGCAGCAGCCAGCATTTTACTTTCGCCCGATTGCCTCTCACATAAATGATCCGATTTTGATTGCTTACGTTTCTTCCCCGCCACAAAAAACGAACACAAGTTTATCAATGCCATCAAAAGTATTATTTGTTTTTGTTTGTTTGTTGATCACGAAGTACAAAGTAGATGAGAAAACTAGGATTCTGTGTGTATTCGGCACCACCATTGTTGTTTACAAAAACAATTATAGACAAGCTTAGCCTACATTTATGAAAACTAAAATTATCAGCTAAATTATTAGAATTATTTGCTAAATGTCTTTTTTATTTCTTTGGGGCATTTATAGCATGCCGAACAGGCCCACGCTTGCGGCTGTGCTTCCTTGATATTTGAAAACATCCAAATTGTTGGACAAAAGTTTTATAATTATCCTAACATCCCAACAACTACTGATATTTGTGAATTTTTATAGGAAAAGTTTCGAACACAAAATAATGCCAAAGTATCTTATTTTGAATTTTTTATTATTTAAAAAAGATATATGAGATATTTTCACAATTAATAAGCAAAAAAAAAAATATTTAAAATAGCAATTAAAAAGATTTTATTAAATTAATTTTAAATGTGATAAAAAGAATAAAACACAAGATTTACAAAATATCAGTGTTATGATTGGTCAAGGTCAGTCAAACTACCGGCGAAGGGTCACATGTGAATCTGTATGGATGTTTATATTTTAAAAAGAATTACTTTAATACCGTATATTTTAGAAAAACTTGAAGGAGATATGTTTTATGGGAGATAAGTTCTAAAAATATTAGGTTTGTATCAGGATAGTTAAATCAAAATATCTTAATATCAAATTGATAACTTGCAAACATAATAAGATAATTGTCTTTTCTGGACTTTTTTGTTATTTTATTGATGCCAAAGGACTATTCTTTATGCTAGACAGACACATTTTCAGTAGTTGTATTTCCCTTAGCAGCAAAAGCTTGAAAATTACTTATGTAAATTTTAAGAGTTTCATTTAATAAGTATACTGTAGGTCTATCTGCTGCTTTTGCTATTCCAACATTTTGTTTGTTTGTTTGTCTGTCTGCTTCCATTGACTTTTAACCATTACATTTCTTTTTAGTTGCTGTCTTTTTAGCATGTTCAATGTGTGCTGTGTGTCCATTGTGATGCCTGAGTTTAAAGACTGATTATTTTCTTTCAAATTATTTGTCTTTTGCTTTGAATTACGTTTATTTTTTGTTTGTGTTTTGTCGTCTCGTCCTGTCTTTTGGGCTGACGTAATTGTCTGATGTCAGAAGATGATGCTTTTATAGACAAACTTCCCAACTTTGAGAGACGGGCAGACATGCCAGCAGGTATGCTATGAACCCTTCCTAAATTAATGGATGGGATGGAAACCGATCATTCAAAAATGTAACAAACTGTTACATTACCCCAGAGTCGTATAATAATAGAGTTACGACACTCACATAGACGTCCGTTGTAAGAATGGAATGCGGAAGTAACAGCGTTTCATGTAGTGACCGGTAGTGACGCATAGTTCCAAACGCAGCACTGAAGCCCATTCATTTCAATGGCACCTGCTGGTAAATCGATGAAATTACCGTTTCTCTTTACATTTTCGGACATTTCATTAATATAGTCAGTGATATTTTATGAACTCTGCTGTAGGTAATGATTATCGTTAATAATAACTAGTAAAAATTTTATATTTTAATGAGTTGTGTATAATGTGTGAATAATATAGATTTAATGGTTTAATATTTTATTACTGGTGGCCATCTACTTTATACTTATCTTTTTTATATATTATGAGTAACACTAGGGGGCAACAGCGACAAGCTAAATGCCTTATAAGAAAGTCACACTGCTTCACAATGCTGCTATGTGTTTCTTGTGTTTGGTAAGTAATACGAGTGATGTATCCTCGAAAATCATGTATAATTATATTAACATTTAATGTGTACTATAAATACAATTAAATATGAATTAAGTGTGTTTCTGTTATGCTTGACTGTTACAAATAACCGCGTTGGCGATCTTTTTTTGTAATTTTAATATAGTAAAAGTGTAGGAATTATGTTTTTAGCAGATTGATAGCCATTTATATAGCCATATTTTGCTACAAAAATAAAAGATAAACTGTGTTGCTGTAGTTGGTATAGATAACCACAGTTATCTTTGGGTCACAATTAACTGTTTATAACTGATTTACTGTATTTCCATCACTCCCTAGTAAAAAAACGTTATAAACATAGTAAGTATAGTGATCAATTCCCATTACAAGCTTATATTTACCTAAAATAGCTCAAAACCTATGCAAACAGATTGACAGCCCTGCTTGGTTTGGAACTGTAGAACGTTACATGAACCACGTGACCGCGCGACGGCGAGATCAAAGCGTTTCGTAACTCTGTTATTATACGACTCTGCATTACCCATAGTGCCAGTTAGCTCATTCATAGATATTTTTACCAACATTTTTCACATTTTTTCTAAGAAGCAAATAATAAGCGTAGTGTAACAAGATTAGTGTAGCTTGTGGTTAGCAGTTGATTTTTAATATACAGTAGAGCTATTAAAGGGGACATATCATGAAAAATTCCATGTTTAAGTGCTATAATTTGGTCTCTATTGTTTGTATCAACCTACAAAGTGTAGTAACTTAGTTTTGGGAAACCATTCTATGCAAGCATGTAAAAAATAGGTCATTGAAATGTGGCTCCCTTTGTGATGTCAGAAGGGGATAATACCACCCCTTAATCTGCACTATCCAACCACGACACTGCCATTTAGTGCAGATATCAATTCATTTGCATTTAAAAACATCACTTTTTTGCACACACCTACAAAGTGGCAATTTTAATATGCTATAATAAATTATCTATATGGTATTTTGAGCTAGAACTTCACATACGTACTCTGAGGAATATTATTTAACGTCTTACAAAAGTCTTGTGAAATGTCCCCTTTAAAGCAATGTCTATAGAGAGCAACCATGCTCTTTACGTCTGTGAAAGACATTTTTTGCATGTAAGAGATCTGGCTCTGCCAGTAACACACAGGCAACATCCCACATTTTAAATCTGCACTGACTTCAAGAACCAGGAACAGGAAAGTCTTTCATTGCCTGAAAAACATCTGTGTGGCTGTGGACTGTGTGAAAAGTGCCATCATCCCACTTGAAAAGATCAGACGTACTGACACACACACAGCCTCTCAGTGTTTGAAGTGAGGTCTGGAATTTGGCCCAAGAGGCAGCAGAACTGATCAGTATGCTCGACACCATCTAGTTTGAGTGGAGAGCACTTAGACATTGCACCTGGATGAAAGCATTTCAAACATCAAATTATCCATGTTGCAAAAGTTGAATTTTACTGTCACATACTTTAGGTTCTCGCAGGTGGAATGCATAACTTAGTTTTTTGTTCAAACCATACAGAACATCAGGTTTGCAGCCAAGCGAACACATGGAAAATTCTCACTGCCTTATTCAGTTTAATCATTCATAATCATTTAAATCGCTTTTTTCTTTTATCCTCGTTTTGTCTAGTGCATCTAGCATTTTTTTAAATATGCTGTGACAATAGCTTTACTCCTGTTGTCTCACTCATTACTGCCCTCTGTTGTCCATAATTCCTTCTTTATATGTTGTATAAAGAAATATACATAAAATGTTTTTCACAAAGCAAACTGAAGATTTTTAGGGGTCAAATTGTTACTTAAAAATGCAATGTTTTATTTTGACCATTTAAATTTTGATTTTATTTTGGTCTTTAAAGGGACACTCCACTGTTTTTTTTTTGTAAATATGCTAATTTTCCAGCTCCCCTAGAGATAAACAATTGAGTTTTGCTGTTTTGGAATCCATTCAGCTGATCTCCGGGTCTGGCGCGGTACCACTTTTAGCATAGCTTAGCATAATCCATTGAATCTGATTACACCATTAGCATCACGCTAAAAAATAACCAAAGAGTTTTGATATTTTTAAAACTTGACTCTTCTGTAGTTACATCGTGTACTAAGACTGACTGAAAATTAAAAGTTGCCCCCCAAAAAAATCCCCTGGGTAACTTTCAATAGCTGGGGACTATTTTCGGGCTCTGTGTAATATCATTGCACCATTGCTGCACCTATGGTACGGCAGCAAAATCCGTAATGAGAGTATAGTGCCTATTCATATCGGCCTAGAAAATCCCAACTTTAAATTTTCCGTCATTCTTAGTGTATTTACCAAGAAACCTTTGAAGTCTTGAATTGTCAGTGTGTTTTTGTGATTGATCCATGTGCTCTGCAACACATATGAATGTTTCACACATCATAGTCATGCCCATCTGAAGTGTTTGTGACCACATCGTTGACCTCTGCCCCCTTCACTGTGCCGTATGATGGACCTGTGTGTGACTCACGCTACTGTCCTTCTCTTCCCCTTCTCCTTCCCGGCCTCTCCTCACTCCCCCACCCCAAACCTTATACCCCCTCCCTCCAACACAGAGACAGACCAGCCCTCCCTCGTTTGGTTTGACAGAGGCAAGTTTTATTTAACATTTGAAGGTAAGTCGAGGTTTATGTCTAAGGACGTAGCGCGTGTACACTCAAGTCTCATCTAATCCCCTTTCTCTCATGCACTCCTCCATCATTCATCTGCTTCACAACGTCACAACATCTGCTTTGCTCTTTATATTTGGTTTGCCATCCTGTTGTTCATTGTTGCTTTCGGGCAGCTTGTCTTTTCTTTCAGGGTCATCATATTTTGACTAATACATCTTGTTCTTGTTGTTTCGTGCTTTGGTTTTCATTTTCACACTGGTCTTGGATCATAACACTGTATTTCAGCTTGAATCTGCATGCTGTCTGTGTTCATTTGCTATCGTTTTCTTTTACTCTTTCATCTTTAACAGTTTCTCATTTTACACTTGTTCTTTGTTGGTCTTGTTATTCTGATTTAATAGAAATGCATTCAAAATTCATAGCACAGGCATTAAAGAAGCATAGGTGCCATTATCACTGTATAAAAGCCGGTTTTGTCCCCACTTTTTGTTTCCTCGGTTTACATCAAGGATGTTTTTATAATAGGGAAGACATTTTTAGGAGTGAGTTTAGGAGTTTTTTGCTGAATTTGTTAATGATTATGGTTTTCAGTGTGAAAGATGGGAATCTTTAGACAAATAGGCGTAATGTTTTATTGCCGGTTCATGCATTGATTTACTGACCTGACAGTAACAGATGGAGCTGAGACTAAGTGATGAGTTGCTGTAACATATAAAAGAAAGTTAAAATAAGTTAAGCTAATTCAATTTTATTTTATAAGTTACAGCAACTCACTAGTAAAGATAAAAAATAAAAGTTGAAATGAGTTGTAAATCCAAATTGATAATAAAACTTTTTTACATTGAATAGTAATGTAAAATGGAATTAAATTAGAAATTATATAATGTTTCTGATTATAATAATATTTTTACATTTCCGTTTTGACTTAAACAAATACTCTTTCTTCAGATTTTAACTCTTTCCCCGCCATTGACAAGTTATCTCGTCAATTAAGAGGAAACATTTCCCTGACAATGACGCTTTCCTGATGAGTTTTTTGGTAATCTGTAATTCCACTATTACCCATTTTATAAAAAAAACTGAAGCAAAAACTAATTTAATTAATTTAATTTAAATGTTTTGATAATCATTCTGAATCTGATCTCTAACAAAATTCCTTTACAAAAATGCAAATATATATATTTTGCTCAAAATGTGGTATTTTTAAAGAAACCTACCCATATTTAAGATGTTTTTCCTGTTTTGTTTGTTTGTTTGTTTGAAAGCAGAGAGTCATTTTAAATATTGGTATGTTTATATATTTATAGAAGAAATTTTTCCTGGAAGGCATTTTGTGAAACTTTGGTGAAAATCACAAAAAATGCTGGCAGGCATCTTAAAAAAAAAATGCTGGTGGGGAATAAGTTAAAATCTCTGTAAAGTCAATCTTGAAAATTGTTTCTAAACCCATACATTTAAGAAACTATTTCTGAAACATGTAAAAAAAAACTGTAAACTATGTAGTAATGAATTGCAGATTGTTCGTAAAACAGTTTTTATTATTTCTGTAGGGTGCACACTTAAGCCATCGCGCATGGCCCCGCCCATTAAACAAATGCAAGCATCCATTCAGATTGTAGCTGTATTTAAAAGTTGAGAGAGACGGCAGCCTTCCCATGAATATGTGTGTTTCAACGCCACTGGCGGACAAGATTTCCAAGATTTTGATAACTTGTTTTATTTTCTTACACATTTTTTACAGATTTCAAATTGGGTCAGGAAGTTAATAAAAAAATTTCTGTGGTGCAACAACCCAAGAACACATTTAATATCTGACAGGGACTTTATGATAATAATGTTATATTCATAAGCTAAGCATTTGCCATTACATAATGTCACAACCAGTACATCTTTAGATTCCCTCCCTCTCCATACTATGTTTTTGTACCAACAGAAAAGAAAAGCATAGACGTTAGAGAGGTGTAGTGTAAATCACTCTTAAGAGATCGAATAAATAATCAGGGTGTTTATTCCCTAATTGAACTATTTGCCTTGTGTTTTGTTACTCATGCTTTGAAAAGGTAAATCTTATGATTGTCAGGAAAGTTTTGGAAAAGAAAGAAAAAAGGAGTTTCGTCAGCCACTGTTTCCTCTTGTATCTCTGTGTCTCACAATCTGAGGTGTTTTGTTTCCATTTCTCTCATTCTTTCTAACTCGTCCTCCATGCATTTGGCTCTGTTTGATCTCTGTTAGTGTCTGACCAAATGAACATGTCCTGACTCTTTTCTCGTGTTGTTTGTGTTCTGTCAGGCTGCTCTCGAGGGCCCAGTCCCCTCACCATGGGAGCCCAGGACACACTGCCTGTAGCGGCAGCTTTTACAGAGACAGTGAGTGCCTACTTCAAAGGAGCTGACCCTAATAAGTACGTCAACCACATACGCACACAAGTGTTTATTTGCACAAATAAAACATATAAAACGATTTTTTCTTTTATTACAATCGTGACCTCCCCGTGAAGCGATTCATTCTGAAGATTATTTTGCAATATCAATTTTCACTTTACATAACTTACACTCAAAAAATGCCATACTATATAGCAGGCAAAAAGCAGTAGGCTAGGTGAGTAGTATGTCCCAATTAATAGTATTCGAAAACAGTATGTGCATCACGTGTTTAGTCAAAATAAGTGCTTGCTGCACACGCGTCAAAACCGTTTATGATAAAAGAGACGCACACGTTCGCAAAATACATGCAAGACACTCCCTTAACAGTAAACTCTGATTACGCATGAAATTATGCGACTATTTTGCAAACGTAAGCATCTTTTTTTTATCATAAACCCTTTAGATGCGTCTGCAGCTGGCATTTATTTTGACAAGACACGTGGTGCACATAAGATCACTCGACGCGCAGAACACATATTTTGAAATTATGAACCACACACATGACGGACTACATACATGTTGTGACACATTTCGCATCGATTGCCTCGAAAAAGAAGTCACAGGACGCCACTGATATAGACACAAACTCAGAAAATCCCGCACACTATCTTCTTGCAAAAACGTATCAAAATCTCTTTATTAGCAACGTTTCGATCATATGATCTTCATCAGGCATCCAACCAATAGGAAATAAGTAATTTAGCTAAATGTTTTCAACCAAATTTATCCTTATTTACCACTATTGGTTCATCCAAAGCATTTTTGTCTCACATTATTTCTACTCTTTTTCTTTCTGTATCACTCTCGCTGATGTCTTGATTGTTCTGTTTCTAAAGTTGTTTCACACGCATTAAACTTATGTATGTTGCTTTTTAAGGTGTGTGGTGAAGATCACTGGAGAGATGGTGTTGTCCTTCCCGGCAGGGATCACTCGGCATTTTGCGAATAACCCCTCGCCTGCTGTGCTAACCTTCAGCATAACCAACTACAGTCGACTGGAGCACGTCCTCCCAAACCCTCAGTTACTGTGCTGGTAATAACATTCATCCACCATTAACATCAGCCAAACCTTCGCACACCTCTTCAAATTTATTCATGACTGCAAACTTCAAACAGTAACAAAAACTTGATTATTATCACTTCATCTCAGCAATATTTCAAATTTCACTCAATAATTTAATCTTAAAGGCAAAAAGCCGAAGTGTTACAGAGATAGATAAATGTATTTGTTCTGATGAACACAAAGGAAGATATTTTGAGAAATGATTGTAACCATTCGTGGACCCCATTATTTTTCCTTCTATGGAAGTGAATGGGGTCCACGAATGGTTTGATTACAAACATTTCTCAAAATATCTTCCTTTGTGTTCATCACAACAATGTCATTTATACAGGCTTGTAGCAACATGAGGGTGAGTAAATGATGACAGTTTTCATTTTTGGGTGAACTATCCCTTTAAGCTTGTATAGTTTTTCTTATTAATTGTTACTTATTTACTTTGTTACTGAACTGTTGGTAAGGAAACCAGTTAACAAGTGAAGGAGCGTTTGTAACGGATATTACCATGAGTTAAAAATAATATTTGTATAACTTAAAAGTGTATCACACCTACATTAAGAATGACTCCAGTCTCTTACCTCATGATTCACAGCCTATGCAGTCAGCTGAAAGTGACTCATATATGACTAATCAATACTTTTGGAGGGGCAGAGCATTGTTCAGTATTCACTGACTGGAGGGGGTCTCTATAAGACCTAAAATTGTTGCTTGTGTTTTACATTGGTGTTTTGGATATGTGTTAATAAATCAGTCAAGCATGATCTGAAGATTAAATGTGTTTTCAATGTCTTGCAGTAGTGACACCACGCAGTCTAATCCAAACTCAAAAGAGTTCTGGGTGAATATGCCAAACCTGATGACCCATTTAAAGAAGGTGGCAGAACAGAAACCACAAGCAACATACTACAATGTAGACATGCTGAAATATCAGGTGAGAACTTTAAACCACCATGGGCATAGAGGTATAAGCATAGTATTTATGTACATATCTTACATCTTTAGGCTCTGGGTTTTAAACCTTATATCAAGTGATGACCCAACACCATTTATTAATCATACAGTTTTTATATTCTTAAAGGAAAACACCACCGTTTTTCAATATTTTACTATGTTTTTATCTCAACTTTGAAAAAAGATAGCTATGTATAAATTTGTCTATGGGGCTGTTTACACTTGGTATTAAGGTGTGTTTTCATTGATCGGATCACAAGTGGACCGTGGATCATTACGTTTACACCTGGTATTTAAATCAGTTTCTTTTGTCCACTTTCGACCGCTTCTGTCCTGAATACTTTGAGGGGGTGGTCTGTGAGACGGTGGGCGAGTCTCTCTGCTGTCATTGAAACCCGAGCGGGAGTAATTATGAGTTTATATTGACGCAAACTAATATTAGCACTATTCGGACGGGATTAGTTTTCCAAACGACGTTTGAGTTTCAGCGTGTCCCCCAGGACGTCTGTGATTTTATGTACCGATTCGGACGGGATTAAAATGATGCAGTCTATTCCAGAGATGGGAGTGTCTGTTTCTTCATTTGGGCGTTGCAGTAGCACGTGCTCTGGATACGCGTGTTTGTAATGTTTAATATTTTGCTTTAAATGTAAAATCATGACAGAACATGTAATTTATTAATTTAATTTTAACAAATAAAAATAAAATATACAAATCCTACTAAAGTAACATTAGCCTACGTGTTTTATATAACTGTCTGCTTATAACAAACACAAAATAATGAAGAAATAATGATTAATACAATTTAATATCTTTATTAATTAACATTACCATTCCGGCGTTGAACAACTTTGAACGGAGTTTCTTATAATGTTAATGATATATCAGTGTTTAGTCTTAACAGTGTATGATATTCAGCTCGTCTTGATTTAATTACTTTATTTTGCCGAATGCGAAAAAACATCCATATCTGAATGAATGGGACTCAGGAAATACAATATACGCGCATTAGTAAGACCTTACGGCAGATCAAGTTGGCCAAAACACGAAATGAACCGCGTTTTCAAAAGATATTGCGGGCAAACACAGACATTTGCATCCGGACGGGATTAAATTTCTCAGAGGACCTCTGAGTTCGGCGAAAAACAGTAGGTAAATTGCTCTGGAATTCTTACGGAGGTCGTCAGAGAAAAACACAGACATGGCCGATTCGGACGGGATTAAAAACACAGAGGACCTCTGAGAAGCACGATTTTCTCAGAGGTCCCCCTGTAATACTAATCCCGTCCGAATAGGGCTTAATATTATGTCGGAGTCCACTGCTTGTTTACCAAGTAAACATGCTGCACAGTGTTTTGTACGTGTGTATGTAAGAGGTTTCTTTGAATTTTCAGCGCAATAGGATCGCGCAACTTTCACACGCTTTCAAAACGAAACTACGGAGATCCTCCGCTTTAGTTTTATCAATGAAAGGCTAAAAATAGCGCTGTTCACCGTATGTTCACGCCAGAAGTAAAAAAAAAAAAAGTAAAACTTGTGTTTAATACCTCAGATTAGATAAATGGGCGGAGAGAAGGCGGTCGCGTGTGGTTGTTCGAACGCATTCAACCACATATGCGTTCCGCAACTCTAAAGCGATCCGATCGAAAGTGGTTTCGACTACCTCTGAATGTGGTTGAAAGTGGTTGAAAGTGGAAGAGCTCAAAACGTTTTGAACACCGTTTACACCTGGCATTAACGTCGTCCACTTGCGATCCGATCGACGAAAACGCATGTTAATGCCAAGTGTAATAAATGTCAGCATGTCATAAATGTGTTAGCATTTAGCCTAGCCCCATTCATTCCTTAGGATCCAAACAGGGATGAATTTAGAAGCCACCAAACACTTCCATGTTTTCCCTATTTAAAGACTTTTACATGAGTAGTTACACGAGTAAGTATGGTTGTATAAAATAAAACGATAAAAATGAGAACTATATTGTATGGCGGAAGAGCACTTAGTTTGCAGCACTTTGACACCATCACTCCCGACTACTCCCCCTCTCGCTCAAACTTCCCTCAATATAACTGCATCACAATATTTTTGAGTCACAACCCACAAGTTGCGAATTTCTGTATTGCATAGGTTCAAGATGTGACATGTATCTTTATTTCTGTCTGTGTTCATCAGGTGTTACCGAAAGGTCTACAGTCCACTCCTTTAAATCTGGCAGTAAGCTGGAGGTGTGAGCCCACCAGTACAGATCTGAGGATAGACTACAAATACAACGGTGGGGCAATGACTACTCCTGTCGCCCTTAACAATGTTCAGTTTCTCATCCCAGTGGACGGAGGAGTGTCGAAACTGCAGGCTGTGCATCCCACAGCTGCATGGTGAGAGATCAATAACTGAACACAAAAATATTATAAACTTAATGGATTGTAAAAAAAAAAATAATGGGGTAGTGCAAGATCTGGTGTTTTAAAATCTCAAAGTCTTAAACTTAAACTCAAGTGCTTGGGACAAATTTTAAAGGTGACATATCATGAAAATCTAAATTTTCCATGTTTAAGTGCTATAATTGGGTCCCCAGTGCTTCTATCAACCTAGAAAATGTGAAAAGAACTAACCAGTAACTTAGTTTTGCTCAACCATTCTCTGCAAGCATGTGAAAAAATAGCTAATTGAAATTTGGCTCCCCTTGTGATGTCAGAAGGGGATAATGTCGTCCCTTAATCTGCACTATTCAACCACAACATTGCCATTTCTAATGTGTAACTAATCTTTAAAGTTATAAAATGTCTTTTGAGGTGAAGCAGTATGTGTGTTCATGAGAGAGTTAATATCAGGGGGAAGAATGACTTCTGAGCCAACTCTACAAAAACTCATTGCTTCAAATCAGAACACCTTAATAACTATATGGCTTAAAATGGAGCTTAAAAAAATTGGGCACTATCCAATCCCATTATAAAGACCCAGGATAATTTTAAATATAACTCTGTGTTTGGCTGAAAGAAGAAAGTCATATACACCAAAGATGGCTTGAGGGAAACTAAAATTAAAATATGTGCAAATTTTCATTTTGGGGTGTACAATTTTTGTTAACTTTACAAATTATGCCTGAAAACCAAGAATTCACAGCATAAGCTTTTTTGCAATTTTACTGGTAGAGTAGGGATGGACACTATTGACCACAATTCATATTATTTAAATTTTGGGATGCATTGTGACATACAATAAATATCTCAGCATTTTCTGCAAAGTGGAATAGATGTTTACTTGCAAGTCAAAGCCTCATGTAAATAAAACTAAAATAGCTTATCATGAAAATAAAATGTCAAAACCTGGTTTTCCTCCATGTGTGGATAGCATTGTCTCATCCTAGCCGATATATAAACCGAACGTCTGCGCAAGTGCAAAGCCAGGGTTGCCAGATTCGCATATCAAAACCATCCGAATGGACATTCAAAAGGAGCCCAAAAGCATCCTAATGACGTTCACAGCCCAAATATCGATAACTAATCAATAAAATAATTTCATCTTTAACCGCAGAAAAAATGACTACTGGTGGAAACAAATCTAAACTCGAAAAAAGCAGACTACTTGGCAACGCTGCGGACAGCATCTCTCGTCGAGATAAATGTACAAAGTTGAGTTGGATAAAGTTGTTCTTAAGAAGTTTTCAGATTTAGGCAATGAAAAGACAATTTTCAAAAGGCACAACGCTATTTTATTGCTTTAAGTAGCCTAATGTTTTAAAAGTACACATAAACGCTGCAGACTGTTAAGCGTGTAAACCCATTAATGTTATCTTAATAATGGATGATGCCATGCTATTGCGTGTTTCTGTGACATGAATCATGTGATATAAGAGGTAAATAAGAGACGTGAACTTAAGCACAAAGGTTCTGCACATGTGCACAATTTATTTTTGCATCCGATTGTGAAAATCCTACCTTTCAAGCGTTTACATGCTTACTTTTCTCCTGCGTATCGGATCACAGATTGAAGTACACTCCCCCAATACGATCCAAATTTGCATCCGATCGTCCTCAATTGAATTGATTAAGGTGTTTACATAAAGGCTTTCCAATACGATCGAGCCATTAATACGATTACAAACAGATTATTTGGTTGCATGTAAACGTACTGTGAACAAGGTCATAGTCCCTTTTTGTGTTGTCTCATTATATATCTTGTTGGGGAAAAAATTACGATTTACATTCAAAACTCAATATACCGCCTAGCCCTATAGTATGTTATAGAGGCTTTTTAGGCATCAATCCCAGCTATTAATTGTATTCTTGGGCTCTTCCAGTCAAAGGCACTGGGTCGATCAGCCCAGGCCCTTATCTTGTCTTAATAGTGAAATGAGATCTTTTTGGCAGATTACCTCAGTTTTCTGTACTTGATCTTTAAAGGAATCCAGAGCAGCAGAGAATCTTGTGGAAAATTCCAGATATTTCACAGAAATCTGAAAATGCAGGTGAGATTTGTTATCTCAAGTAGAGCGATGGATTTGTTATGCATGCATTGTTTATATATATAAACTTCTTAATCTTTCTTTTTACTTTTTCTCATCTTTCTCCAGGAGTGGGATCTCTACTGGCTCGTTTCCAGCTCACTGATGGTCCCAGTAAGCCCGCTCCAGTGGCAGTACAGTTCACCAGTGAGGGCAGCACTCTGTCAGGCTGTGACATTGAGCTTGTTGGCCTTGGATATCGCTTTTCACTCATCAAGAAGAGATTTGCAGCAGGTAATGTAAAAGCACTAACCCAAATTCTGTTTTCAGAAACTCGTACAAGACAGCTGATAAAGCAAATGTGCATCTCTTGGTTAATTAGTACTTTTTCGATTAGTATAATGACAGTCTTGCAGACGTGGTTCTTCCTATATTATGACATTTTCACATTTCATTTTTTTGTTTTAAGTTCATAGTTTTGTTTATAATAAAGAAAATACCTTTTGGCCTATACCTGTAGTTGTGTCCCCTCATTTTTGCCACAGACTATGAGTCGGCCTGTGACAAGTGGGGGCTCGTCTGGAAAAAATGAAATGTGAAAATGTCATAATATAGGATGTATGTAAAGTGCATGGATGCATGAGTCTGAAACCTAAGTAAAACTACAAAAGAACAAACAAAACAGGATCATACCTGGAGGAGCAGGGAGAGAGAGCAAAGTGGTTAGTGTGGCAGTTTAAATACACTGAGCCCAGGTGGCTCCAATTACCAACAACCCTCTGCTACCTGCAGGAAGAACCACGCATGCAAGACAGGGGAGGGGCCGTGACAATGCATATTGCCGAATGTAAATTTGTGTATGTGTGCATTTATCCTAGGAAAATACATGGCAGACAACTGAACAACATCTTGCAAGTCTGCATATTTTGGACCAACTATGACAATTCAAAACACAGGACAGACCACAACCCTGACTTGTACTTGACCTTACGGGTGAACCTTTGTAGATGTACAATACAGGTGGACCTCACACACTCCAGCAGTATTAAATGAGTTGCATTACACAAATGTGGACCGTTTTAGGGTGTACTACTTTATATTTGTGAACTGTATTCACATCTGTATTACTGCAGTTAAATAGCCCGGGTTTGTTCGTAAGGTTTAGCCTCTATTTCTGTCCGATGTGGTGTTGGCTGTGCCTGAACCTGAATTCTCTGTATCCCACTTTAAATGTGGTACACAAATGTAATGGTTTTATTACTCTGTGCATTAGGCTTGTCAAAGGTATCACATTTCAAAACAATGTAGGTAGGAAATGATCTAAAGTTCTTAGTGAGGATAAAAACCGGCTCTGTTTAAAACATACTGTAATTGAGCCGTCCGCCACAAGATGGCGCTGTATTGTTGCATGTCTGAACAGGATTTGATATTGCTCATGAATAATTGGTCATGTAAAAAGAATTCAGGAATCTCACCTTTTAATTTAGTACATTCAGGTTAACTTAAGGATTGGAAAACAATAGAAATTGTATTATGTCAGGATTTTTAAAAAGCAATGGCTTTAAAAGTCTCCTGCTTGTAATAGACAAAAAAATTTCCCAAGAAAAAAGTCAAATATAAATTGATAATATATAAATATATATCTTGAAAGCCGTGAGTGTTTTCTTGTACTATTAAATAGCCTTTCTGTTGTTCCCAAGGGAACAGTGTAAGACATCAGAGTACATTTACGTCATTCTATTTTTATTTATTCATGATAATTTGTTGTAAAAAAACAAACAAAATAAAAGATACACTGTATATGAATAGACTTTGAATGGTATCACGATTTAGGACTTTTTGTTATTTGTGTAGTTGGTTAAGGCGTGTACAGTATAATGCTGAGGTATAATTTTTACATTTATTTCAGATGGAATTTTTTTAACTCAAGTGCAAAAGAAAATTTATGCTAGGCTATATATGGGTCAGGGTAAACATTTAAAAACTGAAACGGGATACTATATCTACCTAGATGCATCAAGCTTAATGTTATTACAGTGTTATGTATAGCAGCACTACTGTATTAGTTACAACATGGATTGTCAGCTTTCGTTTATTCTTTATACATTCATGCAAATGTGTTTGTATTCAGCCTCTACACCCCACAGCACATACTGTATTCCCGAGCATGAGCCCATATCCCACCACCCCTGCGCTTGAGAACATCTTTATTTCGCAAATGGTAACGGTCTCTGTGAGATGACGAGGTTTTTTTGAGTGGTTAAATGACCAAATCACTTTTTTCTTTCTTTTTTTCCGTTTGTTTGTGTATATCCAGAATTGTCCTGTAAGAGAGAAAATAAGCTGAATATTTTTTAAATGTTAAAACTTATGAATAAAGTGAAAAATATTGTTTCTTGTGGAAAAAACGAAAAGATAAAAAACACTGTGTTACTGTTTAACTTTCCGGATGCTCTGATGTTTAATGTCAAGAACAAACATGACTCGGTTACATGGATCTTTGAGTGTCTGATGTAGACGTCGTGATGGCTCTGAGAGATTACTGGTGCTTTGTGATTCATAGGTTTGTCTCCATCTGCATTAAGACTGCATTGTATATTTTCTGACCACTGTAACTATAAAGGGTTTTTAATTGCACTGAGATATAAATCTAAGAAAAACTCCTATGAATTCAATTCAGTGTAGTGCTTAAAAAGTACAGTATGTCTACATGGTTCAAAGTGAAATGTCGGTCAGATGCTCAGACGTAAGAAATCTCATGTATGTGGATGTGTGTGAATGTAGCATTAGTGTGAAGCGGAGTTTGTGAGTGTGCTTGTATATGTGTGTGCGCGCGCGTGCTGTCTGGTAACTGTACACCATCTCTTCCCAGCGACATGTGCAAGCTGTGTTTGTACAAATACTATTGAAGATCTGAGATACTGAGATTACTTTGCTCTTTCCAAAACAATAAAATATATAAGCCTGATAAATGGATGCATTGTGCGTTATGATTGTACATGTTTTACAAAAGTGTACAAAATGCTCTCAAACAAAAAGGTCAAAATATGTACCCCAGCTTTCACTAGAGCTATACCCTTTCAAAAAGTACAGCTTAATTGCACCTAAACAGTTCATATTAGGTAAAGAGTGTGTATTAGTATTTCAAAGATAGATATTAGCAGGCTATCTCAAAAGTACATATTAAAACCAAATATATACCTAATGGAACATAATACATTTACATTTATGCATTTGGCAGACACTTTTATCAAACGTGACTTACAGTGCATTACAATAAAGAGTGTGTTTTGTTACTACGTTGTCGCAGACGATCATAGATGTATACACTAGATGTCGCGTTGGGGTTCTTAGCATGCGTCAAAACTGCCGTCCATCTTGGAACTGGGGTCTTGTCATAGGAAGTAGCTAGGAAACGCTGCTATAAAAAAAAGAAAATCGCATCCATGACGATTTTTTTTCCCATTAGACCTTTGCCTACGTTGATGCTGATGCATTAAAGAGGAGGGGCTCCCCTGTTCAAAGATGGCGGCTCTATTGATGCATTCATTCCAATGAAGTGCCGTAGCAAAGGCGACATCTAGTTTATAAATCTATGGCAGACGATGATGTGTTTTTCCTGTGGTGACTACCATAGCTTTACTATGCATTTCGTAAAAGAAGAGTGACCTTTGGGGTCATAGATATATACACTAGATGTCACCTTGGGACAGGGGTCCTGTCATAGAAGTAGCTAGGTAATGCTGCTATCTCTGTCTGTACTTCAAATTCATGGACGATGCCGGCCTTTTGTGCTGCGTATGGATGTTAGGCCTACTAGCACTATGCATTATAGTTAGAAAAAGTAGATTTTCTTAATATAAAACTTTAAGTTTTCTTAAGACTTAATGCTAAATACATGTCTTACTGTTGGAACGAACCAAAAAAAAAATTAGGGTGATTTTATTTCCGTTACACCTTTGCCTAAATTGACACTGTTCCAAGATGACGTCTCTATTTGACGCACTCGTTCCAATGAACTGCCGTAGCCAAGGCGACATATATATGTATGCTTTGGGGTAAGCTGTTGGTTGCAATATACAGTCGGACAGTAAGATGCCGCTTAAACTCCATAATTAGACCTTTAAACCATTGGTTTTCAAACTGATGGTGCCAGTTTTATGATATTTTATAATATACATTAATTTTTTTATAATTTTTGTGCAATTTAACCTCTGAAAAATAAAGCTACTAACAAACATTACTACACTGTAATTTAGTATAATTGAATGTGTTTTGTTTAACTCAGGTAAATTCATAAATTTTCTTTGGAGGGCCACAAAGCGAAAAACCGTACACTGGGGGGCCACATGCCGAAAAAGTTTGAGAACCAACAAGCTTTAAACAAACAATCCACCTTACACCACTATTTAAATATTATAGACTTATATTATTGAACTATTCTTTTTACAGTGACAATTTAATTTTATTTATATAGCGCTTTTCCAAATTGTTTGATTGTTTCAAAGCAGCTTTACATCAATAAAAGCAAGAAAAAATACTTAAAAATCAAGGGACAACACAAGTAGCAGACAGCTGCTACGATTAAACCGTTCTACCGAGCGTAGTAATAATGTAATATATAGACGGTTTCAGCAGTAACACTCCGCAAAGAATAAATAACAAAGTCCTTTTAGTTTATTAATATAAGAAGCAAAATAAACAACACGTAGATTACCTAGGAATTTTTATTTTCAACGTGAGGTATTTGTTCAAGAGTTCAGTTTAGCAACTAGTCAGACCATTAAACAAACAGAGGCTGGAAGAAAAGTTCCGACCAGAGGCGTAATTGCGTAAATCTAATTCTTGCATTTGTGTAATAAAAAAAGTCTATAGAAGAGAGCTCACGCTAAGCCAATGTCAGCTGACTCCCTATGAGTTTAAATAACTCCTAAAAAAACGAATTTAATAAAAGGAAAAAGTCCTATGGAGGGAAAAACCCTTGAGAGAGAGCCAGACATATTAGATACTATACTATACAATTTTATGGGAATAATTTTATTTTTATTTTAAAGAAATCTCGTTTTTTTGTTGTGCATTCCAGTTAATATCAATTCAACTGCAGTGGTTTTGATTTAAACCTTCATAACTTAAAAATACCGCTAAGTAGCACCATAAAACAAAATAATATCATAATAATAAACATGTTTTGACAAAAATGTTAAAAATGGAGTTATCTCATTTTGCAACGAAACTCTTCATATATATATTTGGTAGATTAAACATGACAATAACTATATTATTGTACCTTGTTAACACTTTCTAAAAAGTAAAAAACTCAAAAAAGGAAAAAACTTTGCATTTGCCACAACATTTATTGACACTGTTTTCAAATTAAAACATTCACAAATTAAAATGCCTTAATTTCTGTTTTTTACCCTAACATGCAATGTCACTTTAACAGATATTAAGAATTTACATATTAGCATTATCCATCATCATTTTCTTACACAAATTAAGTTATTGTACACTTTATAAATAAGCCTTATATGAACACACAACAATATGAACGAAAACAAAGAGACACATATAAAACCAAACATTCAGCAGAGAAACGCAAGGTCACTTTTCTTGCAGCCAACGTGACAACACATGTTTGTCATCACATTATTCATGTCTCTTCTGGAAAGATCAGATCCCAAACCCTCACTTAGATCTTCAGCACTACTCGGATCATCATTCAAAACCCCTGTGACATTTCAAACAGAATAGTTAGTTAAAATGTTATCCTGTTAGAAAGTTAAAATGATATCTTGATTTCCTAAAATAGGTAATGGTACAAAAAATGTATCATGTGGAAATTACTTACATCAGTGTTTTTCCCCAATTTAAAATCAGTGTTTTGTTTACCAATTTAAAATTGGCCATGTTATTTAAAGCTATAGGGGATTTCTATCTAAGATTATATAGCATTTATAAATGCCATGTTTGTAGACTGATGATAAGGACTCAGATGTTCCCTACTTTCCATACTTGAACTCAAGTTAATATAATATCATCAGAAGTTGTTTATCTGTTGATAAAGACTTGACCGCACTGATAGTAAAATGTAATATGATTAAAGCAGTGTTCTGTTAAATATCAACAGGCTTGATATAGAGAAATAGACACTAGGATTTTTTTTTAAATGTTACAATTAATATTCATATTAGTAAAACATGATTCACATATTACAGCATGAAATAGTTGTATACTAATACATTTTAAAAGTATTTTCTTTTTTTTTTAAATGCTGTAAAATTGTCAGTTTATGATCCCTTCAGTGACATACCCAATATTAACATATCAAACCTAAATACAAACATGGAAAGCATAACATCACAGAGGTACTTTTTGTTTGAAGACATGGGAACTGACAACAAAAGCTTCGCTTTTCATGTGCAGTTCAGAACTCACCTTGCTCAGCTTCCATATCCTGCACACTGCTCAACCTCCTCCATCTGGATCCCCCACAGGTGTAGACGACGGCCCTGATGAACTCACGGCCACACAGCTTGACGGTTCTTACCTGCGCCTGCACCTCAGATACGCTACACACAACCCACAGTAGCAAAACTGGCAACAGCAGTGTATGTGTATTCAAACGTTTCATTGTGATTTCTCCTGATCTGCCCTCAGCTTCTCCTACTGGGTCTCTAAACCTCTCTTTAGACAATTGTGATTATCTCATGGGACGCGACCCCAATTTATGGATGCATCTTGTTTGGGTCATGCCGGTTCATCTTGACAAAACCCCACCCATTACTTATTTTGCTTATTTTCGCCCCCTCAAGTCAAACAACTTTATATTTATGATTGTTTCCAAACGATCGGTGATTGAAAAACAAAGAGCAGCAGGTATTTAGGTGCTTTACTGCCCCAATCTGGAATTAAATTACATCCTACGGGACGAGTCGTTGTCTCTTAACATCTTCAGTTTAATGGTCTTGTTGCAGTGATATTCTGCTTAATGAATGGATAATCTAGTCACATAAAGGCCAGCACTGCTCCCCGAGCAAAACAGATGTCCAATGTTTGCTGATTTGACCATCAAGTTCTGCTCCCTTAAACTTAGATAGCCTATGAGAAACGGTACTGCAATATGGCTATGATAAGCCATTATGGTTTTATGGCTGAAGTGACCTCTGAGATGATAAATACTTTTTTTTAGTTAGATATCAGGTTTTACATGGAAAACACAGTAAGTATTATAGTAACACAACAGTGAATTACTAAATTATTTTTAATAATTTAAAAAAAAAAATCCCTTCTATTTAAATGCCACCTTCTATACATCTATTTGCCAAGCTGCAAGTTAAACTGTAAAAATGATATCAAATCAACATATATTTTTTGTTACTCTAACAAATAGGGATCTATCATACACCCGGCGCAATGCAATATAGAACCAAGTGTCTTTTGCTAGTTTCAACCTGGCGCAACTATAATTTTCACGTTTAGCGCCACGTTTTTTAAATAGCAAATGCATTTGCGCCCATTTTTGCACCCATGGGCTTTTTTGAGGCAACTAAAATAAACTACGCCATTGACCAACAAAAACCTGGTCTAAAGTCTATGGCACAATAGTGTTTTTGTTATTTAATGAGCGCGTTAGTAATATGCGGCTACAAACGTGACAACGCGGGTTTGCTTATCATGCACATGGATGCGCAGCGGCACAAAAAAGCTTATATGAAAGATTAAAGGATTGAAATGTAAAAGATTATTATTGAGTCTCTTGGACATAAATGAGGACCGATTATGAGACGTTAGAAGGCGTAAAGAGCAGCTTCACCTGTAGACTGGTAAGTAAATAAATGTTTTGCTTTAAACAAATGCATCCCCACGGATTTATTGCATATGATGACTCTGAACCTGTGGATATGGTGAGATGAGAAACATTTTAAGTAATGCTTTTTAAAAAAATCCATGGCGCTGTCCGCGTGCTGAAACGCTTCGGCTCTTCGCACGTTTGTAAATTCTTTATCTCTTGTTTGTATTTTTCGAGTACAAATCTTTTCTTGCATATTTGCAAATTATTTCATGAGATTACAATGATTATGTAGGATATCAATACATTTACAGCAATTAAAAGCCGGCTATTTTTACTTCCATGACTGAAGAAAACTGCTTTTAAAGGAATTAATCCAAAAAAATAATAATTTCAATACAAATAAAAACAACACAATTTTTTTTACATTTATCTTAAACTGGTGGTCTTCTTCCTCCGCTTAGTTTTTCTCCAAATTCTGCTTTCCAATTAGAGATTAGGCATGGTGCCAGGTGCAACTTTTTAAGGGGTTGAGAGCTAAAGGCTCTCATTGGTTTATTGCACGTTATTCCCAAAACACTCCCATTACTCATTACGAAAATATGTACAACCCTTTTAGGCTGTGCGCTTGGCGCGTAAACCAATTTCCAGTCGTTAAATTAGCAAAAGCCGGTTCAGACATGCCCGTTTAGACCGTGCGCTTTAGACCATGCGCTTAGATCGTTAAAATAGGGCCCTTTAGAAAAAAAAATGTATACAGGTTTGTAACAACACGATAGTGGGTAAATGATGATATTTGGGTGAACGTATTTCTTTATTAATATTTTATGTATTTGATACGCTTGGCCATTTTGACATGACAACTACCTGAACGCATTAAGTGAAGTGAACACAAACTTTATATGGAAGAGATGTTTTAAACATATTCATGGTCATGTGGATAAACAGTCGCAATACACACAATGCAGACAGTCACATTAGCAAAAGAGCAGGATCCACTTCCTGCTATCAAGTTTTAAAAGCTCTCTAGTGTATTTGTTTATGTCAGCTTAGTTGAATCTTTATTGCTAAATTGTTTGATTAACACTAAAATGGACACATTATAGGGCGTTTCTGAGAAGTTACAAAGAACAATAGTTCAGTAATGACAGTCATTTGTAAAAGTGTGATAGGGATCAGATGCCATAATTCGGATGTAATGTGCTGAGGGCAAGCAGTAAAGAAACTCTTTATCCATTAACACACATGACACATTTCAATTGACTGTAGTCTAGCATAATGGTTCCCAACCTTTTTCACTTCAAGGCCCCCTAGTTGCCCATAACAATATTTGAAGGCCCCCACTCATTCAATTTTTCCAAATTAAATTAATTAGAGCATGGAATGACTAGACCGATGTATATTCGCTACTAAAATGGCCAAAAAATAATGTGCTTGTTTTAGCTTATTTTAATGCTTGTTTTGTCCAATTTTTTTTAATTTTTAGTCATCTTGAGGCCCCCTTGTGTGCCCCGGCCCCTGGTTGGGAAACACTGGTCTAGCAAATACCCGATGCAGAGTTGGTTGCAATTTGTAATCTCACCGCTAGATGCCGCTAAATCCCATAATTGCCTTTAAAATAAAGTGACCTAATCACATTGCTTTTTGTTTTTGAAAAACAATATTTGAAGCAATACACGTACTATTACATAAAGTAAAAAAGGGCTTATTTTAATTTAGAAATAGAGTCAATGTCACCCAGTTTGACAATGAACAGAACACAAGACTAAACCAAGAACAAGGAAAACACAAGGGCTGTATAATCAGAGATAACAAGACACAGATGAACACAAGAGGGAAGAAAGAGACAAATAAACAAAAAAGTAACAAAATAAAAAACAGGACAGACAAGCAGACACTCAGAGCTGACTGGCCAGTGTAGACTGAATTATATCCTCCAATGCATCTACCTGTTGAAAGACATCAGACAGATGTGTACAGACAGTACTTTAAATAAATACTCTACATAAAGGTTACACAATCCTGCCATATAGCTGCCTGCATTTAAATAAAGGATTTAAAAAATAAACATGAGAATTTAGATCCAAGACAGCAAAAGATTAAAGGTGACATAGAATGATTGAACGGGGTATTTATTATTGTTCTGTGATGTGACATGTAGACAACAAAATTTTGGCTAATGCCTTAGAAGCTTCCTAAAAACCTCTCTCAGAAAGCTATATTAGGGTTGGGGATTTAAAATGCGTGGTTTTGCACCCATTTGGCATCTATTCGGGCTTAACTGGCAACCTTATTATGAAATGCAAGTACTTCGCCGTCTTCAGAACACAGACAGACCAAAATTTTACAGATAGAAGAGCACACCTCAGAACGTGACTCGACACTTGGCCTTGAACTTCGCGAACACTGCTGCAATTTATTTCCCATTGGAGGCGAGAGGCCGGATGTATGCAAGTTATTTTGAAGGGGAGGGAATTGAATGACAGTGCAGGGGGGAGTGAGATGCATTTAACGTAAATGTATCCAGTGTTCAGATTGGGCCATTTTTTGGCGGACATTTTTAATGGAGGAATTTCTATGAAACGGAGATGTTCATGAATGCGGGTAGACTACCGTTATTCAACTAAGACAAGGTAAAAACTTTATTCATTCTCTGTTACCTTTAATGAAAGCATGGTAAGACAAAAAAGTAAGGTTAAAATATTTCTATTTGATAACAGATAAACAAAGAAGTAGGAAATTAAATATGATACAAGCCATACAGTACCTGTGTGCTGTCTCCTGTAGTAAAGTTTTTGAGCTTGTACACACTGACATCACCTTCACTGTCCCCAACCAGAACACAGTCTGTCTCAGAGGTGAACAGCAGACTGGTCGGCTTCATTTCTGGACTGGTCATGTTTACGATGGTTGGGTCAAGACTGTAAAAATAAACCGATTAATAAATTATAAATGGTAAAATTGTACATACATGAATATTTCTTATGTGTGCAGATAAATGGTTTGAAAAGTCTATTTCGATAATAAAAAAAATTATAATAAAAAATATGAATAATATTATCATCAGATTATTATTAGCATTAATATATGGGTGATTCTCACGAAATCCAGACTTAAAAGGTGTCCAGCATCAGATTTTTTTTAAATCCCTTGAAGCCAATTTTTTTGCACATATAAGATTAAGGTCTGAACTTACTATAATCATTATTTTTAGGGGATTTAAAAAAATATTTTCTATAGAATTATTTACATTTTTTAGATTATGATTATCAAAAATTATCATTACCGCAACATGATATTACATTAAATATATGCATTTACAAACTCATTTTTCGGTAATGAGAACTAAAAAGTTGTCTAGGTACTATGACAAACAAAATTTCAGCTTTTATCTGGAGAGAAAAATAAGAACTGCTTACCTGGTAGCCATCTTGAGTGTCACAGTCAATTATGTCCCTTCCAACAATTTATTTTTAATTTTAGTTCCTTGAGGGCTTAAACAATGACTGAAAATTGTTGTGGAGGGTGAGAAAATTGGTCTTGGACACATTTATATTCCTTATTATTGTCCCTACATTTACCAATGATCACCAAATACCACATGTTTCTTTACTGTAAATGTTTATAGTATAACATACATTGAAGCTGTTTATTTTTTAGATTTTTTTAATTCTAAATATTTCCATGTCAAAGAACGCAAATCCAGTCATGGACAAGTTGCGGTAATGAAAATTTCCCCCTTAAATGTGTTTAAAACAACAAAATTGGTTTGTATGATGTCCTTTGAAATCATGTGCAAAATGGTACATGAAGAGATGTTTGTAACTGTATGCTTCTTATTTTGATACTCTTACTTTGCATTTACTTTTTGTATAAAAATGTTTTATGACACCTCATAAGTCTAATTTCGCGAAAATCATCCATATGAATCAAATGTAGTATATGTTCCTTTTTGGATTTAATGAGAAGAACATGCCCTTAAGCTGGCAAATACTCAAAGTTTCTGAAGATCATGTTTTCTCAGCCTGTTATGAGATTCCTGTTTGTTTTAACACAAGCAAGAAAATGTAATGCGTTGTACAAAAAAGGTTAACATGGCCCATATTAAACATTTACCTTTTTGACTAGTAACACTGAATGAAGTATTACAGTAACATCTTTTCTTACCAAAATTAGACAGAATCATCATCAGTGTTATCTCACATTTTCTAAACCACACTTTATTTTGTGCATATTCATATAATGCAACTCCTGATCTGCAGCATTGACTGTGAAGTTTTGTTGATTACCTTTTATCTAAAGAAATTTATTTCGCATGGCTTACAACTTTAGCCCATGTGACTGTTAAAACTGACAAAGAAAGTGGAAAGCTCTTACATGTTGATTCTCAGGTCCCAGATCTCCACCCTGCCCTCACTGACAGCTCCAAACACAGTGGCGCAGTGCGGTGACCACACAACATCATACACAGCTTTTTGGCTGGAGGTAAAACTTAGGACAGGTGTAAGCAGGTCATGCTTCCACAGCTGAATGCTCCAGTCTGAGGAACAACTTAGGAAAACATCTGGATTGAACGGTGACCATCTTATCTTATAAACGGGACCCTAGGGAGAGATATGTAGTGAACAGAAATGAAAGTTGTTTAAAGATTTTAAAAGGACTGATATTATATTACAGTTTTAGGAGATATACACTACAACAGTAAGGTCTTCATCACCAATAAACTGTGCTGTATGTGATTTAGCATTATCATTATTGTTAATGGCTACAGTTTGTATGGTAGGTATAGTGCTAGTATATCCTGTATATAGGTTTAGGGTCGCTTCACTAAAATGCTTCTCATGATCCTATAAACTATATGACTATGTAACTGCTTAAGGTGTTGTAGACAAAAATGTAATTGTACAAACATATTAGTTGTTTCTTCATTGTAAACCTGAAATGTAATTTTTTGTTGGAACTTTAAATAATTAGAAAAGTATGGATCATACTTTGTGGGCTTCGTAAGTATCCAAGAACTGCTCATTATATGAATAAGAGCACTTGTGTATTTCACCCTCCTCTGTTCCAGCCAGGTAGATATTTGAATCCTGAAACATAACAGAATGGTAGAACAACGTTTAACTTCAATATTATAACTTTTTAGAATAAAATTTTGTGACATACATTAAAACAGTATTTGCACTTCCTGTAGTTCTCACCTTAGGATTGAAATCGAAACACAGGCCTGAACCCAGACGTGAAATTGGCACATCACACTTGCTTTTATATGTACTCAGTTTTGTGCTTTTCTCATCTCTGTCTTTAGTTTTCCTCAGTTTCATCAACTCTAACAGACAAATGACTGTAGTCAACAAATGCTTTAGAAAAACAGAAATTGAGCTATTTCTACCAAAACCACTCAAACATTTTTACGAGAGACCAAAATAAAATAAAAAACTTTCATATACTGTATATTCATGAATTCAACTTTGAATTAGACAGTTATAGTTTTAATAATGTTAAAAGGTTAAGGTTTAAAACTGATCAAGATAAAGATTATTTTTGTAGCAGTGGATCATTTTTGAACCCAGCAGTGTGTTCTGTCCAATATTTAACCAGCATGGCTTAAAACAACCTTGCATTTTTTAGAGTGTGGATACACACAGAAATATTGCATGTATCTCATCCTCAATGATCATTACCGGTGCGTTTCAGGTCTTTGCGGAGGAACCACTTGCTAATCTGTCCATCAGCGGACACACAAATCAGTATCTCCTCTTTATCCTCACCAGACCGCCCTTTCTCATTAAGAATCCATTTCAGATGCCACACTGGACCTGTGTGCATGTTGGCCGAGTCACTTCGATGGAGAAACACAAGAGGTCACTGTACATTCAAAACAGTGTTTGCAACAGAGATTTGTGCATGCGGAAAAGTACTCAATGCTGTCAACTGACAAACATTTATTTACTTTTGCAGCATTATACACCCTTAAAATGAAATATAAAAAATTATTAAGTTATTCTGCATAACTGAACCCCACAAGCTCAAAATAATATTTACATTTTGTAAATGGATAAATGGGTCAATGATGTGACATTAATGATTTTGTGTCCGTATGGTTCAATTTAATGTAAAAGGGCTAAAATTTCAAAGTAAATTTGCAATTACTTCCATACATTCTCATTTTTGAGCACCAAGTCTAAAATTTCTGGTTTTATTTCATTTTGAAAGAATATTTGGGGGAAAATTGCAAAAATGTCAATGTGGTTGCAAACCGGTGTAACTAGTATGTTTTAGAATTAAAATATAAATAAATTCATAAAAAATTATCGAAGAAAATATAATCAGCTAGTTTAGTGTAATAGATTTTTTTACATACATTTTTACATCATCTGCCAAAGATTATTTAGAAAACAGCTGTTTTCAGCATATGTCAAGAAAAATATTACAAAAACGCATTAAAATTTACATTTAGAAATAACTAATAAAATAATATTTTTAAATGTTTTTTAATGATTATACTTAATATTATGTTAAGGTGGATAAAATATTTAATATTTCTCATCCTTTGGAGCAATTGGCGGTTACACCATTTGACATTTTCAGGTCCATTCAGTCTTAACTTTCATAAAAATGGTGCAAATGTAATTTTTTATGGCATAAAATTAACATAAATACACTACGTGCATTGAAATAAACCTGATGCATGCTTTTAAAACACGTTTTTAAAAAATATTTTTGAATTTCTCATCTTGCCAAATCGTATTCTCACTGACCCAAATAACAAGCAGAGCTATAATTTATCAATCTAACACTAGGCCAAATATTTTTCTAGGCTGCTAAATGAATAAAATACACCTTATTTTGGGGTATTCTATAAAAAGGAAAAACTACAATAAATATATATACCAAAACACTACAGACTTTAACTGAACATATGGGCAACAGTAATGCGCAGGTTGATCCAAAATAAGCGGGTGCCTGCTGTCAGTGGTGGGAATGGGAATGGTGTCAACAAAAAAAAAACATGTTTAAGTGGCTGTACATATTTATATAACTATGGTAACTAAATACAACTCTATGATTTGTTGTATTGTATTATTTTAATATTTTCATTTAAAGGAGACATTTCACAATTCTTTTTAAAATGTCAAATAAATCTTTGCTGTCCCCAGAGTATGAATGTGAAGTTTTAGCTCAAAATATCATACAGATAATTTATTATAACATGTTAAAATTGACACTTTGTAGCTGTGAGCAAAAAAGTGCAGTTTTTGGGTGTCTCCCTTTTAAATGAAAATGAGCTGATCTCTGTACTAAATGGCCGTGCAGTGGTTGGATAGTGTAGATTAAGGGGTAGTATTATCCCCTTCTGACATCACAGGGGATACACATTTCAATTACCTATTTTTTCACATGCTTGCAGAGAATGGTTTACCAAAACTTAGTTACTGGGATGACCCAATTATAGCACTTAAATATGGAAAAAGTCAGATTTTCATGATATGTCTCCTTTAACATTGTAATCCTTTTAAACAACCCATGTGACCAATTTTGGGGACACAACCCACCAGCTGATAACCACTAATAAAAAACGATTTAACTGTACATAACTATTAACACAGCTCTACCTTTTGTCAATGATGGCCGTTTGCTCTGTGCTCTGTACATTATAGACAGCAATGGTGCCATCATACATTCCTACAGCCAGCTGACTGGCTTTACAAGCTGAGAAATCCAGAGCAGTTACCCCACTCTCGCAATGAAAGATTCGCTCGGGCCACTGAAACACATTAACATAGAGATTTAAACATCATTCAACCGAAACACTACACTGTAGATGATATATATAGCACATATAGTGGCCAATAGAGTTTATATACACTTTAAATGCATGAACTTTATTGTATCTGTATTAGGTAAGATTATTTAGCAGACATTAGTTTCCATCACACAAGCAATTTTTCAAAAAGCTATAATGCAGTATGAACACTGTGGCTAAATGTGGTATTTATTAAAACATATCTTAATGTGTAGCAGTGAGTTTGTACCGTGGGGTTCTTTAAAGACCAGCAGCAAACAAGTCCAGATTTCTGATCTTTGAAATTAAACTCTCCATATCCCACAGCAAGAAGATCCTGCAACCAAACACTACATTTCAATATTTTCATTTCATTGAATATATAAACGTATAAAACAAAATATATGAAATGTGTGCTGGAAATATGGATAGTACTGGGTTTCTCTTGTTCCAGGTCATACTGCTGATATTTCGGCCCATGGTGAGTTCACACCTGAAGGCCCACAGGTGCTCCAGGAATGGGCTCATGCTGTTCGGATCTGTCCAACTGTCCACTTCCATTTCTGGCTGCACACGGTCTGGATCTAATAAACACAGCATGTTGGATAAATGTTCCAGAAATTTATAGCAAATGATATTAAACTTATGGAAACATAAAAATAATGAGTACATTTGAAGAAATAGTTCACCAAAATTGTATGATCACAAAGAGTTAATTGTAGCAGAATTATTCATTTGATTTTCCATACAATGAAAGTAAATAGAGCTCACACAATTTTTTGTTAATAACTACTTAAAGGAATAGTCCATTTTCTTAAAAGAACAATCCAGATAATTTACTCACCACCATGTCATCCAAAATGTTGATGTCTTTCTTTGTTCAGTCGAGAAGAAATTATGTTTTTTGAGGAAAACATTGCAGGATTTTTCTCATTTTAATGGACTTTAATGGACCCCAACACTTAACACTTTTTTTTCAATGGAGTTTCAAAGGACTCTAAATGATCCCAAACGAGGCATAAGGGTCTTATCTAGCAAAACGATTTTCATTTTTGACAAGAAAAATAACAAATATACACTTTTAAACCACAATTTCTCGTCTAGATCCAGTCCTGAAAGCGTCAGCGTGACCTCACGCAATATGTCATGACGTCAAGAGGTCACAGAGGATGAACGCGAAACTCCCCCCCAGTGTTTACAAGTGTGTTAGAAGAGGACCGTTCCTACGTTGTTGTATGTGGAATGATACTAATTAATGTCTTTGTGTCAGTTTATTGTTTACAATGGTCTGCAAATGTGCGTTTTATATATGTAACACGTGACCTCCCTACGTCACTACGCATTTACGTTAGGTCGCGCTGGACCGGACCTAGACGAGAAGTTGTGGTTTAAAAGTGTATATTTGTTATTTATTCTTGTCAAAAATGAAAAACGTTTCGCTAGATAAGACCCTTATGCCTCGTTTGGGATCGTTTAGAGTCCTTTGAAACTCCGTTGAAAAAAACTGTTAAGTGTTGAGTTAAGTGTTAAGTGTTGGTGTCCATTAAAGTCCATTAAAATGAGAAAAATCCTGCAATGTTTTCCTCAAAAACCATAATTTCTTCTCGACTGAACAAGGAAAGACATCAACATTTTGGATGACATGGTGGTGAGAAAATTATCTGGATTGTTCTTTTAAGAAAATGGACTATTCCTTTAACTAAACCTCTCTTTTAATGTTTAACATAAACAAAAACATACTGTACTGCAGTGTTCTTCACTCCCAATCCTGGAGAGCCGGTGTCCTGCAGAGGGTTGGAAGTGAAGAACACTGCTGTACTGGTTTGGAACAACATGAGGGTAACAGAATTTAATTTTTTAAGTGAACTACTGTATTCAATAAAATCCGATCCCTGTTTATATTTATAAGTTACCGTCCCATGCAAGTCATCACCTTCTATGACCGGCAGCTGTCTGTATGCAGCAAACTTAGGTTGGAAGATATTTTCCAGAACCACCCTCTCCATCACAGCCACATCCTGCTTGAATTTGTCAGACTGTAAGATCAGCTCAGGGTCTGGCTCTTCCTTCGTCAGAGATGCAAAGGCACCCATTTCAATATAAGAGCTCGCACCACTGCCTGAAATTAAAGGAAGACAACAAATTTGCAAATTTGTTTTGCATTGTATTCATTAATAAGATAAATCTGCAAAATAACCACAAAATCTACATAATCTAATAATAAAACGTTTTATTCAGTTTATCAGTGACGCGTGCACTGCTGGAGCGATATTGTTTGACGCGGCATTTACTCACGGTACAAACATCTTTGATCACCTCATAGCACCTGTCATACAGTATTTATAAAATCCACATCTAGAGATCCGTCTCATATGCATGTATTTATCCTGCCTGTAGGTTTGTGCATATATTCATTTTACATGTTGCCTATTTTTAATGTATGTATGCATAAATACAAAATAGAATGCATACTATAGCTTCAATAGTCTAGAGAATGAATAACTGATTTAAAAACAAGATTCTGTCTATCAAGAATTGATCTGTTGTTATCTTCTAGGCATTTTCACTCTAACTTTTACTTGCCCAAATTTAAATATTGTGTTGAGCATTTAGTTAAAAGCTAACCCTAACCCTAACTGAAAACATATATACCGTGAAATATATTGTTTCTGTGAAATACAATATCTAATTTCGTGAAATGGATATTTGGTCATAACCCCCATCCCAATTACAAATACCAATAATGACCAAAAATCACCTGCACCGATGGTGCTGATCATAGAAACAGTCATGTCAATCCCCTTAGAGTTGGTTTGGAGACTCATAGAGGATCTGCCTTGGACAACAGCCTTCTTTTCTTCAGAAAACGTTACAGTGTCATGTTCACTGACCTCTCCAGTTTCAGTGCAGAATGAATCATACATGTCCCAGACGGTAGACATGACAGCTGCACAGATATCAAAGGATATCAAAGGATATCAAAGTCATACTGTTGCTTTTTTTGTATTACCATAAATATTCAGTATGTTCATTGCATTCATCTATTACATGAAGGTTCAATAACTTTAATGACACACCTTTGTCTTTCAAGGTAACAGTATCACATTGGACCTCCTTTGTCTTTAGGGCACCATTGAATGTCTGCATTGAGCGCTCCACATATTTATCATTGCCTTGTCTGTTTTTACACAATTCTTTGTAAGCATTGTTCCTTTCCCTTAAAAAAAAACATCATGGATACGAAAGATGAAAGATACATTTTGTGTTACATTAAATATACACATTGAGAGATATGCTTTTAGGTAATAATGACTTAAAGGGACACTCCACCTTTTTTCAAAATTTTCAAATTTTCCAGCTCTCCTAGAGTTAAATATTTTATTACCGTTTTGGAATCCATTCAGCTGATCTCCGGGTCTGGCACTACCACTTTTAGCATAGCTTAGCACAATCCATTGAATCTGATTAGACCATTAGCACCACGCTAAAAAATAAGGCGCAATGATATTACACAGTGCCCGAAAATAGTCCCCTGCTATTGAAAGTTACTAAGGGGACTATTTTTAGACACTGCATAAAATCAGCCATGTTACAGCAGCAAAGTCCTTGATTATTACGCCAGAATGAGAGTATAGTTCCTACCCATATCTGCCTAGAAAATCGCAACTTCTATTTTTCCGGCGGTCTTAGTACACGATGTAACTACAGAAGAGTCAAGTTTTAAATAGGAAAAATATAGAAACTCTTTGGTTATTTTTGAGGGTGATGCTAATGGTCTAATCAGATTCAATGAATTGTGCTAAGCTATGCTAAAAGTGGTACTGACAGACCCGGAGATCAGCTGAATGGATTCCAAAATGGTGAAAACCAAATATTTAACTCTAGGGGAGCTGGAAAATGAGCATATTTTCAAAAAAAGTGGAGTGTCCCATTAAATGTCATTCTAGTAAACAAACAGATAGGAATGTCACGTTGTGGTTTTTTATATAACTGGCAAGTAATGATGATAAGTGATGTTTGTTCTCACTTTATTGCCTCGGCATTCTTTGAATCTATTGACACAGAAACTGAAGGAATGTCTAACAGCCACATAGTGTCTGTCTCAGTAAGGTAACAATCTACCACGATGTCTATCATGGCCTCCTCAACCTGGACATCTGCATAAAGCAAGCACAGTTAAGAATGAAATGCAAATTTTAAAAATTTACTAAAAGACATTTTTCAGGAAATAATTGTATTCTGTGTGACCTGAGAAACTGGTGGCTAGGTCATGTTTCAAGACATCCTCAGCTTCATCAGCCACTGATTCTGCTGTCGACTGGCTTGTTTTGGATGCTACAATGCTCCCCAATAAAGACCTGACATAACATCAATGATCACACTTGTTACTATATTGATGGTGATTTTACATGAACAAAATCATGGATATGATCTATTTCAGTACTGCAAAAAAAAGATGCTTTTCAGTTTTCACAGAGGAAATTACCTTGTAAATGGTGCAGCCAAGCTTGCATTGGTCTGGAGGGCTAAAGACATGAAATCTGTTGTAGTACCCCATGATCTGTCATGCATAGTAGATGTTTTGCCCTGTTTAAACTGTACTGCAGGATCTGCATGATACAATGGCTGAGGAGCGACATCCCGACCAGTTTCATCAAACACCTTAAAAAAGTCTTCTTTAGAAAATGTTTGTATGCTATACAATTATTAAAATAGAGAATACACAGACACTACACAGTACTATGCACATTTAAAACTGTCACAAATACCTGTACATTGTGTTTTGGTGGTTGGCCAAAGCACTTATCTAAAGTTTTACTATCTTCTCCTGAACTGAAGCTTCTTCTGCTGAATGAACTGCGGGTGCTCTTTATGAAGCTTTGATTTGCATGCAATATTCCAGATGATACATTCAGTGTTTTGGATATTCTGAAAGAAACAAGAAGGTTATTAGTAAATACATGTAGCCTATGTAGTTGACAAAAACATAAAATTATTATTTTGTATTTTTCCAACAAGATGTAAGGTAAGAAACGACAGGTCGATGACGTCAAAGTACCGCGAGCGCGATCAAACGGAGAAATCTAATTTCGACTCGCTCTCGCGGTACTTTGACCTCATCCGCCTGTCAGTTTTAGCAGCGTAGTATCAAGCCGTACAAGCCTACTTTCAGACTCAGTTTTTGCTTTCAGTCCGTTGAGTAAATAAAAACTTACTTGGTCGCTTTCGGAGCGGGTCTCTTCTGTTTGACTGTTGTGTTTAACATGTTTCAAACTTTCACAAACGAGCGATATAAACGGGTACCTTGACACACAGTCCGTTGCTTCACCATTTCGTTTGGAATCACCTTAGAAACAGACCCCTCCTACACTTCTTCTGATTGGTCGGCTGTGGTTGCCATGTGGTTGCGCTCTCATCCAAAGCAGTAGGGGGCGCTGTGAACTACTAGAACTAGTAGCCCCGGTTTATCAGAAGAAGAGCATTCTCATTCAAGGAAGTTTGACATGTGTGCGTGAAAAAAATTAGCAATGTCACAAAAACGATCTCAGTTTCGTCTGAGCAAATTTTAGAATAAAGACGGTTGTAAAAAAAGAAATCACGGTAAGTTTGACCTATTTCGTTTTGCTTGGAAATAAGCAGGACTGTTAGCTACAAGCTAAATAGCAGCTCACATTCCTAAGCAATAATGTTGCATGTATGTAACGTTATATAATGTTTATATTTTTATAAGGCAAAGTCACGAGTGAGCAAATTTTGTCTAAGCAGCCAATAATATGCAGTTATTATGCAGGTTACAAGGTTATTGACATGATTTACGTTAGAGGAGATCAAATGCATAATAATGTGCATACTTTGGTCCCTTTCTGTATAGTTTTTGGAATATGAACAAAGGTATGTAAATTATGGAAGGGTGTAGGGATGTAATGTACATGCAAGTCACTTTGGATAAAGGCTGTCAAATGCATAAATGTAAATGGATATTTCCTTGTCAGTAGCTCTGTAAACTGATCCTTCTTTGTTCTCTCATTGACAGAGGAACAGTATCAAAACTGTCAAACATGGACATATTGATGCATCAGTGTAAAGTTCACAAACTTCCAACCCTGCTGTCAAGGACTTTCTTCAGAGCATTGAAAAGAAGCCACATATGTGCCACCCACACTTCTCCCCCCGTCTGTGCTTCTTCCAAACCAGTAATCCCAATACCACTTGTGTCTCGTCTCTTCCAGCCTTCCAACCTCCGGGAAGGTCAGGAGGGAGGAGACTTGACATGCCGCAGCCAGAGACTGATGCTGCAGACGGGACTGATCCATCCATCCAATCCTGGTTGCTTCTACTACCTACCAGTAGCCCTGAGATCCATGGAGAAGCTGGTCCGACTTATTGATGAGGAGATGCATGCGATCGGTGGGCAGAAAATTGACATGCCAGCATTGTGCAGTGCAGAACTTTGGAAAACGAGTGGACGGTGGGAGCTCATGGGAAAAGAGATGTTTAGGTTGCAGGATCGGCACAATGCGGAATACTGTCTTGGGCCGACTCATGAAGAAGCAGTTACAGAGCTTTTTGCTTCACAGAGCTCAGTATCTTATAAAAAGCTTCCACTTCTGTTGTACCAGGTATTAACAAATTGCTTGTTATCTTTGTTGTATTCTTGTGCTATGGTAATATATTGCTAAAATAACAACTTATGTCTTTCAGGTAACACGTAAATTCCGTGACGAACAGAAGCCAAAGTTTGGGCTCTTACGTGGACGGGAATTTTACATGAAAGACATGTATTCATTTGACATAAGTGAGGAGGCAGCCCTTGAAACGTACCAGTCTGTGTGCCGTGCCTACGGACGCCTGCTCGACCGACTGGGCCTGAAGTGGGTGCAGGTTCAGGCTGCCACCGGCAACATAGGAGGCACACTATCCCACGAATTTCAGCTACCAGCAGACATCGGTGAAGACCGATTGGTTGTCTGTAAAAATTGCGGCTTTTCTGCCAACGTTGAAACTGTGGAACCGGGACAGACTGAATGCTCACAGTGCAAAACTGGCACTTTGACTGAAACCAGAGGCATTGAAGTGGGGCACACTTTTTACCTTGGCAAAAAATATTCACAAGTGTTTAAGGCCTTGTTTGTTAATGCTTTGAATGAGCCTCTGGTGGCAGAAATGGGCTGTTTCGGACTGGGCGTCACTCGAATCCTTGCCGCCTCTGTAGAGGTACTGTCATCTGAGGAGGCTATACGCTGGCCTGGGTTAATTGCTCCTTATCAAGTGTGTGTCGTTTCACCCAAAAAGGGAAGCAAGGCACATGAAGCCACAAGAATGGCTGAGGATCTGGCTCAAAGCTTGAGCAACAGTCTAGCCAACCTAAGAGGGGAGGTGGTCCTGGATGACAGGAATCAGATGACCATTGGTAAAAGACTAAAGGATGCTAGGATTCTGGGGTATCCGTATGTGGTGGTGGTAGGGCAGAAAGCTTTGGATGATCTCCCCATGTTTGAAGTAATCTGTCAGCAAAGTGGAGAAACCATGTTTCTTAGTAAAGATGGGCTGGTGGAACTTTTAAGTGGAGTTGAAACCATCTAGTAACGTTTCTATGAAATGTATTTACTGTAGGCTGTGTTCAAGTGATGTTCGCAAATGTGGGAGGAAGAAATATAATACTTACTTTGTTCATAAGTTGACTGTTAATTGTTAATGTAAGCTTGTTGTATATGCATAGATGTATGTCTTATTTTATAAAGCTTTAAAAGAGTTACAGCCAGGAACCCCTGAACATTTGAGTTGTGCATGTTTGAGTGCTTTTGTGTAATTGTCTCCATAATAATCAACTGATTTGTAAGAAGGTGTATAAATATTTTATTTATAAACAAAACTATCAACACAATAATTCACAAGAAATTTGTGATGACTACACATTGAAAATGGATACGCAAAGAACACAATTTGCAATGCATATAACATAAAGACAATCATGCAGTCATAGCTTACAGCATTTCACAAAAACACCTTTAATCCTTCACAGTACTATTTACAGATGGCTTCATCTTACTGGACTGTGTGACCACAAAGGAAGATATTTTGAGGAATAACCGTTCATAAGCCCCATTGACTTCCATAGTATTGTGGGGAAAAAAGAATACTAGGAATTTAATTGGGCTCACGATCGGTTTGGTTTTGGGTGAACTATCAGTTTAAGATCATCCAAGATGTACATTTAATACATTTTCCATTATTAACATAGTGTCCATACAGTACTCCACTTATCTATTTTTAATGAATAGCATATCATTGAAATGGAATAAATGCTATATACCTAAAAATCAAATATCATTGGTATTAACAGTGCAGTAAAATTTTGCACTATATGATCCATTTATTTACAATATTTTTAACAAAGCAGCATTTTGACCTATCAGAGGTGACATAACCTCTTTCTTGAAAGCTATTGGGCAAACCTTTGAACAAAATACAAAAGAATAAATCTTAACTTATCACATGACCAAACCTGGAATCTGTTTACATTAAGGCCTAACATTAACTGATTGTTAGAACAAATCTTTTAAAGCAACATTAAGTTACGGTAAAAGCTTTGATAAAGGGATGATACAACCCATTCCTTGCAGTAATCAAGCCAGCAACATTACACTCCCTCAAACACCATTGCATTGCTAAAATTACATATCTACTGTAATTATCACCTTTCAAGTTTGCTAACAGCCCGGAAAGGTTAATTTAAATGATGATTTAATCAGTTATGTCTTCATCTTGGTCACTATCTGGAGACCCTCTGTGCCTATACTCTGCAGTGTTCGACAAACGCTTCCAACCACTGTCTAACTTCTGGTTTCCTGTGCTAAGGGACCTGCCCAGACGTTTTACGGCTCTCTCCTCAAAAGTGTCATCTGTTGGTGCATGGCTTCTGTTCTCTGGATCCTGATGGTGGAGATCATGTCTCAAATTTTCCAGATTCAGCGCCCACGGTCCCAACTTTTGCCAGTTTACTCTCTGGAATGCCATGATGCAATGCAGATTGCCCCCCACCTATAACAGTATTAGAATGTTACCCAGATGTTTTAATCTTATACCCATACGTTTTTACAGTACTGTTACCATTATTTCCAAGTCACTTACCTTCTTGGTTCTACGATACTGAATGCCTCTCTCTATATGGCGAATGTCTAAGTATTCAGGGTTTTGAGTGTTCAGATCTGTCACAATATCTGCCCACCTGTTTAAAAACAAGATCATATTTATAAATACACATTACATTAAAATATACATTACTTATATTACATTGTCATAATAAACAATAACACCAAACACTAAAAAAAACTTAAAGGGGTCCTATTATGATTTACACTTTTAAGCATGAAAAGGTTTGTTAAAATACAAAACTCAAAGGCAAATATTCTCATTAACAACTCTTCAACGTGCTTCTTTCATATATTCAAACATCACAATATGCCTCATTTATTTCATAATTATCTGACTGGGCTTTAATTGATAGGGTAAAACTAAACATTGTTAGTGTTTATAGCCGAGAAGCTCCCAGTAATGATAAGGGGCGATGCATTTCCCGGCATTTATACTCGAACCTGGCTCTGCACCACTAACCTTTCTTTGTTCAGTCGAGAAGGAATTACGTTTTTTGAGGAAAACATTCCAGGATTTTTCTCCGTATAGTGACTTTAGTGGACCTCAACAGTTTACAGTTTCAATGCAGTTTGAAATTGCAGCGTCAAAGGGCTCTAAATGATCCCAACTGAGGCATAAGTGTCTTATCTATCAAAACGATCATCATTTTCGAAAAAGTACTTCTCTTGCACTAGCAAGGTGATGCGCCAGTGTGACCTTGTGCATTACATAATCACGCATAACGTATGCTACCGCTCTGGTGTTTACAAGTTTGGAAAAAGAGGACTGTTCCGACATTATTGTATGTGTAATGAAATAAATTAATGTCTTTGAGTCAGTTTATTGTTTAAAATGGCCCACAAGTGTGCCTTTCACATATGTAACGCGTGACCTTTGGACGTAATTAGGGGTGTGACGGATCACAAAACTCGCGGTTTGGACCACATTATTGTTTTCCAGTATCATTTTTCAGATCAGCAAGAAAGGGGTGGGAAAAATCTAATAACAAATAAAGAAATGACAAACATTTATAAAAAAGAACAAAGTTGCATATTATGTTATGTCTAAAATTAGCATTAGGTACAGAAATCGAATCAAATGAATCATAACACTGTCTTTACTGTATGAATTAAATATAATTATTATTTTTTTAGAGCTACAGAAGTGATCTTCTCTCTGTCTTGGGTTGTTTGATTAACATAAATGACACAGACTTAAGTAGGTTAATTGAGGTTACTGTTTCTTACAGACCAATGCACATGACCAATGACTGGTTTCTGTTCTAATCTATACATACACTTAAGACATAAATGCTTTTATTAGAAAAAAATACTCTGGAGGTCATTTTGTTTGTATGTGCCCTGTCAATAACAAAATGAGTTTATGTTCGCTAGCTTTTTGAAATGCGTCACTCCGTGTGTGCACTTTTGAGTGCACTTAAACGCGCACACAAACACATACACATTGCTATATTGGCCAAATGTATGTTAATGGACTACAGTATGTGACACAGTAGCGCAACTCTCTCTCTCTCTAAAGTTTACACATCATGAGTTCAACCATTGTTTAATGTGCATCCAGAAACCTGCTCACTTTAGCTAATTTTTGTGTTAAAATTTTTTAAAATAACTTGAATGTTAACATTTGCAAGCCTTTGAAACACGTGCAAATGATAAACTTTTCCTATTTAAATTTTGTGTATTAATCCGCAAATCTAGGGCCCTATAAAATCCGTTTTATTTTTTCCCAAATTCCGTTTTATTTTTTCCCAAATTCCGTTTTCTCTGTTTACATTTTTGCAAATTCCGTTTTAATTTTTGGCAATTATTTTTTTTACTGTTTATTGTTATGTTAGTCATAAAAAGGGTGTGCCTTTAATGTTAATGATTAAAATGTAAATGATTTGGGGAAAAAAGGCATAACACGATTACTTAATGACTGTAAAACATGCATTTACACATGCACATACACACACACACGCGCGCACATCAGTCCAGCGGAACGCGATCCATATTTTATACACAATCGCTTGAAATGCATATAACTTTACAAACATACAAAGGATAGTGAACTGACTTAGGACAGCACGAGCGCGCAGCTCTTTGCACGTGCGAGCGAAAAAGAGCGGCCTCAGCTCGCTTGAAATGCATAAAACTGAACAAATACATGAGGATTTGTGTTCGGACTTCGGACAGATGCAAGAGCGCGTGCACGTGAGAGAGGTCCAGTTTGACAGACGTGGATGAGAGAGTGCATGTATCTTTGCGCTCACAGTTAACATAATGTTGAAAAAACTTACAAAATAACAGTTCTCCGGTCACATAAAAGTCATGTGGGAACTGCTCGGAACTAAGTGCCTAGCGTCAAATTTCTTATTTTTTTCACTGATTAAAGCAGAGTCGTGGAGAGCCGCTTCGTCATGGTTTCAGTGTTTTGGAGGGGGTCTGAAATGACGGGAGGGGGTGTGTCACCCAGATTTACTTCCCCCGGTCTGCATTTCCCCCCAAACATACGTTCTTCTCCCACACAAAACAGAATTTTATTCAAAATATGTAAAGTTCTGCGAAATTACGTGTTAACACAAAATTCCGTGTTAATTTGCCAATTCAGCGATTCCGTGATCGCGGAAATTATAGGGCCCTACAAATCACATGCCAGTCAAACCGTGGGTCGTGATCCGTATGGATCACGGATCAACTGCGATCCGTCACAGCACTAGACGTGATTATGTAATACGTAAGGTCATGCTGGCGCGTCACACGGCAAGTGAAAGACGTGAAGTTGTGGTTTAAAAGTTGCATTGAAACTGTTGAGGTCTTCCTCAAAAAAACTTTTTCCTCAAAAAACTTTATTTCTTCTTGACTGAACAAAGAAAGACATACACATCTTGGATGACATGGGCCTTAGTAAATTATCACAATTTGTCGGAGCCAATGGTGTAGTGGGCAGCGCTCCAACATGTGGTGCTTTCACACTTTCGGCGGCCCAAGTTCAATTCCTGGCTCATTTGCTCACCCCATACCCCTCTCCCCTCCCTGTCCTTTCCTGTCCTCTCCTTAATCACGATCAAATAAAGGCAAAAATGGCCAAAAAATATATATTTAAAAATGTTTCACTTTTTTTATAAAAGTGGAGTAATCCTTTAAAGGTCATAATAGGACCCCTTCAGCATAAAACTTAGCATACTTTTTACAGTGGATTGCAGGATGTTTCCTGCTTGGTTCACCAATCAGAATCCAGTGTTCCATCTCATTGAGAGCAAGTGCTCCTCTGTGGAAAAATCATTTTTAATTATAATATAGTTCTTCACTTTTATAACTTTTCAATTTATCTTATATGTTATGTTATTTTCTCTAACAACTGTTTTAGCCAAAAGAACCTACTACAGTATGTAAATGAACACAGAAATGTTTGTATGTTACCTGTATGCTTTGGTTGCTTTTAGAGGTGTAGCTTCATAGCCCACAGGACAGAAGTAGTGATTTTGACAGTGGTAAATGTAGGCCATGGATTCATCTCTGAGGCCCTGGGTCAGCTTCATCAGAGCCCCGTCGGCTACAATAAAGAAACACAAGCTATAAAACATGCCAAAATAATGATACTTTGGTAACAAAATAACTGGCTGACTTAAGAGGTCTGGAACAAGCGATTTACCTGTAGGTAACTTGATGATCTCTCATTATATCTGAGCTGTTGTGTGCTCAACGGACCACACTGACAATGAACAACATGCTATCGAAGCCTCTGTTCTGATGAAAATGACCTAAAATGCACACACCTGTCTCTCCTGCTGTCTTGTGCTTCCCATGAGGTTTGTACAGAATATACGAGCATCCTCGGACACGGAAATTATCGTTGATTTGTCTGAACCATCTGCATCAATATATAAATATATTTTGGCTAAATGTATTTTAAAACCGAAATGGAGAAGCCTTCCGAGAGCAAGAAATACAGTATCTTACCGCATTAAAGTGGCATTGCCTGTGAATGGTCCGAATTTGATGTCTTCAAATGGAGGCTGGAAACCAAGTATATGCAGGGCCTCTTCTTGAGAAATAGGTGGAAGACTGAACAAATAAATCTGGAGGTTACTCTTCATTATTCTTGCAAAGACTTCACCTGCCTACAATTCTTAAAATAGACCAAATGAATGTGCTGTACTCACTTCTAAAAATACACATTGCAACATTCATTCTTCCATTTAAAAACAGCTACTGTAAAAATCTGTACTTAATGTATAACAAGCTAGTTTGTGGCAAAATGGCTGATACATTTCAGCAAGGACCACACAGACCTGCCTGCTCCTAAAGTACTGTAAAGAAAGTTCCAGCAGGAGACCAGTGAAGAGATTCCACATGATGTTTTATACTGGGGACGACTGATGCAGTACCTAGAAAGTCAAACAAAATGAATTATAATACTGTAAGTTGTCTCCGGTCAAAGCTTATTTATTTAATCATTTGAATGAATGCACTTATACCATCTACGGAGGTCCAAGACTTTTCTCTGTTTGATGTCCTCCAGAGAAGCTTGTGGTGGCAGATCTTGAAGGTTTCTGCTTTGCCTGTCTGATGATTTCATTTTCTTGGAGTTTGATTTCTTTAAATTACCTGAGGAAACAACATACTGGGTTAAATTACATTTTGAACCTTTAAAATTATTATAAATATTATAGTAAGCATTTGCCGGTGGTGATGGCACGCTTGGCACACTGATGGCACGCTTCTTCATCAGGGCATAAAATAGGCTGTTTAAGATCTAGGAACGGTGATGTAATGAAGTCCAATGCAGTTTTAGCAATCCATTAACAGGTGTCATATCGAATGCCCCCCCCCCGACCGTTATCGTTAAAGGTGTATCGACGGTACATAACAATATCATTTTATCGCCCAGCCCTACAATAGATGCCGCTAAAACTCCCTGACTGCACCTTTAAAAGGGGACATATCATGAAAATTAGACTTTTTCCATGTTAAAGTGCTAAAACTGGGTCCCCAGTGCTTCTATGAACCTAGAAAATATGAAAAAGATCAACCCAGTAACTCATTCTCTGCAAGCAAGTGAAAAAATGAGTCATTGAAATTTGGCTCCTCTTGTGATGTCAGAAGGAGATAATACCGCCCCTTAATCTGCACTATCCAACCACTGCACTGCCATTTAGTGCAGAGATCAACTCATTTGCATTTAAAAGGACACACTCAAAAATGACACATTATTGCTCCCACCTTCAAAGTGTCAATTTTAACTTGATACAATAAATTATTAATATGGTATTTTGAGCTAAAACTTTACATATGCTCTCTGGGGACACCAAGGATTTATTTGTCTTAAAAAAGTATTGTGAAATGCCCCCTTTAATATTTATATACAAAAAATTAAGCGATGCTTTTCATTTTAATTTGAGAAAAGCTTTTTAAATATGCAAAACAATGTATAATTGTTGGTGTTTGCCTATGGCTAAAGGTCATTGTTAAGTATTTAAGTAGAGATGATTGTACTAAATTTGTCCCTGCACTTTGTCTTGTTCCAATTCCAATAAGCTTGAATCTGTGACTAATTTAGCACAGAGCTAATCGAAAACTGTGCCTTCCTCAAATTAGTTGGAGACATACACAGTCACCAGTGTCAATGAGGCCATCACAGTGATGTTACATAAACTACAGCAGATGGTATAATCTCATTTTTCGGGCATATTTTACAAGGTCACCAGCTTGTCGATTTAAAGGTGCATTGTGTAACTTTTAGAAGGATCTCTTGACAGAAATGCAATATAATATAATCAAATGTAGTGTTTAAAGACCTTACAATGAACTGTATTGTTTTCATCACCTAAGAATGAGTGAGATGTTTTTATCTACATACCACGTCTCCCCATACATGGAATTCACCATTTTGCGCCGTTTTGCAAGTTTTTACAGTAGCTGTAAACAGACAAACTGTTCTATAAAACACGTTTTGTCACTACGTTGTCTCAGCCAATAAAGTGTTGTCCTGTGGCAACTATCGTAGCTTGTATTTAAATCTATTATTTTATTTTTTAATTAATCTAAACTAATTTAAATTGTATAATTTCATATATCCAATGCTTTCTTTAGGGTGATCTGTAAATAATATGTATATATTAGCTTTAATATGAAGACACATACTCATTTTGGATTTTCGGGTTAGAACCGCATCAAAATCCGAGGTGTCAATCTCCCATGCCAGCACAGGCTTGTTGCTGGATGTCACTTCCATATCACAGTTCCCATCTAATGACATGCTTAATCCCCCAGAGTGACCCTGGGAGGAGGAAGCAGTGTTGGGCTTGACTAACGGTGTCCCGCTTTCTGGATTGTCATTCGGCACATCTTCAGATGTGACGATGGGTCGGGCTCGATTGAGCAGCGCATAGTCAGAGCATACGGTGTAAAACTTCTCCCGGGAATGTGTTACAGGGCAGGTCCATGGAAGCTGAAGCTCTGCGCTAGATGCCCGTCGAGCCCTCAGCGCGTCACGTGTCAAAGTGCTAAGGAAGCTGCGTTCACGTTCATCCTCTCTGCCCGGGGCCCGTGATGGGGCCTCCTGATCACTACTAGCAGATACCTTGGCGCCTTCACTTTCCACAGTGTTAGGCATTGAACGGGGAACTGGGATGATGGTTAAGAGAATAAACTCAAGTGTTTGTCCAGCTGTGACGGTTTGTTCCAAGAGGAGATCTCTCCCACTGACTATAATTAAGAAAACAATTAAAACACAACAGATACAATGAAGAAATTTCAATTTAACAAGACATAATGTAGAGAGGACACAAAAGATACACAGACAAGTATATCTCTACCAATTGTGCTAAAGGAACACATTATTTAAAAAAAAATCAAATATAAGATTTTAATATTAGATTCGATCTTATAATATTACATTTAAGGTATTTGTTAGATGCTCTTATCCATCGCAACTTAAACGTGCTTCAACAGATGACAAGCATACAATTCAATTCATGAACACAACACCACTAAATAATAATAAAGTATGCTTGATTTTTGCAACCTGGCGTGGACTGTTGACTCCATCACCATGAGTATTAGTCGTTCTACTGTAAAGTCCTAAACTAGGCCAAATGGCTTGATATTGTCATCTTCCCTGCTGTGAGATATTGGATGAAACTGACGGGCCATCCATACTGTAGCTAACACCGGCTATAGATTTCAATAATAGACGTTTCATGGATTTAATGGTAACGTTACCACACATGACTGAATTTAGCAGCTATATGAGATTTGTAGACAACAGCATTTAAGTCATTTTTATCGACGACAATGGAAAGGTAAGGTTTTATTTCAAGAATAAAACACAGGCTAAACCGGCGCTATCTTAATTTGACCATAGGAAATCTCTCACAAACACAAACATTATAGCTCAGAAACAGTAGCGGTATCCACCCATTACATAAGCGTCGTTATGTATTTGGTTTTTACTCAAATTAGATAAGTAAGCATTTTCCACCTACCGTCAGTTATGCGAGCATAACGTACAGTATTTATTTAAAGGGCTATGTACGTCCTCACGGTCCTCTCTGTTTGACTGCCTACTGTCTGTGCATAACTGTAGGCTTGTTCGACTCTATTCGGCGCCGTAAGAATCGACAGCCGAATAACGTCAAAGTACCGCGAGAGCGATTCGCGAAATCATACGAGGAGTTTGCTTTTATATCGCTCTCGCGGAACTTTGACGTCATCTGGTTGTCGTTTCTTGCGGCGCCGCATAATGTCGAACACACCTCTTGTGTTTCCGTAGGCTCTACCAACCTGGAAAGAGGGGTGTTATTTGAAATAAAATTTGAGGTTTCTCTAAAAATCACACCAGAACGGTATAATATAACGTTTGAACATAACCGTAATACACATGTTTAGAAATGCTAACGGAAAATTGGATGTCTTGGCAGGTAAATGAAGTAAAAATGGTAAATATTTTTTAGACAACCCCTCTGTTGGTAATTATTGAGTGGAGCGTGGTTGCGTGGTAATAAGTAGCATCAAACGAGAGGCATTGCTGTACCTGTATATTAAAAGTATTTCACAGAATTTTTAAAATACCAATACACTGATCTTTTTTTTTTAATGGATTGTTATACACATTTAATGGTCCTGATAATACGTTAAAGGTGTACAGGAATATTACAAAAATTAACCACATATCTGCAAAATATTTCACTTTTATATTGATTACTTTAGATGGTGGGTCTGGTGGTCTTTCTGCCCTAACCAGCCTGCTAGACCATCTTTGTACATAAAACCAGTCAAGCAGGTTGGTTTAAGATGTTTTATAAAGTAGTATGTAATGTAATATGTACTTTTTTCTATTAATTTACATTATTTTTACATATTTTTTATATGTACCTCTTTACTATACCAAGTTAAACTGAATTTCGTGACACTTTCAAAAAATGCACCATAAAACATCAAAAGCATTCTGTCATGGACATTAAAAGAAAGTAATTTCAACATTCTCTATTGTGTCTTTATACTAGTATAATATCTCATTTCAGTTTAAGCACTGTAGCAAGATGTTTATTTATTTTTTTGTAAATGACATTAATGTAGCATGTGATGTATTTTCAGTAATCATTCAATGTGTGTTAAACTGTACTCTGAATTTTGTTGAATCATTGGATTAAATCATCAACCATGATTTATTCACACATTATACTTTAACTGAGTTATATCATTACAGGGAGATCTAGGCAGTAAAATTATGTGGATTATCATACTGATGAAGTGTGAAATTAATTGTCTTTTAATCATTTATAGAAGTTATTTAGTGGATAAATAAATAAAAAAAGAATGTAAGAAACGAAAATATTCAAACCCATAATTATGCATATGGCATTTCTACTGATAATGTACAATGATTTACAATTAACAGTTAACTGAAATGCATTACTAAATTAGTCAAAAATGAGTTCTCTGTCGCAAAAGAACAAAGGTACTAAAACTGCGAACTTGGGACTTTGGTCCAAACTACAGCCTCATAGACATTCTGCAGGATTGTTGTTGAAAATGAATCGAGCTGCCTGTCAGTGAAATAACAGCAGCATAGACGGGGTAAGTAAAGCAATACGTAAAAGTTGATCTGTAGATGTAACCTTGCTATCTTTAATATTGTAAAATTAAACTTTGTTGCTCCTAAACTCATAATTACATTAAGACTTATGTTTAATGATACCACAAGTATTCCCACAAAAGCTTGGGAAAAGCTTACATTTTTAGCCTATGAATTTAACCTTATGCTGTCAATTTATCAGGATTAATCGCATGCAAAATAAAAGTTGTGTTTGCATAATATATACTGTATTTGAGTGAGTGTGTATGGTGTATAAACACAAAAGAAATTACACAGTGCACACATTAATTATGCAAACAAAAACTTTTATTTTGTATGCAATCGCCATTAATCGCAATTAATCGCAATTAATCTAGGCTATTTAATAGGCTATTATTTAATTAAAGGTTATTCATATTAGTTTGATGCTGGTTGTACTTCACCCAAGTTCTATATTGTAGACACAAGTCAGTTTAAAAAAAGGCTAATTTCATTGTGACTACTTGCTAACCATGTTGCACAGATGAAAGAGAAATACGGGCACATGAAAATTAATTAAAGATTTGAAACAAACAAAAAAATAGTTCAAAACCAGTTTCCTTCTCTATCATCTCAACCCTTTACCTTCATAAAATTTGGATGGACAGTGAACATAGCACGTTGTACAGCCCTCAATTGAGTATGTAGATGAATAACAGGTCATAGGGCACATTTAAGCACAAGCCATTATGGGCAAGGTTTAAATACTACAATATACTATAGTAAAAACTATACCACTGCTGATATTTGTGATGCTATACAGGTGAGTTGCTGAAAAACAGTGGGGAGGAGACATAATCTAGCAGGAAAACTAAAAAAATTATTCATTCAATTTACACATTTTTTTTAAGGTTAGAGATTTTTAAGGTTAAAGTTTTTTGTTTTGTTTTTCTAAAAAAAAAATTGTTTACATATAGCTAAATACATTTATTGCAACCACTTACATAAAAAAATTGAATAAATATTTTTTTCAGTGAAGTTAAAATTTACCTTTAGATATAATTGTAATATTTCTGATTTAAACTATACTGATACCTTTACAAGGGCTTTATCTAACCAGCATGGCTCAAAAGCTGATGATAATCGACACAGACTGTGGAATAGACGATGCTCTGGCTATTATAGTTGCCCTCGCAGCTCCCAACGTGAAGATATTGGGTATCACCTGCTGTTTCGGGAATGCTGATGTGGATAACGTATGTCAAAACGTGCTGCGGGTACTGTCAGTCTGTGGACAATCGCAGGTCAGTCCAGTACCAACTAAATGATCGAATATATATTCAGAATTTACTTCTGCACCAAGGTTGAACCACAAAGTATTATTTATCCTCAGATTCCAGTCTTCAAAGGGTCTGCTGGGCCTTTAGTTGGAGCTGTGAAGTCTTTAAAAGATCACTTTGGCACAGATGGGCTGGGAGATGTTTTGGAGAACAGAGATTCAGAGATTTGGAAGGAGCAGATACAAAATGAGCAAGCTGTTCAGGCCATAATAAGACTGATAAATGAAAACCAGGGAGAGGTAAAAAAAAATAAGCTATTTGAGCCAAAAACAAGAATCAAAATTTGCTTAAATGTCTGCAAAAGTATGGAACGAATGCCAACTTTCATTTGCAGAATGTTGTGATGCCATCTTGTGGTTGAATTATTAAAAATGCACAGACCAGTTTGTGTTAATTGCACACAGGTGTCCCTCATAGCTCTTGGTCCGTTGACTAACTTGGCTTTGGCTGTAAGATTAGATCCCGGTCTGCCTCAAAAACTGAAGGATCTGTACATTATGGGTGGTAATATGGAAGGTAAGGACCCTTTACGGAAGCCAGCACCAAGTAGCTACTGTAGAAAAATCAGGGCGTCAGCTCCCTATAGTGACTACTGTTTATTTCACAGGCAAGGGAAATGTGACACCAGGGGCAGAATTTAATTTTGGAATGGATGCAGAATCAGCATACGTAGTTTTGGAGGAATATACCTGCAAAACACACATTGCAACCTGGGAGTTTACTTGCAAAAGCAAATTATCTTGGGTAAGAACCAACCTCATGATTAGGACATAGTTTTATTTATTTTTTAAAGTAAACATTGCATAATTTTTTTGCTAGGAGTTTTTTGATGAGCTGGTGAATCAGGATACATCAGCTGCTCGATTCATGAAGAAGATAACCTCGAAGTGCTGGGCCTTCTCTAGAGACTTTGGCATCAACAAAAAAGATGTCTTTTTTGGGAAAGGGTTTGTGCCCTATGATGCTTATGCTGTTGCGGCTTGTGTAGACAGCAGTGTGATTACAGAGAGTTTTGAAAGTGCTGTACGTGTGGAGAGGCAAGGCGAACTGGCACGAGGCATGCTGATTTTGGATCCATCAAATACATTGAACAAGAGCCATCGTGTTTTTTTGATGACGAAATGTGACCACCTAAAGTTTGGCTTGATGCTTAAAAAATCTTTACAGTTAGCATAGAAAGATGTGGAAAATCTATGAATAATATCTGTGGGACTTAAGGTTGTATTTGGTATCCCAAATTCTGTTCACCGTGTTGAGAAATAAAACAAGTCAATGTTCCAGCCTGATATGTTTATTTCAACCAATGTGACCATCTTTCACTCTCGAAGGGACAAATGAATGATGCACAGAAGAACATATTTCATTTTCTTTGAGCTCCCTCAAATTAAAAGTCAATTTTAGCAAATAAAGCTTTTCACTTTAAGCGGTGGCCAATTAAAACTAAATAAAATCATAAGTCATTTACAATCTGGTCTTGACTTAGAGGGGTAAGACTTTACTGCCCTAATAAACAAATCTTGCCAACCACTTAATCTTTCCAAATGTTCAAATCAACCAACAAGTGCGGTCCGAAAATGCGCTAAAATGAATGAAATCCCCAAGGCAAAATAATAGCTCTGTATGAGCAGGGTTTTACAACAAAGTGCTTTCAAATTTTTTTTCAGGCTGAGTAACACTGCATCTTAAATCATACATGAATACTGGGCCATATACCTGAATTTTAAATGCAGTATTACTCAAAACAGGGAATCTCTAAAATCAGAAAAAAAACATCCCTACAAGGGCAATAGGATTGCGTTCGGCCAATGTCTTTGATATTTCATTCATTACGTCAGTTAAAATTTAACTTAAGGCATTTTTAGGATATCCCACCAAAAGAAATATACTTAAAGGGGACTTGGTAATGCAACACTGGATTTTCAGTGTACATTTTTTTCCAATTTTTATAATTAAAATTATCTTGATGTACAACAAAGTACAGTTTTACAAAGGAAAATAAAATAATATTAGAAACCACTGCATTTTCTGTTGCTCAATGGGGCATGTCTGTCTCAGTTGCCGTTGTTGTTGTCAGGGCTGTTAGGCCAGGGCTCTGAGTTCCAGCGATTTAGTGCCGAAGACCACGGCATGCTCCAGGGGTTATAGGTGCGGCCCATGTCACTGGGGGCAGGTGTGGGCCGTGCGGTGTGGCTGACCAAGTCAGGGAGAGTGGTGGGAGTGGGAGGGTTGAAGGGGTTGAGGGTGGAGTCATTGCCAGTGGACCAGATGGAGCTGCTGAATGACCAGGGACTGCGCGCATTCCCCAAAATGGACTAAAAAGAAAAAAAGAAAAAAATGTCACTTTCTGGCAGAACATAATATATAATTCATAATCCTGCTATTTAAGAAAAAGTAAAGAAACTATACATCTTTCATGAACCAAACCGGACAGGAGGAGACACTGCTGAGTACTTGTATCAAAAAATCCACCAAAAAAAGTTCCTTTATTGAGTTGTTATTAAGACTTTAAGATAGCTCCTCAGGTCTGGTGCCATTTTGGTAAGAAATGCTCACTTTCCCTTTAATGTATTTCAGTGACAAAAATCAATGCCTTAAAGGTGCAATGTAATGATCTCTTGACAGAAATGCAATATAATAATGGGCCAATGACGTGATGCTAATTATATTGTTTCTGTAAGGTTCAATTAAATGTAAAAGGGTTAAAATTTCAAAATAAATGTGCAGATTATTTGCATACATTTTCTTTTTAAAGAACCAAGTCTAAAATTTCTGGTTTTATTTAATTTTAAAAGAATATTTGGGGGGAAATTGCAAAAATGTCAATGTGGTGTAACCGGTCTGTGTCAATTGGTGTAACTAGTATTTTTTTTAAATGAAAATATAAATATATTCATAAAAAATGTGGAATAAAATATAATCATCTAGTTTAGTGTAATATAATTTTTTTTGCATACATTTTTACATAATTTGTCAAAGATTATTTAGAAAATAGAGCTGTTTTCAGCATATGTCGGGACAAATATCACACAAACAAATTTAAATTTACATTTAGAAATAACTAATACAATGATATTTTAAAATGATTTTTTTTTTATGATTACGCTTACATGTCATCAAGGTGGATAAAATATTTAATATTTCTCATTCTTTGGTGCAATTGGCGGTTACACCATTTGACATTTTCAGGTTCATTCAGTCTTAACTTTCATAGAAATGGTGCAAATGTAATTTTGTATTGCATAAAATCGACATAAATACAGTATGTGCATTGAAATAACCCTGATGCAAGCTTTTAAAACGTTTGCATTTCTCATCTTGCCAAACTAGTGATGGGGACAAGACCGCCTATGCCGAGTCAAGACCAAGTCGAAATTATGAGTCCTTCTCCTCCCACTGTGGTCCGAGACCGAGTCAAGACCGAGTCTTTGAAGGAACAAGTCCAAGACAAGTCAGAGAAAGCAGAAATCGGTCTCGAAACCTTTTTTGTAACTGGCCCACAGAACTATATTATCAGTGGTGTATTTTTTTATCTACATACACAGCTGGTATATAGGTAGGAAGGAAGATATTTTGAGGAATGTTTGTAAACAAACCGTTCATGAGCCCAATTCACTTCCATAGTATTCTTTTTCATACTATGGAAGTGAATGGGGCTCATGATCAGTTTGGTTACAAACATTCCTCAAAATATCTTCCTTCATGGTGAGCAGAACAAAAAAAATTGGAGTGAGAAAATGATAACAGAATTTTTATTTTTGGGTAAACTATCCTTTTAAAGGAATAGTCTACTCATTTTCAATATTAAAATATGTTATTACCTTAACTAAGAAGAGTTGATACATCCCTCTATCATCTTAGTGCGTGCACTTAAGTGCTGGAGCGTGCTGCTACACTTCGATAGCATTTAGCTTAGCCCCATTCATTCAATGGTACCAAACAGAGATAAAGTTAGAAGTGACCAAACACATCAACGTTTTTCCTATTTAAGATGAGTAGTTATACGAGCAAGTTTGGTGGTACAAAATAAAACGTAGCGCTTTTCTAAGCGGATTTAAAAGAGGAACTATATTGTATGGCGGAACAGCACTTTTGGAGTGGATTTTTCAGGCGAGTTGAAGTACTCCCAAAAGTGCTATTACGCCATACAATATAGTTCCTCTTTTAAATCCGCTTAGAAAAGCGCTACGTTTTATTTTGTACCACCAAACTTGCTCGTATAACTACTCGTCTTAAATAGGAAAAACGTTGATGTGTTTGGTCACTTCTAACTTTATCTCTGTTTGATACCATTGAATGAATGGGGCTAAGCTAAATGCTATCGAAGTGTAGCAGCGCGCTCCAGCACTTACGTGCACGCACTAAGATGATAGAGGGATGTATCAACTCTTCTTAGTTAAGGTAATAACATATTTTAATATTGAAAATGAGTAGACTATTCCTTTAAATTAAATATCCTAATTCACTTTGAAAAAGGTGTCCCTATACTTTCCTTTTGCTTTATGAACTTGAATTTTTCACTTGGGACCAAATGTGAATGATGGGATGAGACAAACAAGTTTGAAAGCTTAAAACTCTTTACCAATATGATTCTCTCTATTTTCTATGCAAATATCGAAATGAGATGTCTTACGGTTGTTGGAGTTGCTGGGGATCCAGTGCTGGTTACCCAGGAACTACTGGGCTCGGTATCCCAAATGGACGGTGACACTGGAGTGTAGTCAGGCCAGGTTTGCTGGGGCTCAGAACTTTTAGGAACAGTCATACCTCTGAACACTAAAACAGAGAAGAAAGATGCTATTAGACACTTAAGATATAAATAAAAAACATTTTGTTTTTGAGTGGGTTTGTGGCTGCATACCTCCAGACAGGTTAAGCGGGTTGTTGGGTCCAAAAGCAGAGAAAGCGTTAACTTGACTGAAACCGGGACTGTTTGCGCTGTCTATTGGGCTCCACAGTCCCGAGCTAAAAAGAAGCAAAATAGCATCATGGGTGTCTTTTAGTTAAACAAAAAGATTAAGAAGATCAAAGGGGACATTTCCAAGACTTTTTTGAGATGTTGAATAAATAGTTGGAGTACATATGTGAAGTTCTAGCTCAAAATACCATATAGATAATTTATTATAGCATGTTAAAATTGCCACTTTGTAGGCGTTTAAAAATATTTTTGGGTGTGTCTTTAAAATGCAAATGAGCTGATCTCTGCAGTAAATGGCAGTGCAGTGGTTGGATAGTGCAGATTAAGGGCGGTATTATCCCCTTCTGACATCACAAGGGGAGCCAAATTTCAATGATCTATTCTGAGAATGGTTTGCCAAAACAAATACACTGGGCTGTTCTTTTTCACATTTTCTAGGCTGATAGAAGCATTGGGGACCCAATTATAGCACTTAAACATGGAAAAAGTAAAATTTCAATGATATGTCCCCCCTTAAGACTGAAATAACTCACCTATCAGATCCATCACTCTCAACCGATGTCATGTGAGCCAATGTCATCTTTCCCAGACTATCAGGTTTACATGAGCCACTGCCACCTGTGAAAACAAAAGCACATGATGACTTCATCCTGCACCACAACTTTGAAGCTTTCTATTTCCAGCCATCTGACATATGAACTCACCAGGACTTTTGTCATAGCCAGCAGCTACAGCTGCAAAAGTAGGATTTCCATTTTGTCCGGGTAAAGAGGCTGATTTGGTGAGTTTGTTCCCTGGGGCCTTCTTTAAAGTAACTTCGCTATAAAAATACACAAGAGAAGTAACTTAACTGATGGATTTATTTTATTTCATAAACATCTGGATAACCGCACAAAATGCTTTGGTCCATCCAAAGTCCCTTTAAGTAGAGCCATCCCAATCTGCAGTCAAATCTACTTAAATGGTGGAAGACCAATAGAGCAGCTATACTGGGGTGCGTTTCCCAAAAGCAACATTGCTAACCTGTTAGCAACTTAGTTGGTTGACAGTGGGAAATTGCATTGCAACCAACAAAGTTGCTAACTTTGTTGGCAACAATGCTTTTGGGAAATGCACCCCTGAGCAATGCTTTTCCCCCATTACAAATAATAATGGCATTAAAGTTTCTTGTTATAAACTATACTGCTTTTGGTCGTTCACATCCAGATATGGGTTGAGCATGTGTGTCCATTTTACCTGTTGGTGTGGAGGATGCTGCTGTAGGCATTTCCACGAGGCACCAGATTTGGGGAGGTTGGGGGTGGCGAACAGGTTCTGGAGATAACCGAACTGGGTCCTTTCAAAAATTGGTCTGCATGCATGGTCTGCATAGATATCTGCTGAAGACTGTCTGCATCTGATAAAAACAATTGAACAAATACTCAGATCTTGAGACAGAAATGGAAACCATAACTAAACATACCATGTATTTAAACACGCATCAATAAACGGAAGTGATTTTACAGGACAAAAATAAAATCTGCTAACTTTAAAATCTGTATATCCAAAACAGGGCCCTGTTTATTTTAACCATAGGTTTACTACTTACGGTTATCTGATTTGTTGATGGGAACGTCCCATTCTGGTGGAGGGGACTCTTTCTCCCCTTCAGATCCACTGCTATGGCCCAACTCCTGCATGGAGCCGTTGGACTGAAACTTTCCAAGCGGAGATGGCCGCTCGTCCCCCATCTTTCCACAGGCCACTAGGACAGACAAAGTAAATGGCCTCTTTCACACAGTAATTTCGGTAAACTACCATGTATTTACTAGAATTACTTCACCAGTAAATACAAAAAATGTGCTGTTTACACATGCGGTGATGTTTTGTCTTTTTACCAATAAAGTATCATTCACACATCAGTACCAAAATACCGGTAAACGAGGGGAGAAAGCGGAAGTTACCTGCTGCGCGGTGAGGTCAGTGTTGTATTTGTAAACAATGGTGGTTTACGACTTTATATCCATGGTCCGTATTTAGTTGTTTTCACTTCTGTGGCAAACATTGACAGTCACGCAGTTGCTCGTGACCAAACATTGCATTAGGTGACTAAAAACGGAATTGAACTGGGGCAGAGTAGCAACCAGCGTTTTGAACAGCAGTAATGTTTACACGTATGATTCATACAGTGTGTGCGAAGGATGTGGGCAATTCTGCAAATAGATGGTAAGCTGTTTTAAACAACTTTGGTAAAGAGTTGGGGACGTTAACTTCAGGTGTGCTCGACTTAAAGCAGTAGGCGTGTGGAAATGTCCGTAAACAGTGCGGGGATAAACGTGTCATCTGTTTTAAAACGTTATGATTTGCCCGAAGTTGTCAGCGTGTTCTGACTTTGTCTGTTTTAATGCCGGTAATCCGTTCACACAGCTCACATCTTACAACCTCTCTTAGGTTCTGTTCACACATAATCTGTTAAAGGAACACTCCACTTTTTTTTGAAAATAGGCTCATTTTCCAGCTCCCCTAGAGTTAAACATCTGATTTTTACTTTTTTAGAATCCATTCAGCTGATTGAATCTGATTAGACCATTTAGCACACAATGTAACTACAGAAGAGTTTTAAATAGGAAAAATATCGAAACTCTTTGGTTATTTTTTAGCGCGATGCTAATGGTTTAATCAGATTCAATGGATTATGCTAAGCTATGCTAAAAGTGGTAACCCCAGACCCAGAGATCAGCTGAATGGATTGCAAAACACTAATGTTTAACTTTAGGGGAGCTGGAAAATGAGCATATTTTCAAAAAAGTGGAGTGTCCCTTTAACTGCAATTTACCAGTTAAGACTATGTGTGAAAGATATTGTTGTCTCTAAACGTTTCCTAAAAGTAACGGATTTAATACTAAAAACAAAATAGTAAAGCTGAAAACTATCACTTACATTTGCTCAGAACCCGTGGTTTGGAGACACTATGAATACCCGGATTGCTGAGTGCTTTAGTGAAGGTTTTCCGTTGCTTGTCCTGTTTTTCCAAAGGGGTGATGTAGGGGAGTTCTAGAGAGCTGTATAGGAAATAAGGCCACTGAACATTAGGAAACTTGAAGATTTATTTTAAAAAACGAACAGAATAAATCTGATAAAAATTTTTTAAATGTTTATTCAGTATAAGTGCACACAAAGATGTCTTTGTATACTGATTTTGTATACTAAAGGTTTCAGCACCACTAGAGGCACCAAAATTATTCACAAAACATGTTTAAACAACTTCACTTTTGAACACTCCCATGTTTCTACTTTGTGGCCAAATATGGCGCTTTCCATTGCACAGTACCCCATGGTTTGGTTTGGGTCAGCTTACTTTTGGGAGCGTTTCCACTGGGTGCAGTACGTAGTACCCAATACCTTTTTTAGTATCACCTTGGTTGGGGTCCCAAGCTGATACCAAAACATGATGCAAAAACACTGTAGATCACTGAATGGTCTGAGAGAATCGTCACTACCAGATTAGCTTTACCTTCATGCTAGCTTGCTCTGACTCGAGTAAACCTGTTGTCATCTGTGCTTTGCTATAAGTTCCCAAACACCTTTTAGCGATTAAAAACATCCACAGGTTGAGAATCAGGGACACCATATCAGTTTATTCCCAGACTTGCAGTTTGTGGCGGCACATTCGCGATTGCGAACGTCGGCATGTATGCTTACTTAAATGAGGCTTAGCGGAAAGCGTCAACTGATGCACGGGTGTTTGTACAGAAACTATCATGTGAGAGAGAGGTAGTTATATACGCGATGTGCAAACATCTATTTGTGGTGGTCAATTTTAATTTTGTGGCGGACTTAGAAATAAATGAATGTATGGAAATGTACAAAAACGCTCTCACTTGTATGATGTCCAGCAGTAGGGAGTGCAAATATAACAACACACCTATAATCCCTCCCACTCCGAAGTGTTACTAAACTTGATGGAAAAGCTAACCAGGCCAAAGTGAGGTGAGCTGACCCAACCTGAACCAAGCCAAACCACTATGCAATGGAAAAGTGCCAATAGGTAGCCCAGCTCCAAACTCATGCCGGTCCAGCCACTCAAAAATCACAGTTTTAGTTGGTGCCGCAAATAACATTAAAATGACACATTCAATAGATTTATATCTTTACAAACCTGGATTTTTCCACTTGGTTCTCCTTTTTCATAGCTGATGATTGTTTCTTATTTTTTGGTTTAGTTGGGGATGGAGTGATTTCTTCTCTTTCTTTTGCACTGTCCAATGTCACTGTTTTGCCTTTCAGCTTCACTGGTTCCTGGTTATAACAACAACATATTTTAGTCATGCTTATAATGCTCCTCTATCTGAACTGGTAGCAATATTTGATAATGTATTTGATCTATAATGTACTTTGGATAAAATGTATACGAAATGAATGAAGTTAAACACCATATTGTCCTGCGTATAGACACGTGCCTCTTTAATATTGGCCTCCATGTCTGGATTTGAGGTCTCGGTGGTAGTAGAGGAGCTGTCATCATTGTCTGCAAGTGGTTCTTTTAAATCGTCTTGAGTCTTTCCCTTTGTTTTCCTCTCCTCTTTCTTTTTGGGAGCTTTTGTTTTATTCCTCACTTTCCCTTTTGCTTCAAGCACTTCAAGATAAAAACATGTAAAGAAAACTTGAAAGATCACAAAACTAAATTTGCATTTAGCAAATTACAAATTTCTACTCTCAAGCTTCTACAAGCTTCTACTCTCTAAACATCAGCAATACCTTTGTTGGGTGGAGACGGTTGTGAATTCTGCTCTGAAGACACAATGGCAGGGGACTCTGGCCTGTCCAGGTCTTTATCCATGGCTACCAGAAGTCTGTTGTAATCTTGATCATCTGTACTGTGGGCTCTGTTGGACTGTGAAGGTCCTGAGGTCGGAAGGTCCTCTAGGAGGCCGGACCCCTGCTGCTGCTGCCTGGAACTCCGGGCCTTTCGGTTAGTCAGCTGGTTACTGTCTTTATTGAGAGAAAAGCTGGAAGAGGATTGCATAGATCCAGAGCGCCCTGAACCAGATCTGGGCTTGCTGTCTGGCAGGACACCGTTGCCGTTGGAACTGGAATGCGGACCACCTTGCCGAACGCCGGCCCGCCCGCCACCGCTTGACCCGTACATTCCTCTAGTCGAATTCTGGTTTGAGTCTGCAAAATCATTCAAGCTGCAACAGATTGAACAATCATGTGACACATGGAAATATCATTGTCGTTAAATCAGTGAAAAAAAATGAAAATCCAACTCACTTAGCTTCACTCTGAATTCGTACAATTTCCCTGAGATCAAATGGTTTTCCAGTCTCCATGGGAGAGTTGGATTCCACAGACAACCGTCGTTTGAAGGGTTCCCATATTCCTTGGGCCTCAAGATAGGCTGTGGCGATAACCAGCAGGAACATGGAGCTAGAGAAATTCATCATATAATAAATAAATAAGACACAACAGATAAAATACAAATTGGTACACATAATCTGACCCCCCCCTTCCACCTGCCTCAGCTAAATTGTTAACAAAAAATGCATAAAAAATTAAACATTTTACAGAACAGAAACAAATCCAAATATGTCTTAATTTATTAAAGGGGACATTTCACCATACTATTATTAAGACGTCAAATAAATCTTTGGTGTCCCCAGAGTGCAAATGTGAAGTTTTAGCTCAAAATGCCATATAGATAATTTATTTTAACATGTTAAAACTGGTACTTTGTTGGTGTGAGTAACATTTGCAGTTTTGGGGTGTTTCCTGCAAATGAGCTGCACTAAATGGCAGTGGCGTGGTTGGATAGCGCAGATTAAGAGGTGGTATTATGCCCTTCTGACATCAAGGGGAGCCAAATTTCAATGACCTTTATTTTCACATGCTTGAAGAGAATGGTTTACCAACACGAAGTTACTTGTTTTGTTCTTTTTCACATTTTCTAGGTTTATAGAATCACTGGGGACCCAATTATAACACTTAAACATGGAAAACGTCAGATTTTCGTGATATGTCCCCTTTAAGGATGTTTAGAAATGAGAGAGAAGAGACCTCATAATAAGTGAGACGATGATGTAGAGTTCTAGCTCCCAGCTGGGACGGGGAAGGGTCTCGGCACACACTGCCAGCATGTGATATGGCAATGAGGCGTTCAGTGTGAACACGAACACTGAGCCCCCCGAGGTCACCAACTTCAGCTCCCGGATAACTCGAGATGATGTGAAATCGGGTGTAAACCTGCAAAAAAATTTAAATAAATAAATAAGAATTCTTGACACATTTATAAGAAAAACACTGCAGAGTGCTTTTACAACGGTAACAACCAAACTACTCACAGTATGATGAGGTCTTTTGAAGTGTTTGGTTTGAGTGCAAAATCTTCACAGTTGAGAATTTTGAAACCATAGCCTTCACATGAAATGCCACTAATCTCCATAGATTGGATGTGAATTGGGAGAAGCCCTGTGTTTTCCAGCCTGAAAGTCTTTCGAAGAGTGAAGTTCGGTTCCTTGGCTTTAACTTAAGAAAATTGAGAAAAAGATTTCATAATTGAATACAAAATTGAAAATGTATCGATGTTTTAATTTTTGTTTAACGTTGAAAGCCTCACCATCTAAACAGTCTTTGAGGAATGCTTCAGTGAGTTTAAACCTCAGGGAGGTGCCGACACCTGGGGCTTTACCAGCCAGCTTCAGACTCTCTGTGGTGCCTCGACCATGGACCATAATCAGGTCTACTACTGTCAGGTTGTTCCTGCACAAAATTAATGTCATTGATAAATTCTGTACTGTCATGTCATGTATCTGAAAAGTTACAATTGTGCTTTGAGCTAACCTGACGACCAGGAGAGAGGACACAGTATGATTGCTGATGGGTTTAAACCTCACATTGAAGGACTTCACCTCCCCAGGCATAAGAAGCAGGTTGTATACGTAGGGCCGAACTAAACCTTCAATAAATCCTGTAGAACTCTTCATTACTGAAGACTGACACACACACATACATACATAGGCATCATTAGTTGCACAGAGAGACAACAAAGTCAGTGCAATATTGGTAGAAATCAGTAGGGACCTGGTGATACAATATGTGACCCTTCCTGTGAAATCCAGGGTAAAGTTTTAGAGCATCAAAGTTTTGATTTATTTTAACGTTGATTTCAATCAAGACCTTACTCATCACAGTCTATTGATATCTATTAAGATATCAAGTTTATACTGTATTTAACATCATATAGGATTATTTTATGCAACAGTAAATCACAAAAATGACTTTAGCTGGGTTTTCACAGGCAGAGTAAAGGTGCTCCAAATGATCGGGCGGCAATCAAGTTTCATCAGCAGTCTCTATATATAAGGCCGATCAGAAGAGCCATTCATATGGCGCAAACTCACTGTTAAGTCTCGCTAGATGTGTTTAATGTCATGCAGTGCCATGCAGACAGACAGGTATGTGACAGCAAAGTTTTACAAGAGTGATTCGAAAGCATGTGGAGCAGTGTGCTCTTGTCATACTCTTGTCTGTCTGCGCAGCGTTGCATGAAGTCAAACCCGTCTAATGACTTCACTACATTCACCGGTTTACAGGACAGTTCTGCAATGTGCAGCGTTTGTGCTAAGGAAATCGTGAAAGGCACATTTCACAACCTCCTTAGATATTTGAAGGTTAGTCATGTAAAAAAAATATAAGCAGTTTTCAAAGATTTAATGGCAAGCAGCCAATGCAACCCAAGTTTCAAATCTGACTTATAACGACTGTCGTGATTTCAATAAATTGTAAAAATTAACGAGAAGTGTCGAGAACACATTAAGATTTGCTCACAGTATATTAAATATTTCTTAATACACGATTCTGCAGCGTTGAGCATTTGAACCAATCACAGACAGTTTGTTGCATGTGGAGCAGACCGCCACACACAATTGTGTTTTAATAAAAGTGCGCAGTCACGCTTTCATAATGAACAACAAAGTTTAAATACGATGAAAGTAAGATACGTGCAAATTTATTCGTGATGACAGGGGTTTTGTGAAATTAAACTTAATTCATTGACAGCTTTTAGATTGTCCTTTGATCGCTTTTTTATAATTTAATTCCAGTTTTGTTCATCATGCTACAAGACTACCTAATTTACTAATGCTTTAAACAGCATCATTAAAAATATCTCAGCTCATTTTTTGGTTAAAGAATATGATTTTTGTTTTAACCTTGCTTTATTGAGTGCTTATTTTTTATTCATAACATCTGATAAGCTCCTCTGAGCCAGCTCAGTGTTTAAAGACACTTCTGGAGGTGCTTTGCTTCATCATTTATATACTATATGCATTAAAATTACATTCATTTTATTATAATTTCACTCTTTCCCCGCCATTGACGAGTTACATGAAAAAACGTGTTCCAGATGAGTTTTTAAGTTAATCTGAAATACTCAACTGTAATAGTGATTATCCAGTAGATGGCGTACTTACCCAATTTATAAATAAACTGAAGGAAAAATATTATTTACTATTTTAAACTCCGTGTATGTTTTGATAATCATTCTGAATCTAATCTCTAACAAAATTCCTTTACAAAAAAAGGAATTATTTAAGCAAAATTTTTATTTTTTTAAGAAAAATACCCATATTTAAGAGTTTATAAGCAAAGAAAAAAATATAGATAGGATTAAACTTTTTTCCTGTTTTGTTGTTTGTTTGTAAGCAGAGTGTCTGTTCTTTCACTTGATATAATATTTGTATGTTTATATATCTTTAGAAAAAATTCCTGGAAGGAATTTTGTGAAACTTTTGTGAAAATCACAAGAAATGCGGGCGAGCAACTTTTCATAAAGAGCTGACGGGGAGTGAGTTAAATACTTAAAATATTCTGTTCTAATTTTTGATAATTTGAAATGACATCCCATTGCGCTATGCAATTATACTGCTGCCTGCCTATAAACTTACAGTTGTCAAATCTTGATTTTTTTAAATATTTAATAATACCCTGTGATCGGTAATTGGTATTGGCCGATACTGCTTCCAGCGATCTGTAATTGTCACCAAAAATCTGATCGGAGCACTCTTACATATTATATTGCTATGTGGGTCACAATGTAAAAATACTGTTTATTTGTGAGTGCATAGTTATTCACTTTTCTCTTTCAATTCCATGTTTCTTCATCTGAATTAATGTTTTGAAGTTGTATTCTTGACTTGTTCTGAGTTTAGATTTTGGTCAAATAGAAACCACTGAGTGTGCATTAAAGCCAAGTTAAAATGACTCAACCTTCCATTAAAATATAAGTCCTCTTCCACTTACCTGATTTTTCTGAACTTGGAATTCCAGTGTATTTGTGTCAATGTTTATGTTAGAGAACTTTCCAAAAGGAAACCTTTAAGACACAAGAGAAAAGAGTCAACTTTTGCAGTAAACTACCGAACATACCAAACAATGTTTGAATTTAATCTTGGGTTTGAGTAAATCAGAGATTTAGGGAAGGTTTCCCGGACAGGGATTAGACTAATCCTAGACTAAAATAAATGTAAGAGCAGTCCAAACTGAAAACAACTTGCACTGACATATCTTAAAATACATCAGTGCCCTTTGTTTTCAAAATGCACACAAGTAATGTTTTTAGTAAGGCATGTTATATTTCCTAATTAAACTGAGGCCTAGTCCTGTCTGGGAAACCACTCCGTACTGTTAAGCATAAAGTGCAATACCTGTCAGTAATTGTTCCTGAAAACACTAAGGGATTTGGGTACAAAGCCACAGGAAGAACCTGAACATAGACTGGGAAATCGGCTGGGTTTTCTAAAATCACTTCTTCTTCCTTCAGAGACACAAGATCAAGAAAATTCATTTAAATTGGACTAACTATTACAGTTCATAGTGTTTGTGCACTTGCATGAAAAGCATTGTCAGACATAAGCAAGGCATATGTGTGCCTGTATATATATATATATATATATATATATATATATATATATATATATATATAATATATATATATATATATATATATATATATATATATATATATATATATATATATATATATATATATATTATATATATATATATATATATATATATATATATATATATATATATATATATATATATATATATATATAGGCAGAACAATAAAGATGGTATGTTGGAATAGGGCCAGTTTGCAAATTTGGGCCAGATGACAAAACTGTTATATGTGCTATAGAGCTATTATATTGTAACACCATGGATAATCAGCATTTTAGATTGCTTTCTCTCTAGGATTATGTAATGTTGGTTTTAGATTAAAGTGTGTGGTTAATATAACTTAGAGACTACGTGTTCTACAACGTAAATTAAACAGTCCTGGTACAGAGGTAGATTTTGAAACCACGGTGTTCTTTTTTTGAAATATGCGCTGCCAACAAGATGCTATTTGGAGCCATAGCAAAAATACCCCTCCCACCCAAAAAAATTAAATGCAAGAGGACTAAAACTACCACAAAGGATATGCGCTTATCTGCTGGACAAATCAAACATCCCTGCAGTACTTACATAAGATCTTGCTAGCAAAAAAAGATTGCGTTTTCTCTACAACAGTACAACTGAAGGATCAACTGAGCAGGTTGGAAATTATAAACAAGTTCCATTTAGAGAAATTGATTTTTGTTAGCTCAACTATAAACTGATTTTTAGATATGTTCATATTAATAGTGTATAAATTCTTCTGGTGGGCCAACATGTTGGCAGAGCAGGTTCAAATCCAAAAGGGGCATCAGGAAAAAAGATAGTTACTGTGTGTATGTATATACACTTACCGATGAGCTATTGGTGCTTGTAAGAGGGAAATGTATCTGTTGCGATGAGTTGACCAATGAGGGCCACGTAAGCTGCGCAGAGATTTTAGCCTGCACATTTTTTTGCAGATCTGTGTTCACTTCGAAAAAGGCTTCGATCCTACACATACACAAGAATCATATCACAGAACGCTACAATGCATTTACCTTAATTTATTACACAGCTTGATTCTGATTGGCCAGTTCCGACATTTGCAGGTTTGTTATTCCCAGATAACAACCATTCAAAACTAAAAACACAGGGTAACCCGGATGCTTCAATTTTTTTTTGACGGGTAAAGTTCAATAAATATAAATGTTTTTTAATAACATACAGTACTGTGCAAAAGTCTTAGGTCACCACCACCAGACTTGTTGTTTTAGAAGTTTTAATGTCCATCCGTATTTATTTTTCAATCTATTTTATTGAGATACAAACAGAAAATACAGGAAATATGTACAAAAAAAATTAATTTTCAGTATTCTTTAGGCATCGTCTGTGTTTAGCGTGACCTCTCTTGGCACTAAACACATCTTGAGCGTTTTTGAGCAGTAAACTTAGTTAAGTAAGTTCAGTATCGAAGTAAACTTAAATTAGGATTTACTTTCATTTAGGTTTAAGAGATCCTGCAGTTTCCTGCTATTGCTCGAGTGGAAGGTGAGTTTACACTCAGTTTTTAATACTTTATACACATTTCCTGTATTTTCTGGATGTATTCTATTAAAGAGACTGAGAAACAATTATATATGATCACTTTAACATTGCAAAAACAACAAATCTAATTGTGGCATGATGTACTTTTGCTCAGCACGTGTTTTTCTTGTGGAAGGAGGAACAAAACGAGCAAATAAAATATTTCAAATCAATATTTATTGTACCTTACCTTACTTATAAGGTAAATAGGCGTGTAATAAGCAGGATAATGTACATACAGTCGGCTGTTATCGTGAAATAAGCCCCTTCAGTGTGATACAAGACCCTCCGCTTCATGTCAGCTCCTGATCACACTATCAGGGTTTATTTTTCAGCTGCCTATACATTATCCCATACATAATCTGTTTAAAACTCAAGATGCAGCAGACTCACTCAAAGCCTGATTGCTCTTTGAGCTCCCGCCATCTTTTCAGGAGCCTTTGATGTAGATCTACATCAGCATCCCACATGTCCTCCTGCATAACCACACCATGGGGTCTGGACTCAGCTGGAGCGAAAACACACAGAAAAGTCTCGTAAAAATGCACGCAAAACCAACAACTAATTTAGAAGAAGAAATGCTTTGAGACATACATTTCAGCACAAACGGTAACCCAACGTAACAGTGATCGCCACACTGCAAGCTGGCATCAAAATAAATGTTTGCTATCTGGAAATGGAGTAAAACAACAAAAGTTAATATCAATTAAATATCAATTTATTATAGTTTGCATAATGAACTAAGCAAACTGAGGGCAGGTAGGTATTTGGTATCGGGCACCTTGGATTTTCGTCTGGGTTCCAACTCCACTTTGTTATTGCGAAGTCGTTTGAAGTAAAACCGGACATCCTCTGTGAGAGAGCGAATTTGCTGAAGCTTTACTTTTTGCGAGAACGAACTCAGTATGCTGAATCCTTGGTGAACTACTTTTCCCTACATGCAAATCATACAAAAAACAGCTGATGAAAACCTCAATGAAACCATTTGAAATCTAATGCATTAAAAATAAAAGTGGTGTGGTAAAAGGTTTAAATTAGCACATGACACTGGACACGGGGGTGTGGTGCTCAAACAATGACTTTGGGTAGAAGAGGGGATGAATCACGTATGCTCATATTACAGTACTGTCTGGTGTGCTTATGTTGTCTTATTAAACAGGTGCGTTTAAAGAACTAATTAAAAAATAGTGCTAATAAAACAAACATTTGCTTTTTAAAAAGATCAAAGAATTCTTTTCAAAATCCCATTAAAACATTTTCAGAACACTGGACCTCTGGCTTTGGCACTCACCGGGAAGGAAGGGGGTAGGATGATGTGTTTAGGTGAACAGCTTAACGTTCCCACTGCTATGAGGGCCTTTACAGGGATGGTCAATATCTGAAAAAGATGCACAATGCTGCTGATTGCTATAGAAAAGATAAAGACCTTCATCGAGCATACGTTCTGGAGGGAACACGTACCTCATATTCTGTTGTAATGTGTACAGCTCCGTCATAAACACCTTCTAAAGCCTTAGCCAACAGAGTGACTTTAAAAGCTGCGTAATAGCCTGAGGCTAAAATGACCTGCAAGAACACAAGACATTCAACACATGGTTATGAACACCTACACAAACAAATGACATAGCTCCAAAGTCGTGCTGCTTTTCCTAAACACACAATGTGGACCGTGACTGCATGAGAAACGCTCCTATAAACTTTACAAACATGGTAAGGAACACAAAGAGGAATTTTCTTCCCATAGCGTCACATTCAGGCAAGGAAACATTTCATAACAGTGGCAATTCAAAGTGTTTAACCTAGCAAATTACAATGGCAAAATATATAAACATGTTTGTATCCGGAAATAATCTGATCCAGAAAAAGGTGGAATGTTATGAGATGGGAGGCCATTAAAATACCTCATGTGTGGAACAATGCATTTTATTACATACACATCTCAGAAACAGGCATGTAAATGTTAACAAACACCTTTCTATGCACACTTCTCCATTTATATTTATATTGTGGTTTTGGGCCCTTTAACATAATCATTAAAATTGCACAAAAACAGCAAAAAATATCTAACCACACTTGTGCAACCTTACCACATGTACGGACATGCAAAGGTTTACCGGAAACCATATGACTGCGTGCAGATATAATCTGTTTCCTGGGAAATGTATGGTACTGAGTTATACAACTACTGGTCCTAAAGCTACATGTCCAAAATACATAATGACGTAACATGATGTAATGTTTGATCAGTATATAGATATACGTGTATGTTTTAATTAGATTTTTATGAGATATGAAAATACTTAATTGATAACTCAGGTTTAATACAATTTCACAAGTTCGCATTAACATGTAATCAATAGGTAGGGTAATATGATGGTAAAGAATATCTCTTATATTTGTAAGCTGTGACTGTAACTGCTGTCCACTCTTGGTCAGGACTTTCCTGTGAAAGAGGTTTTTAATCTCAGAGAGATTTTCCTGGTTAAATAAAGGTCAAATAAAAAATATATGGCATTAGGGGTGGGCGGGATGACCAATAATCCATTTCTCGGAAAGGGTCATTTTATTTTACGGTAACGGTATAGTTCACGCTATTTATGTTTTTCAGTTTATATTATTTTTGGAATTTTAAAATTTGCAGAAATTTGCCACTCACTATAGCTTTTAACTAAATATGGGCAAGTTAATGTTAGTTTAAGAGTGAAAATGGCCAGAAGATAACATCATATTAAGTCTTGATAGACAGAATCTTGTTTTTAAATCAGTTTTTAATTTTATAGACTATTGAAAGTATGTTATGCATTGTATTTGGTATTTATGAATACAGTACATAAAAAATAGGCAACGTGTAAAATGAACAGGTATGAATATATGCACAAACCCACAAACAGAATAAATACCTGTATTTTAGAGACAGATCTCTAGATATGGATATTAGAAATATGACACGTGCTATGAGACGATGACCATGAGTCTGTTTTAAGGTCTTGCTGTCCTTTACTTTCTATTTCTGATTTCTGATCAAAGATGTTTGTACTATAAGCAAATGGAGCATCAACGTGTCCAGCAGCGCACGTGTCAATGATATAAACGTGAGTTTTGTCTTAGCTAGCTTGCTTAAAGTTCAGAAAACTTTACAACTTTTAGCGTTATGTGTGAGAACAGCTTTCTTTAATGGGAGGCCTTACGCGAGAGACCTACTGCTGCATGAGCCGAGAGAGAGAGAGAGAGAGAGAGAGAGCGAGCGAGCGAGCGAGCGCAAAAGAGAGAGAGAGAGAGAATTTACCATGTTTCTCCATCACACTCAGTCTAACATGCGGGAGGAGTGGAGAGTTAGCCACATCCACTTATTTATATTACGTGGTATAGACGCGTTCATCGGACGCATGTGCATCTGGTGCAATCTTTACATCCGGTTTCAGTTTTTTTAATTGTCTGACTAGTTGCTAAACTGAACTCTTGTCGAAAATAACAAATGTTTTGTTTCCTAGGTAATCTACCTGTTGTTTATTTTGCTTGTTATATAAATAAACTACTTCGTTGTTATTTATTCCTAGCAGAGTTTACCGGAAGTTACGTGTTGACCACAAAAGCCACTTGTTTATGTTGTTACTGCTGAAACCATCTATAGACGGAATAGAAAAATCTGTTACGTCTGACATTTAATATCACAGTAATGAAATATACTGTCATACCGCCCAGCCCTATATGGCATGCTGTTCGAGGGGAGGGTTCCGAGCTCGGAATTTAAGCCCGAACACAGAGTACTCACCCTCTTTTACTGGGATAGATGTACTAGCTAAGAGTGAGGTGACGGGGTGAAGAAGGGATGCTGCAAAAACTGTCACGAGACAGTTGAGGGACAGCTATATAGAGAGTTTATGTAATCTGCAAATCAACAAATTTATGTTATCAACTTGATCGAGTAAGTCAATGTGTCGTTTTAAGCGTAATTATTTACTACATTTGACTAAACATTGTGAAAAAAGATCAGATATTTTTTTTTTTACCAAAGTACATGGATGTTTTGGGTGTGAACCAAGTGCTCTTACAGTTTTGTACTGGGCAGCTGAGGTGTTTTGGAGCTCTATGATTCTGCTCAGTGCTTCACTTCTGTTCCCTCTTTCTGTGTTCAGTAACTCCATTGTCAGACTGTCTCCTGTAACCAACCAGGACTTTATCGCCAACTACAGAGACAAACAGATTTGATAAGATAACAAACATTCCTATAGAAATGGGCAAGCTGAAATTATTGCTCGCTATCGAGCCTCTTCATTTTATGAGGAAAAAAAATGTATTTCTCTAAAATGAAAAAAAAAGGCACACAAATGTACTGAACATGAGGTAACCTCATACCTCTATTGGGTTACTGTTGACCACCACAAACAGTAAACTGTTGGTATCTGTGGCACTTAAGACACCAAAGTCCAATATGTGCTCCCGAGGACAGGGAGGAAGCACAATGGGCTGGTAAAGAAGAAAAGGCTCATAAATTTTCTATATTTACTGTTTATTATTTCCTGATGTTTTGTGTTCCATTCGGGTGATTCTCGCGAAATTAGACTTATGAGGTGTCATGAAACATTTTGATAAATAAAAGTAAATGCAAAGTAAGAGTATCAAAATAAGAAGCAACAAACATCTCTTCATGTACTATTTTGCACACGATTTCAAATGACATCATACAAACCAATTTTGTTGTTTTTTCCACATTTAAGGGGGATATTTTCAGTACCGCAATGTGTCCATGACTGGATTTGGGTTCTTTGACATGGAAATATTTATAATTACAAAATCTAAAAAAGTACAGTAAAGAAACGTGGTATTTGGTGATCATTGGTAAATGTAGAGACAATAATAAGAAATATAAATGTGTCCAAGACCAATTTTCTCATCCTCCACAACAATTTTCAATCAATTAAAAAATAAAAAAATCTATAGGAATTTTAAATTCCTATAGAATTTAAATCCTCTAAAAATCTTATATGTGCTAAAAAATATGCTTCAAGGGCTTTTTAAAAATTCTGATGCTGGACACCTTCTAAATCTGGATTTCGTGAGAATCACCCATATGCAAAACTGCTGTCTAAGAAGACTGGACCACAAATTTTAAAAACACAGCTGCACAGAAAATAACTTAATAATATACTAATAAATAAAAATAAATAAATACATATTTAACTCAATCATTTACCTAAAGCTTAATCCTGCCTTAATCTAAACCTTGTCTTTGAAACCGGGCCATAAAGTCCCAAATTACAGCACTGTTTGCTAAGACACTCTTTGGTGTTTTCTTAAACGGATATTCAGTAATTAACATGTTTTGTGTTTGGCAGAAAGTAGTCAAATAAAAGAGTTTGAAATAACATGAGGACGGTTAAACAAATTTCATTTGAGAAATAAACTAATCCTTTAATTCATATTTATCCATGTACCTCTAAAAAGCCTGTGTAGGCCCTGACAGGCAGGTGAAATTTAGAAGCATTGGTGATGAGGAGAATGTTACTGTCAATATTGATGGAGGGTCGCACTGGCCGAAAAAGAAGGGAGAAAATGTAGCGCGACTCATGGGGAGGGATAAGAACTGGCATGCTGAAATTATGTACCTGAAAAACACAACAAAATCGATTTACTTTGACATTCATCATTTTGAAAAAAAGTTTGAATACCTGAATCCAGAGCCTAGTAGACGGACTTACATTAAACATGGTTTTGGCCTCTTCAGGGAGTGACACATTGTGTATGCTTATGGCAAAGTTGAAGGTATTAGCGAGGTAGATGGGTCTGTCCACAGGATCTACAGGGCTGTCTCTGATGTGGAACAGGGTGGCTGTGTGGTTAAAGCCCAGGTACCTGAGGACAGGTTCAGGAACATAAAATATAATTATTTGTTATAGTGTATGCAACAATATATATATGTGTGTGTATAAATGTATAAATATATAAATGTATATTTAACTACTAGGGCTAGGTATTGCGCCCAATTTGGCAATTCGATTCATTTTTGTATGGTTTTGATTCAATTCAGTCAAATATCAATTTGCTATTAATATTTATTAAAAAGCTTTAGTTTTTCAGACATGGATTTTTTTGGGTGTGCTGTCACTTTTAGACCTTAATCGGAGTATCGATATTTTCCTTCAACCTTAAAGGGACACTTTATTTATTTATTTTTTTAATATGGTCATTTTCCAGCTCCCCTAGAGTTTTTTTCCAAAACTGTACAAAAACAAATGTTTAACTCTAGGGAAGCTGGAAAATGAGCATATTTAAAAAAAAAATGCGGAGTGTCCCTTTAACAACTACAATACTAGTTACAGTAATGAGAAACACTAAATCTATGCTTGTAAATACAGGGATTTCTTACCCTTCTAAAACCTCAGCTTGGTATGGGATTTCAAGTTTTGAGTAGCTTTTCTCTTTTGCCTTCACTGTAATTTTTCCAGAAAACTGGTCTGATCTTCTTGCTTTTGAAGCTGAAATGGCAAAGCATCAAACACAACACTTCTATTGTTGTATCTATAAACATACACTTTGTTCCAACTAAAACAATGAGCATGGGTGCAATTGATTGTGAACAATTATGCTTTCATGACATGAAAAAAAAACATGGTAAAATGGTACACAGCCTAGCTGGTTCAATGATGTTATGAGACATATAACATTTTGTTTATGTTTGGTGGATAGCTATAGGGTGCCACAGAGATGACGTAATTTTGTAGGCCAACCTGGAAGTGGGACACTGGTCCTCTTGCCAAAAAGCCCATTTATTTTTTCCTATAGGCGTTTGGATTATCACAAGAAATAAACTCTGTGTTTTGTCCAACAAGATAATCTTCACGGATGAACACAAGTTTTTTTGAATTTTGAAGACTAAACGCACTAAGAGCTAAACTAAGCATTTTTTCAGTGTTTTTCTTTGGAAAATACATTCCAGGGAATAATATCATAATTTTTACTCCACACTACATTTCATAAAACAAGTTTTTGTTTTACATTTTATATTTAGGTACATTAAACATCTAGTACTTTTTTTAAGTAAAAGTACTTGAGTAAAAAAGCATTCAATTTTAATGTAATTAGGTATATTTACATTAAAATAATTTAATAATTTAATAATTAAATTTAATAATTTTTAATATGCAATATAAGAAATAAACAGTATGATTCTATGCCTTAGAATGTAGAGAAGTAACATTTTTCCCAAGACAAACACTCTGATAAAGTACAGATGCTTGGAAAATGTAACTAAAATACTTAAGTACTGTAGTTCGCTTAAGTATAAGCGGTCAGTCGACTTCGTCATCAACACCAAGTTTTCAACAACTCTTTTAACTTTATTAAAAACATGTTTCCTGAAAAGGAAATACTCTGGGGATGAATCATTGTTGGGAATGTTGCATTGTTTTTGAGGTCTTCATCAATGATGACATTTAAAGTTCCCGATAACCTGGAGGCCCACGAAGCTATTTGTTAGCAAACGCCCATTTAAAGACACCTTAAAGCTATAAAAAGTCATGAGTGGGGGTATTATTGGTGCGTTTTATGTCATAGAAAAAAAGATGAAAATATCTTGGACTTGTGCTAACCCATCATTTGAGGAATAAAAAAAACACCATTGACCAAGATTTCATTTGTGGCGACTTTGGGATGATGAAACAGGAAGTGCTAAAATGCTAACTCGCTTTTGGGTTTTCCCCAAAAAAATTGTGTCATCCCTGTGGCATTCTATTAATTAGTCCACACAGAAACTATACTACTTTAAACTTTTGACTTATTGATTAAACTGATTTAGTCTGATTCAACTTATTTACTTTGTGTATTGATTTGACGGATTGTGCTTTGTTCTGAGAGGTGACTGATGGTTCATTCAATTTGAGAACTTAACATTAAATGCCTACAAAATGCATGAAAACAGAAAAGAACATACCATCAAAAATAATACTTGCGACTTTGGTATATCGACTTTCGCCAGCTTTAAGTGTGACTTGTTTAAATTCAACTGTGACAGCTTCGTTAGATGGAGTCGGCCGAACACTCTGTGCAAAACAAATCACATTCAGAGTCTTTGAAATCAAATTTTATTGATTGATGAAATCAAAAACTTTGCCAGTCCTACAGAAGCTTACCATTATTGATACATCTTTTGCTCCAGAATTTAATAGATGCAAATTTAGTTGTTTTGGTCGATCTGTAAAGTAAAAAGAAAACTATTTGCATTCTGCATTTTTTGCATTCATTATTTCTCTCTCATAAAATATAGTGTAAAAGCACACCTTGCGACCGAAGCGTACCAAAGTCCAGCATCTCTGTGGAGGAGTATATACCAGGTGCTGGGCAGATGCATAAAACAAACACAATTAGAGATTGCTGAAGTAATACTGATGAGATTATATCAGGCAGGGTGATAACAACTGACCTGTTGTGACTTCAACCTCCACAGGAAGGATGATAAACTCGTCCTCGTTGGACGCATTTGTTTTAATCCTGATGAAGGCTGTGTGGTTGTCGGCATCTCGTGAGGAGAAGCTGGCTCTCATTACACCCTTCGTCTCAAACGGAGCGATCTCCTATGAAACATAAGAAATGTTACATAAATAAGACATTGGAGCTTAAAAGTGATTTAAAAAAATGTTATGTGCTTTAAAGGGATAGTTTACCCAAAAATGAAAATTCTGTCATTATTTACTCACCCCCTCATGCTGTCTGATGAACACAAAGGAAGATATATTAAAGAAGGTTTGTAACAAAGCAGATCTTGGGCACCATTCACTTCCATAGTATATTTTTTCCACTGTGGAGGTCAATGGTGCCCCAAATTTGATTCGATACAAACATTATTTAAAATATATTTGTCTATGTTCAGCATAACAAAGAATTTGTACAGGTTTGAAACAACTCGAGAGTAAATGACAGAATTTTCATTTTTTGGGTGAATTATCCTTTTAATTTAGTGTATTTGAAGAGTTTGGTTCCACAACGCAATAAATCCATTTTGACAAATTTCAGTAAAAACATTAATATTAAAGTATTATTTTGTTCTAATTTTTTTGTTGATCACGAAGTACAGAGTAGATGAGAAAAACTAGGACTCTGTGTACTCAACGCGCCACCATTGTTTGTTTACATTGCGAGGAATGGTGCGCTGTAATTTGTGGAGCGGATTTATTGCATTCTGTAGAAAAGGGGGAGTGGTGTTTATTGCGTTTTGGGGAAAAAGAGAGAAAAGATGACAGAATAACACGGCAGATATTGGAGTTTGCGTAAAATTAAGAATTTACTAAATGGCATTTATTGCGTTTTGGAACCAAACTCTTCATTTGTACATCTAAATATTATGAGTATTTGGTAGATGTGAGGGCTTTTGTTGAATTATTTAACCTCTTGAAAAGCACCCCCACTCTGGCCCAAACCATGAAAAGACCTACTTTCACTAAAAGGGCTGTTTTTACTAAACCATTTAGAGTATAAGCATAACTGTGGTATCATTAAAAAGAAGACACTTTGAGCTTCATTTTCCAGGTTTCAAAAATAAAAATTTAAAAAGTTAGAGAAGCTGAAGTACATTGTAATACAATTTTTTTTGCATAACATCTTTTTTAATACTAAAATTCTTAATGATAAATATGTGTGTGAGACCTAGAAATGCAATGATGCCAAAGCCACAAGTCTAAAGAAGTTATGTTTCACGTTTGAGGTTATTAGGCCCAAAAATGAGGTTCTTGCAAGAGTTTTTGTAAGACTAGTGCCTTTTCTAAGTGCCAGTCAGCCCCAAAATAAAAGTCTTTTGTTTACATGCATACACGTTCGTTCTTATTTTTATTTATCCTTATGTAAGCGTATAAAATGCCGTTTCCACACCAGGAAATAAAACGTCACACAAAGATCGTTGGATTCGTTATCTAATTGGCTACATGTTCTGTCTGTCATTATTTTCCATGAAGTCATTGGAAGAACGAGAGAGTCAGATGACGTCATGATATTTGACAGCGGTGTTTGGATATTATGTATTATAACCCCGCCTACTTTTACAAACAAAGTTTGACCGCTGGTTTGAACACGAGTATAATATCATGTTGTTACGATGTAAATAGTCCTCAGATTGTATATTATAGTCTATTACAAGACGTTCATGTAAAATCTGATGTAAACAATGGACAATATATCTATATTTCTCGGATTATACGCATTTGTGGACAAAAATGGTCATTGGATGTATTTTATTGGAGAGTTTTTATGGGTTATTCACACATCTGAAACAGACTGGATTCGATTCGCGATCGTTATATAAACACAAAAGGTAAGGAGTCCCGTTTATATTTTGCATGTTGTCATCTGGACTTCTGTAACAAAATAATATATTTCTGATGCTAGAGCATCTGTATCTCAAAACGGAGACCATACACTGATGCTAAACCCATAGACCTTTTAAACGATGTATAGTAATGTTAATATTATTATTGTTTGTAGACAGTAGGCTATATAGATATTGTTAGCAGCTTTTAAAAAAAACTGACGTCTTTCCCACCCCCGAGCTAGTGTGCGTCGAGAGGTTAAAAAAAAGTAAAATGTGAAAAAATTATTGACTTATAAATCAGTGTGGATTTGCAGATTTTGATGCTCACCCATAATTTATTGGTGCCACTCTGTTGGCCAGTGGGCAATTCTAAATGTAGATCTCCTCCACTGGTATACATTTCTACAACCTGAAACCCAAATAAATAGCATGAGGAAGATGCACAATACGAGTTATTGAAATTGAAAATGCATATTTAAACATACATGCAAAAGCAAAATATAAGACAGCAGTATACCAAGTATTACCTGCAGTGGTTCACTGTGTGGGTTAAACATGCTTATGAGTGGAGAAAAGCTGCTATTTACTGGAACTCTGGCACCTACAAAGGGCCTGAGTCTGTAGGGATTAGGTATGCCCACACCAAACACCTAAATCATACACAGACAGTATATAATGTGTCAAGATAATTTCAGCAAATGTATGCCAAATTTGTATAAGAGCATTGAATGTACCTGGTATGTAAATATTCCATGATGCGATGTGTTAATAAATAAGGTATTTTCTACATTTCCTACTACTCGTGCTAGAAACACCACATCAAATGAGGTGTTGCCTCCAGGTGGAATTATCTGTAAATAGACAACACAAAGTACGCAAGCTGAATACATTAGCAAAAAATAATAGCTATTTGTTATGTGTCAAATGTAGCCAAACAGCATCAACTGAAGACTAATGTGAGTTTATGGTTTCTGACCTCATGGCTGACCAGGCGCAAGCCATTAGACTGAGTATGATTTATGCAGGTGTCAGGAACAGGTGGGATGGGTTTAATTTATAACCAACTGGCTTGTGAGACCACACTCTTAGCACACACGCTAAAAGCTTTAATTAGAAGTTTCAGTGAGGCCAAAAGCACGCCGTTTCCTTGACGTGAATGTGTGTGTAAAGGTGATGGACACTCAATATTTTTGATGTTTGAAGAGGGTCAGCGGAAATAGATGCATGTGCTTTGTTACATGTAAGCTTTGTTTATTTAAGGACGTTTTAGGTTAAATCATTTTGTGGGCCACACAGGAAGAAAAAGTGTTCACCACATACATCCAGCAACTGGCACACAAGCCAGCTTTTGCAGCTAGCCTAGGACAGGAAGTCACATGAAGGCCTCTGTATTTAAATCTAGGTCAGTGGCGTGAAAACATGGTGTTAAAAAAAGAAAAATCAACTTACCCTATTTTGAAAAAAGGATGCATGAAAATGTGATGTTGTTGCTGATATTGATATTAAACTTATTTCTTCTGAACTTGGATTGTGTAAGTAAACTTTTTCCATTTTTGGCATTCCAACTGGCCTATGGATAAAGACAAAGGAACATTTTAAGTAAGACTGCAAACATTTTCATCAAATATAAATGAAAATCTGTCCAATAAAATTGGGGGCAACCAAGGGAGGCTTGTTCGAATAAATTTAATTATTTGATTAGTCGCAGAAAAAAAATCTTTCCTTGATTGACAGAGATGTAAAGTGGAGTGATCATTTCTAAAGAGTAATTTTTGAACCAAAAACTTAATTGTTCATGTGGACATGGTGTCCAAAAAGTACTGTAACGCTATAAGCCTGCTAGATCTGTCAAGCACTTGCATCTCATCAAGGCCATCAGCGTGGATGTTCTTAAAGAAACATGCATCGGCTTCACTGCAGCAGGACACAGATCAGTTTTCCTGACAATGCAAACAAACTCTGTTTCCTTTCTTATGTAAGACTGAGATCCAAAGAGAAAGTGACGCAAGGTTTTTATTTTAGTGTTTTAGTTTTTTGTTTTATATTTTATTTAGTTAGTTAGTGTGTTTTTTTTCCGTATGACTACAGTTTTCATTAGACAATTGCGCTATTTTTTTTCACAGATTTTTCTCCTGTGTATATATTATATATATATATATATAAATAAAAATAAATAAATATAATAACAAACAAACAAACAATTAAACATACAGATACACACTGTAAAAAAATTGGCTGTAATTTTGCAGCTGGTTGCAGTAACTTACTGTGGAAGATAAAGACTGAAATATTTCAACTGTTGCCAGTAAATAACATAAATGTAAAATCTATAGTAAGATACTGGCAGCTAGTTGCCAGTAATACCCAGTAATACTGTAATTTCTATAGAAATGTTTTACAGTGTGCAAGTATATATATATATATTTATTATGTTTTTATGTTGTGTTCTGACCTCAGTAAAGCCTTCAGCAGTTTGTCACTGATATTTTCCTATCAAGTGTTTCAATTTGCAGTACATTTATTTATTTGTTCATAATTTATATGTCCTACATGTATAAAATTGTTTAAACATTTGTTTTTTTAGAAGAGTGTTGTTATTTTTTTAAGGCTATTTTTTTTCCTTCTAATCTGCAGACTTTTTATTTGACCGTTAGGGGTTGTGTACACCAAAACTTTTACGCCCGCAGCCGGCGCATGTTTTCAATTGTTTCCAATGGAAGCTCGGCGTTTTTCAAATAAGCGAGCAGCTAGCGGGTTTTTTCCGCGCTGAAAACCGGCGCTCGGCGGTTTTTCCGCGCTCGGCGCTGAGCGTCAAGAGTTGAAAGAGATTCAACTTGGGGAGAAAAGCTCCGCTCGTCAATGTCAGTTCTCACACGGCCGCCCAATCACAGTGGAGGAGGGGCGGGACATTACCACAGCAACCAACCGGCTCGCAGCTGAAGTATCACAGCTACCAAAGCGCTCAGCTGAAGAAAGCTGGCACTCAGCTGAAAAACAGCTGGCATTCGGCGTCCACAAGGCGTTTTCAGCCGCGTTTAAAAGTTTTGGTGTGTCCAGCCCCTTATGCTGTTTTTTTAAGTGTAAGGGGTTGTGTACACCAAAACTTTTACGCCCGCGGCCGGAGCATGTTTTCAATTGTTTCCAATGGAAGCTCGGCGTTTTTCAAATAAGCCAGCAACTGCCGTTTTTTCTGCGCTGAAAACCGGCGCACATCGATTTTTCCGCGCTCGGCGCTGAGCGTCGAGAGTTGAAAGAGATTCAACTTTGGGAGAAAAGCTCCGCTCGTCAATATCAGTTCTCACACGGCCGCCCAATCACAGTGGAGGAGGGGCGGGACATTACCACAGCAACCAACCGGCTCGCAGCTGAAGTATCACAGCTACCAAAGCGCTCAGCTGAAGAAAGCTGGCACTCAGCTGAAAAACAGCTGGCATTCGCGTCCTCAAAGCGTTTTCAGCCGCGTTTAAAAGTTTTGGTGTGTCCAGCCCCTAAGTTTTTAAGTTTTTAAATTTGTTGCATATTTATTTATTTATTAATTTATAGATCCTAAATTTAACAACCATATTCACAATTTCATTTTTAAAGAAAGGCCTGCTATTTATATAGCATTTTAGAAACAATGTGGTGGGAAATATAGTAGGGAGTTTTTGGTGGGGAATTTTTATTTAACAAATTACAGACATGGCCGAATTGCATGGGATTAATGTCACAGACAACCTCCGCAATTCTAACAAATGACTAAAGATCACCAGGTTATAATAATTCCTTTCAAATATGATGTAAGCTGTACGTTGTTACTCATGTAAAACTTTGCATTTATAAATAATTTAAATCGTCAGGCAGCCGGAGCGCTTCAGTATATCTCTGCTGTAGCGTAAAACAATGTTAGCAATGTTACCGATAACATTCTTTAAATCCATGAAACTCACACCTTTATCAGATATACATACTCACATCATATATACATTTAAATAATAAATTAATATCAAAAACGTTACAAAATGGATTATTAGGCTAAATATCCTCTACAAAATCTTAAAACTTATCTTGACTTATGAATTATTCTGCTTGCTGCTAGAGAGATGACCTGACCTGCTCAAAGATGAGTAATGACAACTAAAGACTAGGAGATATGAGGGTCTGTTTAGTAATGGGGTGGGGCTGAAGGAAAAAAACTAAGTGTAGTAAAGAACACCAGCAAAACACCAGCAAACAAATGGCATACGCCCATATTGGGTGTGGACAAAACAAGTAGATTGTTTTACTCCTTGCAGTTATGATCTCTATGCAGAGCACTTTGAAAATTTTGAGAACAGACCTTTGTAACAAACTTTTAATTAAATTTTTTAGATTCATTGCACTACAACAGATTCATCAGTTAGGAGAGGTTACTGCAAGTTACTTTGTGTCTAATACTCATGGCAAAAAAAAAACCTCATGGCAAAAAACATTTAAACCTCACAGGAACAGGAACTTTATTTGTCTAAATATTGTTTAAGTCTTTTATTATTAGTTTCAAAGCATTTTTAAACCGTTAGCCTTTTTTGGTTTTCTAACTTTTTTGCTATTGCTATTATACTGTAAATATATACTCTAAATACTTATTATTATTAAACACATACTATACATCTGATTACTAGTCTAGCACACCGCAGAATTATCACCCTTTTCAAGTTTAATTAGTTAAAACATTACTTAATTATAGTAATCACATCACCCTCTTTGGCTTTGTAACATAATGTTAATGAGGTAATGTTTGAAGGTGAAGCCTTCACATAGGCATGATCACTTCAGAAGGGAACGCACTGAGTCATACGCTATTGGAATCACCTGATCTGATGGCTACAGATGAAGTCAGCTAATAAACTAATGCATCTAATGATGCAGGCATGGGTGTTGGCCATGATCTAAGCACTCAAAGGTACATACAGAAAGTAAAGCAAGTAATAAAGCAAGTATTTGCCTAGTAACAGGACTACACTCAAGTACGCAAAAATACACGGTTTAAAAACAGAAAAAATGACTAACTGTAGACAACCACAAAGCTTGGTTTAGGATTTTCATCCATTTATAGTTATATATAATATTAGCTTCAGTTATAAGCTGGTCTGTGTAATTTGGAAATTGCTAAAACTGAAGTATTTTTAGAATTTCTTTTTTACAAAAGCAGAAGAAAACGTACTGTTCATGAAAGTCCAGCATTGGAGGCTCAAATCGTATTGGCCTGCTGTTTCCCCTCTGGGAGGACACACTGCAAGAGAAAGTGAACACAGTGTAAATAAGAAGGACAAAGTTACAAAAACAACCAGACACCAGAGACATGTTTCTTGAACATAAACAAAAAAAAAAAAAAAACACATATAGGACGGTCTGTTAAGGATCAAATGGTGCTTTTTCATTTTCCCTTAGGGCAAAGGGAAAGATACACCCATATTCACACATACAGGTAGATAGTCTTTGTCTGGCATGGGCGCATCAGTTTATGCCAAATATGGGTTAGGAAGCCACTACACCTAGAGATGAATCACCTTTACACTGCAGACAGCTATTGACACAAATACGGAAGAAACTCTATCGGAGTATTTTTTATTAGCTAAGTTTTTGGATTAGCTGATTAATCCCTTGGCTAACTTGCCAATAAATGTGTACAATTACTACCATTATTATTTCAAAATGTAATCAAATCATTTTCTAAAAACAATTCAACTTTGTTGAAATGTCCTAGAATAAAAGAGCCAGAATTAAAATACAAAGCGTAGCATAAATGCCACATAAATTCTGCCTAACACTGTGCAAAAAACAATATGAAGGCATTAAAAGGAGGAACTAGTTTAAATGAGTCAAGTATAAAACAGTGCAAAGAATACCAGAACACTAATAAAAAAGCCTTGCTAAAAAAAAAGATAGTATAGGGGCTAGGGCTGGGCAAAAAAAAATCGATTTTTAAAATGTGGTTGATTAAAAATCGAGTCTCAAAGAGCAGAATCGATTTTTTTCCATATTTATTTCCGCAAACATTGAACGGAGTTATGAAAGCATTTAGATTTCGCAAGCAATATGTGTTGTGGCTTTTAATTTCTTTTTATTAATTACCCACTTGTAAACTGCTATTTGTATTTGTATTAAATCTAAAAACTAACTGTATTAAATCTATATTCATTGAGTTGAATAGAGAATCAAGTATAAAAACCTACCCGAGAACCAGAATCGTAAATTTAATCGAGAATCGAATCGATTTGATAGCTTGTGAATCGAAATCGAATCGATCTGAAACATAAGAATCGATACGCAGCCCTAATAGGGGCTACATTGCCTGATGTTACTCATTCTGAAAATGGAATCCTCAGGGTTTACACATCTATAATTACGTGTCTATGTGTCAATGTCTTTTTTAAAGTTGACCTAATTGATGCTGTTGATGTGTCATTGTAGACCTACTGTGTTGAATGAGCAAATAAGTGCATTGAATAGGGGTATAAATATTTGAATAGAACAAATGCAAAACCCTCTAAGTTCAAGCATTTTATTATGAGAATCTTAAAAACTGTCATTTCTAAAAGGCCCAAGGCCAGGATTAAGCAGATTTGAAGCAAAGGTATTTGATAAACGTATAATACACGCAGAGAGCATTCAGTTTTCTAATTTTTGACGCAAGTGGTGTTTAGAGGCTTTTGCATCTGAGCTCCTTATTTACTCTGACAATTAATGTATGATTCCTCAACTTTTTGTAACGCACAGACACGGCCCTGTCACCCCCAAGTGAAGAAGCATTTCCAATAGTGTTATGAGTTTTTAATAAACAGTTCATGTACCAATAATACCATTGAAAAAATGTACAATTTTCATTGCAAAAATGATGCACAGTGATGCATTTTTCATCACCTAAAAGTTTATCACCTCATCCTGTCTCACTACTGTTTCCTATCCAACTATATGCAGGGTTCCCACAACTTAGTTAACTTCAAATTCAAGGACCTTTTAAGGACTTTCCAGTTCCAATACCCTCAAATTCAAGGACTAATGTGGGGACATATTTCAAGTGAGAGCAAGGTTACATCGTGTAACCTTTGAAGATACATTGTTACAGTTCGCTTTCGAGGGAACTCGCGCTACGTCACTGCAGTGACACTTTGGGGACGCCTTCAGAGGTAAGTGCGTCTGAATGTGTATATGAAATTCAACCAATGGTGAGGCTTAACAGCAAAAAATAAGGTGACGCGAGAGTCAGGAAGCATTTTGCTATCTGAAATATTGCCAAAGACGGCTTTACAGGAACACAGGAAGTGTGGCAAAGGAGACGCAGCGTTTTGTTCCCTTCTGAGGAGACATTTACACACGTAATTCAAGACATTTTTATGTGTCAAACACAAATGTGCAAAAAGCATTTTGGTTTGAATCAACATTCGCATACAGAAGATATAAGCATTTAAAGTGAACAATTTAGCACGTGTGCTTAAAAAGTCTAGACTTTCAATGATATTATCCTACACTACACAGGGAATAATATGGATTTTTTCCCAGAAAACTTGCTGCATAAAATAGATTCAAGCACTTTCAATGACCCGTATCTATGTATATATATTTTAAAAAAAACTGGCCTTGAACTTTTCCCCCCAGATTCACAAACTTTCAAGGATTTCAAGGACCTGTGGGAACCCTGTATATATGATATGGTTCCACCTGCAAGATATCAGTGATTTTAGGGTGTGGCCAACTAAACTGCCATTGCTTTTAAGTAGCTTTCAAAGGAAACAGCTTTCAAGATGACTTGCTTTTCAACAATGGTAACAAAGTTTGTTTAAATTCTTAATTTGAAATATTCCTAAACTAAACAGTATGTTAAAGAAAAATAGTATTAATTTGCATAATACAATTATACTTTTTAACTGCAAGTTACCATAACTAACTAGTTTGACACAACTAGTATATTCAAAAATCTCTGAAAGTGAAGTTATACTTAATGTGATCATTATACTTTAAGAAATAACCCAGACCATGAGAGGGATTTAGCAAAACAGTGTGACTGATTATTAACCTGATTGTGGACATTCTCTCTGGAGCAAGACTTGCAGCATATTTGTGAATTAATTCACAGACAGAGACACTTCACCTTTACGTGGAAACTTGCCAAATGCAGGTTGTGCAAGTATAACACAAACCCTGTTAGTGGTAATGCAGAATATTTTATTCAAATAAACAGTGTCATTGTGACATCTTTCTACACAGAATAGCCAAAATAACAAGCAAAAATTGATTACATAATGTTTGCCAATACCACTGTGTATAATGAAGTACATCATTTGCAACTCGCTTTTCGTCTGAACTTATCCATGTGCATCTCTTCACACACACAGAGCCGGTGCTTGTATCTCATCAACTTTAAACTTTAGCCCTTTTTTCAATATGATTAAATATGATTAAATTCCAAGTGAACCCTTAAAAAGGTATGTTAAACCTTCTGTTATCTGATTTTCCAAGCAGTGTTCTGATACGGTTGGCCAAGGTTTATCAGCCTTCTAAAACCAAAACAGTAACAACACTGGTCAGACTAACGGCCAGATCAATAATGTCTTTAAAAACATCATCCATGAATGTGACAACAGTGCTTTGAAACAAATTAAGGCAAACTTTGATGAGAGTTAATTACACGATAATCACATATCATTAGTGGTGTACCGGATCGCAGTTGATCCGTGATCCGTACGCATCACGACCCATGGTTCGGCTCACATGCGATTCACGGATTTATACACGAATTTAAATAGGAAAAGGTATCATATGAACCACAAAAAGTAGCTAAAGTGAGCAGTTTTCTGTACACACAGACCCACATGCGGTTAAATGTGTCTCTAATCACACATGATCATCCCTAAGCCGTTCAAAGATCAAAAGCTGCGCTACTGTGTTTCATACTGAAGTTGATTCAAATACATTTGGTAGCACTGAAAAGAACATAATTTTGACTTTATGTGTTGCTATGCTGCATCTTCTTCCTGAAGCGCCCGTTTGTAATTCGCCCTCCGTCTGCGTGTGTTTAAGTGCACTCAAAAGTGCATACATGGAGAGGTGCATTTCAAAAATCAAGCAAACATAAAATCTGTTCTTGACGGGACAAATACAAACAAAATGATCTCGAAATACCACAGTATTCATTTTCTAATAAAACATTTGTTTATGTTTTAAGTGTATGTATAGATTAGAGGCAGAAATCAGACCATGCGTATCTTAAAGAGACAGTAACCTCAATTAATCTACTTAAAGCAACACCAAAGAGTTTTTTTTACCTTAAAATAACGTTTCCAAAAAAGTTTCAGTGGTTCATCCACTCTAAACAGGGTGAATGGCACTTTCACATTCGCTTTGCAGCCCTCTATCGGCCAAAACCGCACTAAAGAAGTTTCCAACCGTCGGGTAGTGGTCCTGTAGTCCGAGTGAATACTACAAAAACTTGCTTTACGGCAGACCTACAATCCAATCAGAGCCAGCTATGCCTCAGTATTTATGACAGTGGGTAATGGACAATTACGCTTCTAACCTGTAGGGGGAGCAAAGAGACAAAACTCTTTGGTGTTGCTTTAAGTCTGTGTCATTAATGTTAATCAAACAACCCAAGACAAAAAGAAAATCACTTCTGTAGCTCTAAAAAAAATATTATATTTAATTATACAATAATGACAGTGTTATTATTTATTTGATTCAATTTCTGTACCTAATGCTAATTTTAGACCTTACTTAAAGGAACAGTATGTAGGATTGTGGCCAAAACTGGTACTGCAATCACAAAACTTGTGGTTAACACCGATACTGCAATAACACAACTGGTGGGCAATAGACAACATGACAACATAAACATCAGTTGAGGGTTGCAACTCCACTTTTTTACAATTTCCTGGCCAGACCACTGTTGTCAGTGATATAAGTATTTAAAATGAAAATGGTTTCTTAATGTCTAGTGACATGTCAGGGCCATTTTATGGTTTATCGACTTAAATTTCTTACATACTGTTCCTTTAATGTGTAACTTTTTTTTTTATAAATGTTTGTAATTTCTTTACTTGTTATTAGATTTTTCCCTCCCATTTTTTTGCTTATCCCAAAAATTATCCGATCTGTGCCTCAAAAACTATAATGCGATCCAAACCATGAGTTTTGTGATCAGTCACAACCCTACATATAATGCACAAATTACAGATAATTCAAAGACATTACAAGTGCAGTCAAGTAATTAAGTGATAAGACATGATAAAAGGTGTGTTTAGATATCAATATAATAAAACTACTACTTAGGGATGCTTTACAATTAATTGCGATTAATCTATAGCAGAATAAAAGTTTTTGTTTACATCATATATGTGTGTGAACTGTGTATAATAACATTGTATAAATAAATGCACACACATTCATGTATATATTTAAGAAATGTTTACATGTGTATATACATTTGTATATTTATGTATAATTTATATTATATATATAAATACTTAATATATAAAAAACAATTCTTAAAATTATACATGCATGTGTGCATATTTATATATATATATATATATATATATATATATATATATACACATATTTATTGTACACAGTTTACACACATATATGATGTAAACAAAAACTTTTATTCTGCTATAGATTAATCACAATTAATCGTTAAGCATCCCTACTACTACTCAACCACAGATCGCAGCATCATTTTGTATCAGGTTTGAAACTGTTGCAAGATTTCTGTCTAGTCTGTGATGTGAGGTTTTACAATTGTTGGTCTTTGTACACACGCAAATGGACGTCTGCCACCACTTTTTAAAGATTCAGTGTCAAACCAGTGGTTAAAAGAGTTTAACGCCTAAATGCATCTTGAGACATTTTTTAAGCTCTGTTCATCGTGTGTGAATGCCTCCTATTCTTATTCTATGTTTGTTTTTTTAAGATTAACTATACCAAATAATTGTAATTTTTATACATATATGAGATTTAGTTGATGTGTAATAAAAGTTTATTTTCATTTGTCAATGTTATGAAAAGAAAAGTGTGACATGCAATGTGTGCTTTTCTATTTATTTAAAGCTGACAGACACCACAGGGGTGCGATCAGAGAGATAATATGTGTGTCACAGACTAAAGCTGGACTTCCTGGTGTAGAGACAGAAACCACAGAAAGAAAAAGAGCATGTAAAAAAGTCCTTAACGCAGCTAAAACGCTTAAACCACTTGCCAACAGCAGGATGGAAAGACACAAACCACTCTAATCAGTTGCAATAAAAACATCAGTACACACAAAGATATCAGAAGACACAATTTTAACTTTATCAGTAGACACAAAGTTTAGTATTAGCTCTGAACACACACAAAGGACAAACTGTCCATCTATCAGCTTAGGAGAAAAGAAAGTCTGATGTCTATCAGCACCTAGAACAAAGCAGTTTTTGTAAATATCAAATATTATGAAATACAAACTGCTGACACACTAACTATCCTGATACAAAAATATAGATGGCTATTTAAAATAACAAATGTCCAATAACACAATGCTGTTTGGGTATTTCCTCATTTTTGTGCTGTACGTGAGCTTGCAAGCTTTATACTGCTAAAGGCTAAAATCCTAAAGGGTGTGTCCTCCGCCTGCAAAACCTAAAATGACGAGCCGTAAAGCGCACAATTAGCCAATGAAATCCAGCCACCGCTAGCGTATACAGCTGAGTATGTTGGCAAATCCCCTGAGCTGGAAAGTTTTGATTGGCTGAGGAAATAAATAAGCCACCTACAGTAGTATACAAAAATGTGATCTAATAGATTAAGTTTAAAACAATTGAGAAGTGAAAACATAGGAGGGAAGTGAACCAATAAAAAATTTTGTTGGCTCACTGTAATTGAACTTTGATGTTTTCTATGTTTTTTTTTTTTTATATCTGAGATCTCTAAGGTACGACCAGTTCCTCTGCTCACAATCTAAAAGGACAATGTGTAACTCCAAAACAAGTATTCGAGAGGTGTTTCCTAGAATTAGACTTAACTAGAATAACCAGAACCCTCTACTGAAAAGTAAAATCACTGTTAAATGACTTAAAATACCACATTCATTCATCCACAAACTTATTCATTTCCTTATAGAGGAACAAAATGCATCAGCTGTACATTGTAATTCTGCCAAGAGACTCTCTATTGTAAATTTTATTGAATTTATTTATAGCAAGAGAGCAAAATGACAGCTGAGGGGGCTTGTATTTTTGCTCAAGAACAGGAATGTCTCATAGTTTAGTGGAAATATCTGGTTCACATGCCTTGTTAAGTATGAAACAAACGTTTCTTGGCCAGTCTAATGTGAACCACATGCCAAGGATGTACAAAATGATGCATGCAGAAATGCTTAGGGAGTACAAAAAGAAAAAACGTACCTTTTTTGACGATATGAGCTAAGATCAATATCAGACTCTGTCTGTAGGAAGAAAAGAAAAATATGTTTCAACAAGTAGTACAGCCAGTGTGCACACTGTAAGCCCCAATGTTTTTTGTACTTTAAAAAAATCATGACTTAATGTTACTTAAAATATTGCATTTAGGACCCATACATTAAAAGCCTTTTTTTTTCATTTAATTTGTTAATCAAAAATATTTATAGACTTAAAAATGTAAGTGCAATGAACTTAAAATTATGAGTATATAATATTGTGAGAAATACCCCAAATCCCTTTCCCCTGAATATTTGGATTATTTGTGCTTCGTCAAACAATAACAACTGATAAAGCATCGAAATACTTCTCAATAAAAGGTTAAAGGTTTTTAAGCTCTTTCTAGTAATATTCATTGTTTTGTTTTCTGTGACGTCACCATTCTGCTGACCAGTGTTTGCTTTGGTTAATGTTGGACAGGGTCCACTCCTTCCTTATACTTTTCACCACAATAATGAAAATAAATGTCAATAAATGCACATACAGTCATTCACAAATTCCGTTTATTACTCTGTTATAATATCCTTCAGTAGATTATATGAACACAAAGGTAAATTAATTTAACAAAATTGAGTAGTCTACATGATAACCACACTTTCAGTGCAGGACACCTAAATAAAAAAAGAAAGAAAACGCAACAATCACTCCAACTCTAAACCCTGTCATATGATTAGAGGTTCACAATGAGAGAAGGCCATGAGCCAAATATGTCCCACCAATGTGTTATGGTCAAACTACTGAACAAAGTTCTCACTGTATTTTTGGGTTCTGGATGGGGAGCATGGTCTTGTCTATTTATAAACCTTAACATTTCATTTCACACAAGTCCAAATTCACATCATGTACCCAAAAAGTTCACAATCACAGCATTATGTAATAGCCCATTTAAGGGACTATAAGAATGTCCAATAAAAATAACTCTGTTACTTTGTTCAATCCTGCTCCTGGAGGGCCAGGGTCTCTTCGGAGTTTAGCTCAAACCCTAATTAAACACACCTAAACTAGCTAATCAAGCTTTTAAAAGGCATCGCTTGTTTACTGACAATGCAATGCTTGTTTATAAATGTTTGATTTGTAATCTGCTACTTTTATTGAGTAATGTAGCAGTCAGATTTAAAACCTAATAAGACATTTTGCAACCTATTCTAACAAAATTAAAATAGATAAAAAACTACTAACGTTTAGCTGTTACTAAAATAACAGAGTGAATTACTATTACAAAACGTATACATTTAAGCCAACGCTACTTTTAAAAACTCTTTCTTTCAATAGCCTTTAATGTTTTGTTGCATCCCCTGTAGTGTTGACAGACCAAATGAGCTGCACACCACACAATGGGGCAAGCTTTCATTTGGATAGCACATTGTGTTTACTCGTGTTGCGCCTCAAGGCTGTTCTCATTTGATGTGTTTTTGAATCTGTTTTTGGTTGGACACTCACCTGTGAAGTTGTTCTTGCAATGAGACTGCAGTTTGTCATTGAGTGCGTTTACATGCACAGAAGAAGCGGATATCTATAAAAATCTGTTTATTATAGAAAACTGTTTTTATGCGTTTACATGCAAATCAATAAACCGAATATGCAGACAACTGCGTTTACATGGGACTTCAAGAATTGTCAGGTTTATCGCAGGCAGTGACGTCACCGCCTATAGTACATAAAAATCTGACGGCATATCTGTCTTAAGCTGTAAATGTAACATAAGCTTCAATTTTCACAGTTTCTCTGCCAACTTTTAGTCGAGCAAAGACTTTTATGGGTTACTTTGTGCTTACGTGTGTGACGTTTAACTTTCACACGCGGAGACATGCGCACACGGACAAAACCATAAGAAAGCCGGTTAAAGGGCTCGTTATAGTTGTGCGTAGGTCCTACGGCTTCGCCGCGACGGGCGTGGGTTCCGTGTCGGTTTTCATTTATACTTTTGTGTCATCGTCTGCGTCAACGTGCAAACACATGCGCAGACTGCTGGTAGGCAGTATCCATGCGTGTAACCACAGTAGCAGCGTGACCATCAAAGAAGAAGCAGCTTGGCAAGTTAACCCGCAGACGAAGAAGAAAACAGCAACTTGTTGTGTATGATTTGAGAAGACCAGCAATGATGGAAGTAAATAAACAGCGACTTTTGTTGCAGTTTGAGTTAAATCACTTCTCAGCCTGGCCCATCTTTGTTTGCACCATTGCAAGCGGAAATACCCAAGCCGCATTTTTTTATCTGACGGAGGGGTCCTGGTGGACCAATCACAGCGCTTCAGTCCGCGTAGAACTAACTAAATTTTGCGAGGTGCACATCAGGCTACGCAGAGCTACGCACAGGCTACGGATATCCTACGGGGTAGAGCTTACGCACGACTATAAATCGGGCTTAAGGTGTTTACATGCCTCACAAAATCGGGGAAATGAGCAAAAAACTACCTGTGCAGGTTTTTGGTTACGCCGTTTATGGGCTTTCCCCAATAAAAGAAAACCGTTTTACACGTTTTACCGTTACATGACCCCACATGTTATCAGTTTATTAAGCATAATCGCCGTAAGATGCACTAATTGCCAATATTTTAAAACTACATTTTACCATTTTTTTGCCCCTTTAAGTGGTTGTAGCATAAAACTGCATTGCACATTTCTTCTTTTGGAACATTGTTTACGTAATTAATATGTTTAATGCCTATTGATGTACCTACAGAGTACAGATCATCATTTTAAAGAAACTAACAGCATTCAAAGAAAATGAATAAATATATCACAAAATTATAGTTATTAAATTATAGTTATTAGTTAACTCAAAAAGTGGTGTAAAATTGTTGTGTTAAGTTGCAATAACTAGGTAACATACTTTTTTTTTAAAGTTGAACCAACTTTTTTTTTAAATTTAATAAAATGCAAAAGCTTCATAAAACAATGCAATGCGATTTCTTAAACATATTTCAAGTGTGCCACATATTTTGAGTGTCCTGCAAATTTGGTGAAAAACAAACTAAAATATAATCCATTTCATATAAAATTTTTTATCCATGATGTGGCTAAACTTGCATCGTACTGGACACAGTTAATGAAGTTTATTACCTAATGCATATAAACCAGAATAGCAGCACTATCCACAACTGGAAAGAGGCAGAATGAACTACATTGTTTAACTCTCACACAAGAACAACATCAACAGTCAAGAGTTTCCTAAAATAATGAATTATATTCTAGTTTGTTTTTCAGCAAACCCGTTTGTATGCCTTCGGGACACTTAAAATATAAGGCACGAGTCAAGTGGAGTCATTTAATACTCAAACAACACTTAAAAAATGGTGAAAAAAAACAAAGAAAACAATGGTAGGTTTGAGCGACACACGGATAAGTAAATAATGAGTAAATTTTCATTTTGGGATAAACTTACCCTTAAAATCAAGTTATCTTGTTTACTTACAGGCACAAGAAGGTACAAAAGTTGTCACTAGGACGGTTCTCACAGTTTCAAAAAGTAAACTTTTGTACCTATAAGGTGCTTAATGTGTACCTTTCAGGTACCAATACGAGGCACATACTGGTACATATTGGTACCAAAATGGTACATATTAGGTACCATCCCAGTGACAACTTTTGTACCTTTTTTCTGAGATTATAGAAAATGCAATGATGCTTAGTCTATCTGTCAATATTTTTTTTACAATATCTAGTTCCCCCCCACAATATCAAGTTTTTTTTGTCATATAATCCATATACTGCAACACAAAGCTGCATGATCATGAGAGGCTTACCTGCAAGAGGCCTCCTACCCCAAAATGTAGTACCTCCAGGATGTTTTCTGATTGTATGAAAGCTGCAGAGAGAAAAGAAAAAAATTCCCATGAGGTTTGGATATCAGCAAACAATGTCATGCATGCTGCTGATTTGAGTTCCCTTTATGTTCAAGTGACTGTGCGAGTATATCAGATTTAGACAAAATTACCCATCAGGCAAGACAAAGCACTGAAGACACAGTAAATCATCCAGTCATTTTGCGATCATTCACTGACTGGATGTGTTTTCAGTCTTGATCACGGATTATACAGGGCCTAAACTAGCAAAGACTTCCAGGGATCAGTTCTGGAGGTAAAAATCAATGTGGTCGACAAGTTTAAACCAATATGCGTTTCATTTTTTTCTTTTACTTTTTTAAGTAATGCATTAAACATTTAAAATGTAACCACTAACTGTGGATTGAGTAGTAACCATAAAACAATGAATTGCAAAACTGATAGCTTAAGCCTTTAAGCAGAAGCACATATTATGAGTCAGCACGATTACAAATCAACAGATGGGTAAATGCAAAGGCAAGTCCTCCTGTAGCAGCAGAGCTCTCAAATTCAGCCACATGTCAATCTACTCAATGTGCTATTATTAGTTCGCAGGTCTGTAACACTAGTAAAGTTTATAGTGATGTAGGCCTCATAAAGTTCAAAATATTCCTTGTATTCACTTTCAGAGGTGCACAAAACACACATTACTATCAACATCATGGTACTTTATACTATTAACTTTTCTGTGTGCTGCAACAGTACTAGCCAAAAGATTTAGTTGCTTTAGGCAAGACATAAGTTTTGTTTTAATCAAACATTTTGAAATAAACTATATAAATTAAATATCCAGATTTATAGTTTAGATTCAAAAGCATAGATTCCAGCTGTGTTGACAAAGCAATTCAGATATCAGATTCCTAACATTAGTAAGGCTCCACTTTTATAGACGTTTCATTGGACACATGCTCGCTGTCACTGTTATGCATCTGGACTAAACTTAACTTCCGGTCTCTGTTTGTTTAATGGTCTGGCTAGTGGCTTAACTGAACTTTGAAACAAATACCTTAATAAGTTTTGATTTCCTAAAGACGAGGGGAAACTGCCTTCATGGATCACCGATATGTGAAGGGATTTGGCCGCTGATCTTTAGTTAAGATTGTATATAGGGATGTCAATTTATGCAATTTCCCATATTTGATGATCGTTTAAATTAACGATCAATCAATCGAATAATCATTACCTGTAATAGTGCAATAAGTCTTTTCTGCAGTGGCATATAGACCCCTTAATCGCCTACGTCACTGTGACGTCACCGCTCTGGCTGGGGCCAAAACATAAGGAATAATTCATAGCAGGCGCGCTAAACGTTTGAATGGTTTTTACTTTAAAATGTCATCTTATTGTGTTTTTGGCTACCAGAATAGAAGGAACAGCACTTTTGGTTCAAAACTATCAAGACGACAATTGTGGTTGAATGCAATACGGCGTACAGACTGGACAGTTACATTAGAATGCAATACGGCGTACAGACTGGACAGTTACATTAGACATTAAGCCTTGACAAAATTCCCAAAACCACCCGAAAGTAAGTCATATGTTGTCTAGGAAATAGGGATGCGCCGATACCACTTTTTTGGAATACGAGTACGAGTACGAGTACTTGCATTTCAGTACTTGCCGATACCGATACTGAGTACTTAATAAAAAACATGATTCAAATTTACAGGTAACAGCTTTAGTCATATAATTTAACAAAAAAACAAGTGACTAGTTTTCCAGTTTGTTGTAAACCACGCCCTTTTTGACAACACAAGAGGCATTAACCCCTTACACGCCACTCAAACATAGACATTTCTCAGACCGTGGTATCGATCCCTGGTATCGGGGGACTTTTAACGAGTACGAGTACTTTAGAAAATGTGGTATCGAGGCCGATACCCGATACCAGTATCGGTATCGATGCATCCCTACTAGGAAATATCCAAAACCTGGTTAAAATCGCAGAATCAGTAACTGTACATATTCCGACAGTTCCGAACCGTCTTCTGCATCCATGTTTAATAAATGGAATCTTATGTGCAGTGTGTAATTTTTAGAAGGATCTCTTGACAGAAATGCAAAATAATATACAAAACTATATTATCAGGGGTTTTATAAAGACTTTTTAAAATGAACAGTTATGTGTTTATTACCTTAGAACGAGACCTTTTTATCTACATACACCGAGGGTCCCCTTACATGGAAGTCGCCATTTTGTGCCGCCATTTTTCTACAGAAGCCCTTAACGGACAATTTTTTTTACTAAGTTGTCTCCGATGATTACATGTTTGTCCCGTGGCGGCTACCATAGCTTCTCTATATGTTTCAAAAGCGAGGGGTGAGCAGTGGACTAAGCCGCTGGTTGCAATTCACAACCTCACCATGAGATGTCGCTAAAATTTACACACTGCACCTTTAAGCTTGTCAACATTGCGTCCGCGCCTCTTTATGCCTTCAGCTAAGCACCGCCCACCCAGAAACATAGCAATGTTTACAAACTTTTAATGGGTCTATTGCCAATGATATGAATGACAACGCAAATTAAAAGCCTTTTTTGTTTAAATAACATGCTAGTGGGATTGTAAAATAAGTCAATGTAGTTGGTGTATTGATAAAATCAGCAGTTTAAACTTATCTCATAATGAAATATAATGACTAATAGACATGTGTATAACTTGTCTCAGATGCTCACTGGTAACAGTTGCAAATAATGCGTTCATGACATTTCAGAATAAAGGTTTCATTAAGTGCTATTTTTCTTGTTGTTGACCTCGCATTCCATGATTGTTGATAGTACTATTTGTTGTAATTATATCCAAGCAGCATACGGGCACCCTACTTTAAAACAGATGCTTAGTTTGTGAGTTGCACTATTTTTATGAAAACCCAACAACAATTAAACAAATACAAACTCACTTATATTAAAGGAAATTAAACCTTTATTAGCCAGCATTTGATTGCACTTTGTTTCTGTCATTGTCCTGTCAGGGTTGCCAGATCCGCGTGGCCATTCCAAACAAAACCAGCCCAATGGCCATTCAAAATTAGTCCAAAAACATACCAATGACTATTCACAGTCCATATACCAACAACTATGAACTAAATCCTTCCATCTCGAACCCGCAGAGAAGCATAAACCTGCAGAAACAGTTTAAAAGTAGCCCAATTCAGAACTGGCAATGCTGCCTTGCTTTTAACCCTCTGGGGTCTAAGGGGTTTTTAGGGCCCTGGGGAAGTTTTGACATGCACTGACATTTGTGCTTTTTTCAGTTGCTTAAAAACATATTAATGGCAAAAGTCTCATAACACTGTGTTCATCACAAACTGGGCTACAATATCATATAATCAACATGTATGTACATGTTTGTATTTTTGAGAGAAAAATGTTTCTGCGTGGTTTTTGAAAAAGCTAAATTTTTAAGTCACTGATATAACTAATATAAAAGTCATTCTAAACATGTTTTCCCAAGACTTTTCAAAACAGGATCTAGTAGTCTAGAGTTTTTTCTTCAAAATGATATGAAAATCATATGGCCTACTCATTCACATAAAGCAAGATATTGATTTACAATTTCTAAGACACTTTTGTTTGGGAAAGGCTGTATGCGTGGAGGTGGGAAAGCTCCTGAATAATCAGTGATTGACAGCTGAGAGACAAAAGAGTTAAATAATGAGCCACATAATGAGCCTTGTGGGGATGTTCAACAGGAATATAACTTTCTCTGTAGTAAACCATGCTAAGGTTTACTTTTCAATATAATGTAAACACACACACACACACACACACACACATTATGTAAATTACATATATATATTTCTATTGAAATATTTTCTATTAATTTCACAAGTATAAGTTACCTTTTAAAAACCATAGTAGCCTAATCATGGTAAAGGTACTGTTTGGCCATCGTAAAGTGAACACAGGGTTTGTATTTGGTTGGCCAGCGAGAGGTTTACTTTTGTGCAGTAAAAAGCTCAAAAGAACAACTGCCTTTCGTTGTCTGGACTCTTATTTGTGTTTTTGTAATCATTATAGTAGAAACACAACAAGGGACAAGCGTGATAAACTTATCAATGTTTGTTTACAGCCGCCGCCATTACCTCACGTCGAGTTTCCTGACTCATGTGTTTGTGTATGTGCGTTCCCGTCGCGTCAACTGTTTGACGGAAGACAAAGAAAACACTCGCGTCTGGAGATACTGACACACATACGCAAGTAAATAAGGATTTAGATGTCATGTTTGGTGCAATCGGATGGAACAACAAGGAATGGAGAGACTGGATTGTGGATTGCATATCCATTGACTGCAGGAGGCACGAGTCATGCATATGGATGTCTCTGCTTGTTCACTTCAATGGCGCGGGGGTGTGGCGATCTCATCTCATTACAGATAATGAGGTAACTGGAGAAATACGGTACTAGAAAAAAACTAGACACTTTAACGTTTTAAATGATGTATAAATCATATCTGTATGTCAAAAATCAGCAGAGTAATTTAAGTCTCTTTGCGGAGTGATTGAAAAAAAAAAGGTTTCGGGCCCCGGTCCTCCGTCGACCCCAGAGTGTTAACCAATTACAGACCTACCTACTAATCATTGACGAAATGTGTTGACAATGAATCGACTAGTCAATTTTATTGATTATATGTTGCAGCCCTAAATTCTATACACAAAGATAACTGCATAGGAAGAAACTTTCACTTATTTGCACAATAAAAATTGCTCAGAATTTTTTTTACCTATTCTAGTAGACCCAAAAACTAGACTTTGCTAAAGGGCATAGTAAGGCCCCATAAAAAGTCAAATAACCAGGAAGAAGATTAATTTTGCCTAATCTACAAAACCACCAAGTGATCATAAAGATCTGCAAGATTCGAGGACATTTAAACTACTGCTTTCAACACATGCGCTTCAAGAGTTTGTATGGTTAAAATTCACAGCCTGTTTCTTAAACTAATGCTTGGTCAAACATGCCAACAATTCCAAACCATTTAAAGAGATCCAAATGCAGCCAAATCCTGTGTTTCTTTCAACAATAGTGCTGTCAGCATTGAAAACGCAACAAAGTTTGACATAAACACTGGGCAGACAGCAAGACAATGATAGATGTTGCATTGTGTGGAACGTGTGTCCGACCCTTTCCTATTGGAAACCGGCTTTTGTAGAATGTCAGCGGGAGGCAGCCATGTGTTGCAAAATGAGCGAATACAGCACAGGACTGTTGCTCATCCATACACACCATTAATGGAAACATTTAAGCCGAACACAGACAGACTTATGGTCAAATCAAATGTATCTCTGGACATCGTGGGAGACACTCACTGTTACATACTCATTCGCTACAGCACTGAAAAGAAACTACAGCCAGCAAATCTATCACAGGACCATTTGCAGGATGAAACATTTCTGAAAAACTGAAGACCCTAAAACACTAAAACCAAATGTGGTATATGACTTGAAAGCTAGAACATTATGTGCTTCAGGAGACATGACGAGACTGGGAATTATGCAACAGCAATTGCACATCTCTCCGTCACTCGTTTTCCTTCTCTTTTCTCTGTTGAGCAGATAAGCCAAGGGTCTTGGAGAGGGAAGATCCCCAAAATGACCACTTTCAACCTTTAGGTGCTGACCTCAGCACACAAATTCTGTTACTCTAACTGCTATACAGTTATGTATTCAGCTAAATACTGAACCTGTTATAATCATAAGATGATAAAATCAGGAGAACCAATAAATTAAAAACGAGTAGTAAACAGAGAAACCTCAATCTCCTATTTACCAGCAGTTAACTTGCTTGTTTTGCTCATTTTCCTCCGTGTTTATTTAGAAGCCCATTCATTGCTATTTGCTTAGTAATAAATACCCAGTACTAATACAAAGTAAACAATGAAATGTTTAGTTTTTACGCACTTAAAAAGTCAAGGTGATTTGTTGTTGATGAAACTTTGCTTAAAGATCTCCCTTTTACAGATACATGCAGAGGATGATGTCAGAGACAATCTGTTTTTTGTTTGTGAAGAGGGTAAAACATCCTTATATTTGACTAAAAAGCCTTCAGTGAGTTCCCAAGTCAATAACTGGGTTGTCACAGAAAATAAGCGGTGCATTCATTTTCAGGGATACGTGAATATATTTAACTTACCCAAAGAGAGCATCTACCCATCTGTTTAAGCTTCTGTGTGGTCTCTGGAACTATTATGTTTATTTAGGACGTTCAAAGAGTAAGAGGTGAGCAATGGGTCTATTAAAGTCATTGGGACCCTAAGGACCCACCAGTGCAAACCATCATTTTGCCGTTGAATAATGACCGTCGGGATTTAGTAAAGACACGCAATGGATAATTCACGCTGAAAAGGTGTGGTCTAGTAATTTTTGTGAATTACCTTATTGTATATGCATTTCTAGGAGTTTTCCTCTCAGACGCAAAATTTATGGGAGATTATTTAAATGATTTAAGAAACGCGATTTAAAAAGGTTTGCGCGTGTGATATTACTGGTTTTTGTGCTATTATTTAACACAAAAGTCATGTCAGAGGAAAATATTTTTCAAAAATATTGTTTGCCAAGCAATGTTATTTTTTATTTGCTGGAGGAAATAGGAAATGGAGTTACTAGTACCAGTCACATAATAACAAGCATTTGAAAACTTTTTGTAAGCCTTTTGGTCCTCCAGTTCTTTTCAGTGTACTATGGCTTCGTTAGCTGGGATTTCACATGCCGAATTTTCCGCTGCCATGTCCGTGGTGCTGAACTCAAGCGCATTAGGCGCAAGCAGATCTCCCGCACATTATCAGCTATGCTTTTTGCGACCCTGAACTAGTTTGCAGATTGGTCATTATGGAAATCAGCTTTTGCACCTTTTTAATAAATAACTGGCAGATATAACAACTCCCATCAGCGCTTTTTTGGAATTGCTCTCTCAAACCAATTTGCCCGGTTTAGTAAATCTGGCCCCAAGCGTTTTGCATTGACAACAAAACATTGCAATGACATTGGTAAGATTGATAGGTGACTTCTTGTGAAATGGATAGCTCACTCAAAACCCAAAACCATTAACCATATAATGTTTTCATCATGTCTATTAGCTTGTACAAAATCGGTTAAAAAAAATTATCAAGTCATTATTTATGTGCTGTTTGAAAGGTAGTTTTAGACAAAATATATTTTAACTGATGCCAGATTTCTACTATTGCATATGCATATATATGAAAATGGCGTGAAAAAAGTAAAGCACTTTTAGTTTATTTATTCAGATGCCCAATTACTAGGGCTGCATGAAAAAATCGCATGTGATTGTCATGTGCATCTCATCAGTTAAGCCGGTTCCTTAATTATTAGTAAATCGCAGTCACCGGCTTTCAGATGTACAGCATTTACAGGGGCATTTTTCGTATTAACCATCGCAGACGTATTGCATGTGATATGTATGCAATATGGCCTAGCTTGTCAGTGAACCACGGCTTTGTGTAGTAAATGCTGCTCCATGTGCCAGTTCAAATTTGTCACGAAGTTGGATGTAATAAAAGTGTTAAGCACTGTATGTTCAGCCAATGCCTTATTAAAGTTTATTCTATTTCTTTTTAGCAGGATATTTATCACGACCCCAGAAAAAACAGTCAACAGCTGCTTTAGCTTTTTAGCGCCAACTGTATACTTGAAATTTGCAGAATTGTTTAGCCTTTAATACATTTTATATAAATATTTTACTGTATTAATAGAGTTCTGTTTAATTTACATGATTTGTCTTTTGCTTTGGGTACCAAAATTGGTACAGAGTACTGTGTGTAATTTTACTAGTATTGGTACAACTACTGAAATTTTGGTACTGTGAAATATATACATGTCACTGATTTCATGTTGAAATTTCTAACTAAAAAAACAATCACCAAGGGCCTAGTCATCTAATCTGTAAAAGCACTTTTGAATTGCACCACTGCCCTGAAAGAAAGAGGAAGAGTAAGCCTGGGATTATGAAGAAAAGAAGCATCCTGTGTGTGAAGGGCAAAGATCACGCACCTTCACTGACCAATGGTACTCAAGTACTGAGAGAAAAGTCCATCTCTGGTAAACTTAACTGAAAGTATCTAGTCGCTTTCATTTGTGACACTTCAATACACATGCTCACAACAAGGCCAATACATTTTTCTTTAAAAGCAGATGCACTATATTTCTGTAGCTCAGGCGAAAGAGAGTTGTGTTAGCAGAAAAGGGTTGGGGGGGTGATTTTGAGGAAAAAGACAAACAGATCATCTTTGCATAAAAGCGTCAACCAAAAGCATAAGTGCCAAAGATATCACATATCAGACTTGACAAAGTGATAGACAAATATATTGGTCAATATTTGGCCATTGAATTTTGGCTTTACAAGTCATCAGTTTAGCCATTAAAACACTAAAGGGCTTTTCATACTTGAAATAGTTATTCTTAACCCCAGGTTAACAGAATACTGGGTTATCTGTTAAACGTTTCGCACATATGTGCTCTTTAGTTTCTTATTGGCTGTCTGTTTCTAAGCATCGAGTCATAACATTCTAACCGCAAAAGCAGAGGTAACCCTGCTTCGGAGCAAGATTTCATTAACATCAGGGATAAACCCGCTTCTAAATTACAAGTGTGAAACGCTCCTTAATTTAGGGTTTAAAGCAGGGTTTAGAACAAAGATAACCCAGGGTTAAACGCAGTGTAAAAAGCACTTAAATGACATACTGTTAATACAACCCTTTATTGTTTATTAACAATTAGTTACACATATGTTAAAATATTTAAATAAAGGAAAAAACTATCAAAGCACAGAAATCCTCATTATTTTTCACACGAGCAAATCAACTGTTCCACACTTTCACTTTTTCCAGAGATTGAAGATTTCTAAACTTTGCTTCAACAAACTGATCATTCAACATCTGGATCATTCATTTTATGTAATATAAATCTCTACAACAAATTAGTGTAAATATCTAGAGACATCCAAGACTAATGTATTTAACAGTGCTTTTGACAACATAAATACATCCAAAACTTGTATGAACTTGCAGTACTCAGTGACCTCCTCTTAACTCTTAGTTGGTTGTCATGTCACTGACAAACTGGGCCTCAAAACAAAACTCGCATTTACTTTCAATATTAACACAAATTGGCACGGTTAACAAATTTGCCATTATTCGTAATATAACACTTTGAGTAGGTTATTAACGTAGTAAAATGTACCCGTCTCCTACCACAACAACATTTATTAGCCAATCAACCAGCTGACATGAGCTAGACATTCCTGGACAGTGAACATATTTAATAATGATCTTTTAATAAAGATGAAAGCTATCGTGTATTAAAAGCATAGGTCTCAGATCAGTAACACATTGTCCACTGGTGTTATTGAAAGTGACAGTAACTTCAGGTTTGGTGTATTAGCTGATGTAATATGACTAAGCCTGTGTTAGCTTTAAAACACCAAGTGAACCACTCTCTAAACCGTTTATTCTAACTGATTTACTGAAAATGAAAACAGTAAGTAGTTACTGCTCATTTTACCAACCAAGACGAGTGATTTCAAAAGTGTGGTTGAGGCTTTACTCAGTATTTATTTTGTTTTTGGACTCGATGCTAACAGGCATTAGCTTGCAGTGGAGCCGCAGTTCATATCAACCCATAAACACTCCGGCAAAACAGTCCTTTACAACACATAACACGCTTCAGATAGTTACCTTGTTTGTTCGCCTGTGCCACGTGAATAAATGCAATAAATAAAAGGCGCAGAAATCCGACACATGGTGATTTTGTTCGGGCTGGATGTGGAAAACTCTGTCTTGTGTCCTTGCTCGCCATCCTGCCACTGCTTGTTTCTCTGGCTGTACGTATGCGCGCGCGCATCTTGTGCGCGTTCATATCAACAGCGGGCAGAAACTCATTTTGTCAAAAGTGACACGTGGCGGAGGTGAAAGGAACTGCAAGAAATATATATATTTTATGCATTTTTACAACTATTTACAACACTGTTTACGTTTGCGTGACCAATAAAATGTCAACCATAACACTTAATGAAAATGCTTGTCAGTAAGATATAAATTTCAGCCTTCTATAATTTCTATTAAATTTGAACATGGAGGTGAACTATACAATCCATCTTTTTAGTAAAATTATCAAACAAAGAAGGTTTGTCAGAGGAAATTTGAGTAATATTTTTAGCATTATTTAATAAATGTATTTTTAAGGACTTTATTCAGACTTTTTATTAACAATATGAATACAGTATATAAAAAGTATATAGCCTATACATCTTTTACTATTTTGCTTGCCATTAAAAATATTAATTAATTAATAAAGATTAAAATGAATAAAAAATTTGTATTTTGAAATTTACATGTAAACGTTTTGTACTTCATCCAAAAAACATCAAATGTATGACAAAATATTTCAGTTATTGTATAAGTTGTAATGTAGTATGATTCTTATTATGCCTACTTTTTGATTTAAAACAGAAATTTTTACACATTAGTATTTCTTCCCATTAATTTAATATTGATTTTTATTTTAGAGTGTATATAAACATTAAATTATATTATAAAATAATATATATTATAAACGATTGAATTGAAATGTTAAAAAATTTTAGTACACCAGTTGAAGTTAACTGATCACAGTAATGAATAGCCTTTCTATCATGAACCTTCATCCTATCATGAATACAACCAACCCCCAATCAGATCATCATGCAAAACAGCCTTGTGCACAGCATGCAAACAAGCATACACAAGCCAGGTGCACCTATTCATTCTCTTTTCTTAAATGAATTATAATTGATCCAATGCTGGGTTATTTTAACCCAACTGCTGGGTTTATATAACCCATGGTGGCATAAAACAACCCAACATTTGGGTCATTTTGGGTGCTTCTTTTCAATATTTACCCATTATGGGTTAAAAATAACCGAGCCATTTTTAGAATGTAGGCTACTGCTTACCCTGGTGGTAATTTAGCCCGTTTGAAATTGTAACTTTGTGAGAACTCATATTAATGTTTTATTAATTAACAACCATTGTTAAAATATTTTTTAAATTCAAACTTTTATTCAAGGTTTTCTCTTATCAAAAATGGACTAGTTTTTGTTGGAAGCAGCACACATTTTTAATGTTTTAACATTTACTTGCATACATTGATTTTTAATTTATGCCAGATTTTATTTATTGTATATCAACCCAACACTAGGCTTCCTGTATTTAATGTAGAACTGCAACAAGCAATGTTCCCTGACCACTACTTCCCTATCTGTGCGCACACACACACACACACACAAAAATTTGATGTGATCATGTGGCCAGTTTGTTTGCATTTTCGATGACAGATATGTGAGCCACCAGGCCATCATTATATATTTCTCTTGTTTAAATATTTATTGTATTCTTAGTCTCGCTTTAGAGACTTGTACTAATCCCCCAAGAAACATGTGAGACAGATCATAATGATCATGTGACACAATCATAGTTGAGATAATGATGTATGTTGTGTAATGTGACAACATAGTGGTCATCCCTTTTTGAAAAGCTGACAGATTACTTTCTTAAATCAACAGGTTTAGGTTTGTGCATCTTATGAAAACTGCTGTTTCTACATTCATCACCAATAAAGCTGTAGTGCAGTATAAGCTGCTGCAGAATCTCTTCTTTGGTGCGATCAGTTCAATGATATGCAAAAAAAACAAAAACAAAAAAAAACCAGACAGACAAAATAACCTGACAAACAGAAAGAATTGTATGCCAACACATATTCATGCCAGTTCTATCGGTAAAAACATTCAGATAAAGGCTAATGATGGCATTTTCGTGACATCACTAATGAAATCCAATGACCTGGTTTTAATGATATTCTCTAGTCTCTACTGTAACAGACAGACATGTTGCAGACAAGAAGTAAGGTTAACAAAAAGACACCTCCCTTTAAATCTATTCAGTATCATTTTTGCTACACCTTTAGAAAGCACAATAACTGCCCTGAAAATTAAATTTCGGTTGCCATACTCTGCCTTTATTTCATATTTTAGTGTAATATTAGTCACATCTGATTTAAATGAATGTATTTTCAATCTGTTTGGTTCATCAAAAGTACAAAAACTCTCTTAGTAATCTATGCAAAAATGCTTTTGACATAATTTTACTTTTTCCGAAAGGGTTTTCTATTGGACATTGTCTTTCCAGAGCTTTTTATAACCCCTTTACGTAACTGGGAATTTGTAACTTTTTTTATAGTTTTCCACTTAGTATTTTATAATTCACTGGACAAATAAGGAAACAAAATGCTGTAGACATGAATCATGTTGTCTTTAAACATATTTCTAAAAAAGTTTGATGGAACAAGGCTATTATATGAAGGTTAAGGAAACCATATTATTTAAAACATTTTAACCACATGAATTCTAAACATATGAGTCTGTCAGCATAAATATGTACAATCTTTGACTGGAATTGGTGATGAATTTCTAGATGGATGGGTGTGGTTCTTTGTATATAAACATAATCGGATTGTTTAGTTGATGAGTGATAGTGATTACTCACACTTAAACAAACACCTGTTTACTTATATTCTGATGTGAATGAAATTAAAGTTTTAAGGGGGCAATATCAATATGTGTACCCTGAAATTGAAATAAATAAATAAAATAATCATAAATCAATACAATAAAGAAAAAAAAGAAAAAAACACTGTCATTTTCAAAATGGTTTAATTAAATGTAAAGACTATCAAGTTTTTTCACTATTAATGACAATTCCATAAGAATGTGTAGCCAAACATGGATTTCTTGCTATAGCATGATCACGTTAGGATCCCTATAATTTTTTTTCAGGTCTTTTCTCCCCCTGCTGGTGAATTTTATGATAATGCAGCAAATCATTTAGTATACATTACCTAGACACAAATATTGAGACACACCATTTAATTATTGTATTTAGGTGTTTACATCAGACCTCGTATAGCCATATATTATGCCATATAGGTTTATATGTATAAGTCATGTTGTGTGTCAATTTACAAACATCTGTGTAGCAAAATGGGTGTTATAAAGAGCACATTGACTTCAAATGTGGTACTGTTAAAGGATGCCTGATTACAATATGGTTTGTGAAATTTTATCCCTGCTGCTGGTATTATTGGAAAGTGGAAGCATAAGGACAACAGAAACTCAGCCACAATGCGGAAGAGCATGTATAGTTGATCGGGGTCAACGACTGCTAGGCATATGGTGCGAGAACATCACCAGCATTCTACTGATTCCTTAGTTGAAGACTTCCAAACAAGAATGTGGAAGGTGCATACCAAGCCATTTTGGACAACACTATGCAACCAACTTTTCTAAAAACAATTTGGGAAAGGCCCTTTTCTATTTAAGCATAACTGTGCCCCAGTCATAAAGAACTTGACTGGCCTGAACATAGCCTTGACCTTAATCCCACTGAACATCTTTGGGATGTACTTGGCCTTTCCTGTCCAACATCCGTGCCTGACCTCATAAATGTGCTACCGAATGAATGGGCACAAATTCCCGCAGAAATGCCCCAAAATCTTGTGGAAATCGTTTCAAGAAGAGTAGAAGCTGTAATATCTGCAAAGTGGGGAAAACCTCCATTGAAGTCTTGTGTATTGAATGTAAAGTAATCGTCAGGTGTCCAATTACTTTTGTCCTTATACTGTATAATGCAATATATATTTCAATTTTCTAGCAAAAACAAAATACATTTAAACAAATACAATTTGTAAAATTAAATAAATAAATAAAATGTAAACATTTTAAAATACATTACAAAAATCATTAGAATGAAATAATAGCTTGTAGTTATTAGTAACCTTATACTTAATGTAAGTAAAAAGTTAATTTTAAAAACTTAGGTACTAAGAACTATGATACATGCTTACAAGGATGCATGCAAAATGAAAATTATTACTATTGTTACATTTTTCTTTCTTTTTTTCATAAACAGAATGTAAACAATCAAAGTATGACAGCATCATATAATTTTATAACAGTGTTTTTCTGTGAGGCCAGCCAAGGTCACCATTATAAACTATGCTCTCATGTTATTCCATGCAAGTTTATTGCATTCTAGATAACACATCTACTTGTTTTCATTAAAAGTAAAGGATTTGTGACAAAACAATAGGACATCAAACATTACAATAATGATCACTTTACAAACTAATCCTGAACTATCAGAATACATATATAATTGAATCTAGAATTCGTATAAGCAGAAAAGAGACGTTTTTCTATTAAATTAGAGGTGGAGCCAACTGATAGGAAAAGTAGCGTCACTTACTCCCCCAGGCCGATTGGAGGCGCTAAACATTGTAGTTCACTCACGCTCCACCATAATCCCCCCAAAGATGTCTCATTCGCTTCCTTTGTTGTGATCGTGAAATTACAAAACGCACCGTTGCGGTTTTATTTTCACGCTTCAAAATAAGCAACCAAGCATTTCTTGTCTATCGTTATTGACCAGGCGCAAGAATGAGTGGCGGAGTGTATGGAGGCGGTAAGTGCCGTTTTGGAGGGAGAATCAATGAATGAACGCGCCACGTTTATGAGCGCTCGCTAGCCATCAATACTAGCATGACATGACCATTTATATTAAGACACATATTTGAGATTGTTACAATTTATAAAATGCACTACGAGATATTACTACTTGAAATTATCGTTCATTTTGAAACAAATTGCAAAATGGCTTATTGAATCGTATACTCTACTTTATTGTCTACATCACTGTCATCGCAATTGAGTGTAACGTTATTCTTTTTAGTCGTATTATCATCTGTTTCTGTTTTTGAACAGATGAAGTTGGCGCTCTTGTCTTTGACATGGGCTCATATTCAGTGAGAGCTGGATATGCTGGAGAGGATTGCCCCAAGGTGTGTAACTTACAGTAAGATGAGTTCACATATTGGTCCTAAAACTGAAAGATGAAAGTTGATTCTGATGGCGTTGTTTGGGTTTTAGGCTGATTTTCCCACAGTGATTGGTGTGACGCTGGACAGGGAGGATGGCAGTACCCCGATGGAGACTGATGGGGAGAAGGGAAAGCAGAGTGGTACCACCTACTACATCGACACCAACCAGCTGAGAGTCCCCCGAGAGAGCATGGAGGTCATGTCACCTCTCAAAAATGGAATGAGTATGTTGTTTTTGGTTAAATTAGTGAATAATGTTTATGTAAGACAGCCAAACTATAAATGTATTCAAATTTCATCACTTTTCTGTCTTCTTAAGTTGAGGACTGGGACAGTTTCCAAGCCATTTTAGATCATACATACAAAATGCATTTCAAATCCGAGCCCAGTCTACATCCAGTACTGATGTCAGAAGCCTCGGTATGTTGATTTGATTTATCTGGGAATAGATCTAAAATGCACCTAAAATCATATGTGGCAATGGCAAGTCATTGACTAAAACATGCCATTCTCTGTTTTTTCGCAGTGGAACACGCGAGCAAAGAGAGAGAAGCTTACCGAGCTAATGTTTGAGCATTACAACATTCCAGCTTTCTTCTTATGTAAATCCGCTGTCCTGTCTGCGTATCCTTTATTGTCACTGTGTGGCAGGAAAGATACAGTCCTCTGTAAAATGACTTTGGGTTTAGTGCTTTTATTGTAAAGAAGACTTAACAGTAGATTTCAATTTGATTGAATAAAGTAATGGTATTAAGAGGATAGCATTGGAAATGGGGAAAAAAACCCCCATAAAAAATCCTTTACTCAGCGCTCCAGGTTTGCCAATGGAAGGTCGACAGGTTTAGTGTTAGACAGTGGCTCGACACACACAACTGCTATTCCAGTGCATGATGGTTATGTCCTACAACAAGGTAATTAATAAATTTATATAAGATTTGTGTGGCATTGTGTGTTTGCTTTTTTTAAAAAATATGCTTTTTATTTTGCAGGCATTGTAAAGTCCCCTCTCGCTGGTGATTTTATGAGTATGCAATGTAGAGAGCTGTTTCAAGAGTTGAGCGTTGAAATAGTGCCTCCATATATGATTGCATCAAAGGTAAGGTTTTTTATTTAGTTGGTGTTCATTCTATTCAGTTCATACTTCAAGTATCCTCAGTGTTTTTGAGTTGCTTACCATTAGTCACCGGTTTTATGTTCTTTTTCGAAAGGATTCAGTTCGTGAAGGCTCACCAGCCATTTGGAAGAAAAAAGAGAAGCTACCTCAAGTTACACGTACATGGCATAACTATATGTGTAATGTAAGCAAACAAAATTATAAATAACTTAAAGTTACTCCCATAGAGATGGAGAGTCATTTGTGATGAATGTTGCTGCCTATTGTTTCAGACTGTTATACAGGATTTCCAAGCCTCTGTGCTGCAGGTATCAGACTCGCCCTATGATGAACAGTAGGTCCCATAATTTTTTTAATGTTTAATAACAGTGGATATATTAACTAGAATTTTATAAATGATGTGGCCAGGGGTTGGGCAAGCCTACTTTAAGGGGTCCTTGGTTTTGAAAAGCATTAATGAGAGTCTTCACATTACTTGACATGAGATAAATATTCCTTTACTGCATGCATTACTAACACAGATGTAAACATAATGTAAGTTTAAACTTTTTGTTAATGCAGCAAAGGATCTCATGTGAAGAAAATACATTTTCCAAACTTGCAGTAATTTTTAAAGAAAAGGTTTGTTTGTGATAAACACCAAATAGTGACAATCTGTTCTTTACAGAGTTGCAGCCCAGATGCCCACTGTTCACTATGAGCTGCCTAATGGATACAACTGTGATTTTGGAGCGGAAAGACTTAAGATCCCAGAGGGTCTCTTTGATCCTTCAAACGCAAAGGTAAGAAGTACTATAGTATATACACTATCTTAAGTTAAATTAACAATTCTGTTTTTATTCTAACCTTTATAAATATCGTTCTCACAGGGTCTGTCAGGGAACACCATGCTGGGAGTCGGCCATGTTGTAACCACCAGTGTTGGCATGTGTGACATAGATATTCGTCCAGTAAGATTGCAACATCACGTTCTTTACTGGATTATGTTCACTTTAACATATTTTGTCTTATTTGTGCCAATGCAAGAGGGATAATGCTGGCTGTTTTTTACAGGGTTTGTATGGCAGTGTAGTAGTTACAGGAGGAAACACTCTCATCCAAGGCTTTACAGACAGACTTAACAGAGAACTCTCTCAGAAGACACCACCAGTAAGTGCCAAGTGATTGTTTTTACACTTTTGTAACTATAAGGTATCAGTCTTAAGTTATTATAACTTCTGTGATAATATAAATGTTTTTCTTACTCTCTGTGCAGAGCATGCGTTTGAAATTGATAGCCAATAACACAACTGTAGAGCGGCGATTTAGTGCTTGGATCGGAGGGTCCATTCTTGCATCACTGGTGAGTATTTATTTATCTTTTTACCATAGATTACTCCATTTATTTAAGTTTAGCAACAGCATATAGGGGTCAGTGACAAAAACAGTTGATGGCAAGATGAGAAAATCAAAAATCTTTTTAAAAAACTTGTTTTAAAAGCACGCATCAGATTTATTTTAATGCATTTAATGTATTTATGTTGATTTTATGCAATAAAAAATGACATTTGCAAAAAAATTTGAAAGTTAAGACTGAATGGACCTGAAAATGGTGTAACCGCCAATTGCACCAAAGAATGAGAAATATTAAATATTTTATCCATCTTGATGGCATGTAAGCGTAATCCTCATCATCACAAAAAATAATCATTTTAAAATATAATTTTATGAGTTATTTCGAAATGTAAATTTTAAAGCGTTTTTGTAATATTTGTCCTGACATATGCTGAAAACAGCCATATTTTCTAAATAATCTTTGACAAATGATGTAAAAATGTATGTAAAAAAACATATTACACTAAACTAGATGATTATATTTTATTCCACTTTTTTATGAATATATTTATATTTTCATTTTAAAAAAATTACTAGTTACACCAATTGACATAGACCGGTTACACCAGATTGACATTTTTGCAGTTATCCCCCAAAAATTATTTCAAAATAAAATAAAGCCAGAACTGTTACACTTGGTCCTCAAAAAAGAGAATGTATGCAAATTTAATCTGCAAATTTATTTTGAAATTTTAACCCTTTTACATTTAATTGAACCGTACGGGCACAAAAGAATTAACGTCACGTCATTGACCCATAGACCACAAAACCATAAGGAATTTTTAAATTAAGATTTATACGTCATCTAAAAGTTGAATAAATAAGCTTTCTATTGATGTATGGTTTGTTTGGATTGTTTGTTCAATTTAAGTACCTGGTTGCCTTAAAATGTTGAGTTTAATTCAACTAAAAATATTAGTGAACACTACTTTTTTTTACACATACACTTTTTTGAGTTATATAATATTTTTAAGTTGAATTACTCAACATTTTAAGTAACTCACTTTTAAGTTAAACCTACAATTTTGGAATCTGAGGGTGCAAAAAATCTAAATCTTGAGAAAACCACCTTTAAAGTTATCCAGTAAGTCTTTAGCAACACATATTACCAACGATAAATACATTTTTGGTATAATTATGGTAGGAAATTTACAAAATATCTACATGGAACATGATTTTCTTTAACAAAAACTATGTATTTTGGCTATTGCTACATGACTTGTTTTTTTGGTCCATGGGTCACATATCTCAATATTATGGAATATAATGTGGCGTTACTGTTTAATCAAACTGATTGATTAATAAAATGTCTCAAATTTTTCCCTTTTAGGGAACTTTCCAGCAAATGTGGATTTCAAAACAGGAGTATGAGGAAGGTGGGAAACAGTGTGTGGATAGGAAGTGCCCTTAACACGCCCCTTCAGCACCCGGTTGCCTTTAGAACCTCAATGAGACGGAAGAAAAAAAAACACACCTAGTAGAGAAAGCCTTCTTAGTTGACTCAGGAACTAACAAGGACACTCGCCTGTTTTTCTTTTTGTGTGCAAAACAAACCATATTTTAAACAATTCCACGCAAATGCACTCTTTTATACTTTCAGAATATTTTCATATCCAATTTGGCAACAAAGTATGGATAATTTTGAAAACAGTGACTGCATGTTTTGCTAAATGCAAATTGCCAAGATCCCTCAAACCGTATCAGTGCTTATGACAGTTATTTTTTGTTTTGCACCACTGTTACATCCTAGATGATAATCACAAGAAACCAAATGTTTGTTATGCTTTTAACATTGATCGGCTGTTTTGGGAATAAAATTGTTTTTTGTTAAACTGGTCTGTTTTGATGCCTTTAAATAGGCTGTTTTTTATTTTGTGTTTATTTACATTAAACCCTGATCTTTTACACATTTAAAACAGTTTATGCTGCCTCTGTGAAAATTGTATATAATTTGATTAAAAGAGGCATAATACTATGTAGTCTTCACAATTCACATATTTAATGCCAACACAACCATAAATGATAAACAATACAGATCACAGCATCTTGATTACGAACAAGTGTGAATTTATTATTTGACTGTACAAGTTTAAATCAGTGAAATGAAAACAGTATTGTATTGAAAAGACAACATTAAATGCAAAGCATCCTTGCTTTTTCTAGTGGTCTCATGCATGTGCTGTCTTCTTTGGGAACATCTCTGCAAGCTTTTTCTGGTTTCCCCGTTCCCTTCTTGTTTTGCGCATTTTATTTTTCAGGTAGTTTTCAAGGCTCAATCTGGAATGGAGAACAAAAGAATTAAACTCAAAAAATTATTTTGTATGCATCTATTATAGTTTAGCAATGCACCACATACATCACATTAGCTGTATATAATTTTACATTAGTCTTACCTTGTGAATGGGGCAACATGTAATGGTTCATAAAAACGCTTCCTTTTGTATCTTGTGTTCAGGTGCCAGGGGATGGGGTATTCCCTAAACTTGTGCCTGATGATGAAATATACTCAATATTACAATTATTTTATTTATTTATTATACAATTATCAAAGATACATGATGTGCATAAAATCTTTTCAGCAGTTGAAAAAACATAAATATTCTTAAAGGGAAACTCCACTTTTTTTTGAAAATATGCTCATTTTTCAGCTCCCCTAGAGTAAAACATTAGATTTTAACGGTTTTGGAATCCATTCAGTCGATATCCGGGTCTGGTGATTCCACTTTTAGCATAGCTTAGCACAATCCATTTAATCTGATTAGATCATGAGCATCGCGCTAAAAATAATCAAAGAGTTTTGATGTTTCCCATTTAAAATCAAGGTCTTTGCTGCTGTAACATGGCTGCAGCAGGCACAATGATATTACGCAGCGCCTGAAAATAGTACCCTGCTAATGAAAGTAACCAAAGGGATTATTTGCGTGCAGTGCGTAATATCACTACAGCAGCAAAGTTCTTGATTAATTCACCAGAATGCGAGTATAGTTTCTAGCCATATCTGCCTAGAAAATCGCAACTTTTAATTTTCCGTCGGTATTAGTACACGATGTAACTACAGAAGAGTCAAGTTTTAAATAAGAAAAATATTGAAACTTTGTTTTTTGTTTTTTTACCGCAAAGCTAATGGTCCAATCAGATTCAATGGATTATGCTTAACAATGCCAAAAGTGGTACCACCAGACTCGGAGGTCAGCTGAATGGATTCCAAAATGGAAAAAATGTTTTACTGTAGAGAAGCTGGAAAATGAGCATATTTTCGAAAAAAAGTGTGTCCCTTTAAGACAATGATTTGCTTACCAGATTGTTTTGCCAAAGACATTCTTTCGCCATGAGCCCGGTCTGGATTTTTCTTGTCCTGTCTGCAGTAAACGGAGAAAATCTTCTCGTTCGTTTACAATGGTGTCAAGACGTTTCATTGACCTTTCAACCTATTTAGGGAAAACAGAATTGGATACATGTTAATTATGTATGCACTCTTTGAAATGCAACATACCAAAACATGTTTAAATAATAATAATAAAAAAAATACTTTATAGAACAATACTGTACCACACTCTAAAAACAAATGGTGCTAAATAACACCAAAAGTGGTATCATATCAAGTAATCATAGAAGAACAGTGCCATATAGCACCGATGAAGCACCTGTGTAGAACCATATGGGGGCCATATAGCACCACATATGGTTCTACATAGCACTATGTGGTTCTACACAGGTGCTTCACCGATACCATTTGGCACTAAAAACGGTCCTTCTATGATTACGAGCAAAGAACCACTTTTGGTGCTATTTAGCACCGTTTGTTTACACTCTAAAAACAAACGGTGCTATATAGCACCAAAATTGGTTCTTTGCTCGTAATCATAAGAACCATTTTTAGTGCCATATAGCACCGGTGAAGCACCTGTGTAGAACCAAATAGGGCTATGTAGAACCATATGTGGTGCTATAGTGGTGCTATATGGGCCCTATATGGTGCTATATAGCACCGTTTGTTTTTAGAGTGTACAGTACTTCAAACTAGTAAGTGTTGTAAGCACATGGGGTACAGTAAGAATTAAAATACATTTCTACTTAATTCTTATGTATTGTTTTAAATGTCTTACCTTTTTGATACGTTCTGGACTGGGCATCTGTACACGTTGTCGTTTTGCTTCCTGTTCTATAGTGAGTAACATGTTCTTTTCTTTTAAGAGAACATACCTGGGCAATATAAACAGGACGTAAGGGATACTTAAAATTATTTTTCAAAACCTTCAGGCTGTAAAAATGAAATATAAAATACGATTACCATAGTTTGTGTAAGTCTTCATTACTTTTCGTCCTAAGCTGTTTGGCGGTCCATGGAGCACCTATAAAGAGTCAAAACAATAATGTGACCACCCCACAAATCAATAGTACATCACACTGTATCTCCACACTTTGTGACGATATCATATCTTGACAAATGCACTTACCTAGACTTGACCTAGCTTATAACACTGTAAAAATGCAAAATGACTCTAGAATTTTACAAAATTGCACAAATAAACAAGAATTAGTAAGGCACATAAAATTACCTGATTTCACTGTTGATTCACCCCAGTTCTCTGGGAGGTCAAAAAATTCCTCCAGACCTTTTCTGACACAGGATGTGTGGAGGGCTCGACTATAAACGGGAGGGCTGGAAAAATACATTTGTATAAGCAATAATACATTGGATTATGAAAATATTAAAAACATAAATTATAAAATAAATGGTAACGTTATAGGAAATCATGCTGTAACGATATTCTGAAACTGTCAGATGCTTTGACATTTAAGCCTGCGAAATGGAATAAACAGAAAACATTACCTTTGCCAGCACGAGTGAAATTTGGAAAGCGTTCGAGTTGCATATTGGGGATGTGTAAGTGAAGAAGACACTGTAACTACGCGTTGAAACTGTTTGCAGAGGGCAGTAGTCAGACGGCATGTTACGGCCGCAGCCATCTTGACAAACAATGTCAAGCACGACTAACGGAAGCGTACAGCGCCATCTGTCGAGGAGTACATGGAAACATTTTTCCTTCTTGAGTACATGGAAACCACGGTACATTTGACAGTTTAAAAGTTTAATTTGTGTTCACACTTTCCAAATTATTAGCAAATATTTTTTTTTTATTAAATATGTATGAAAAATAATTGTTTCATTTATCTCCAAAGTCAGCAACCACGTCAAATTACTTGTCACACGAAGTAGCACTTTATGGATATTTTATTTTTTAAAATAGCATATTTTTTATTAACAGACCAAAATTGTTTATTTTTTAATCGTTGAAGGTAAACTTTTATTTTGTTCAAGTTTTATTGGTGAATGGCTTCACACAGTGTTTGATGAGCCAATCAGGGAAGCCCGTGTTAGCTCGCTCCTCCAACAGTCATGGTGGGCATGAGCGTACTACGATCTGCGGCTGCTTTTACAGCCAGATTAAATCCGCTAAAACGACATCAACTATCAACAAATCTACTCTCCAGGACTGTTGCACGTACAGAACAAGGTAAAGAGTATTTATACATTACTAAACACCATGATACGACGTTTTTGGACGATTATTCCTTGTAGTGACCTTGTCTGACTTGCTTTGCTTATAGCCTGTCTAGTGTACTATTACTAACTGTCATCAAAATCAATCGTTTTGTAACCTACCTGCATAGAAAGCGAAATCGCGGTATTTCATATGTGAATATTCAGCAGCACTATTTTATTTTTATAATTGCAAATAATTAACATGGTTTCTGTTGCTGACCGTTTTATTCAGAAGTGAGTGTTGATGTAGTAGTCGTTTACTAGATAAATAAAATAATTAACGTTATGTCTCTGATCTTGTATGTAACATTTTATATTCACTGTATGCTGTAAAGTATTAAGCTTGTATTTTCGGTTTACAGCTATTGTTTATAAGGTTTACTTAAGTTTATCCTGCTACTTCCTGTAACAATTAAAAGTCTCCTCTTGTTGGCTTTATTTTTTGCTAACCTAACTCATTTGTTTTGCAGTTGCTGTCCGCTATGGGAGCCATGGAAAAAGGATGTTTATCATCAAACCCACTGACTTCTATGACAGAAGATTTCTTCACTTGCTGGTAAAAGCAATGCTGTTTACTTTGCTTCAATTGATAATGCAATTCTCATTCATTCATTCATAAGTGGACTTTGCTCATTATTTATCATTAGCATTATTTCATTCTGTCTCTACTCTTTCTTTCCATCACACCAGAAATATTACATACTTCTCACTGGGATCCCTGTTGCAGCACTCGTGACCTTTGTTAATGTTTTTATTGGTAAGTTTTAGGTCTACTTGAACATTTTTCATCCTATGGGGCATCTTTAATTGATTAATGTTTGTTGTGCACTACAGGAGAGGCCGAGCTGGCGGAAACACCTGAAGGCTATGAACCAGAACATTGGGAATACTATAAGGTAAATTTTGATATTTGCATAAAAACCTAATTTTGCCTCAGAAATGCTTCACATCTTTTCATTGTTTTCTTCATCAGCATCCCATCACTCGTTGGATTTCCCGTACCTTTTATGACAGCCCAGTGAAGGACTATGAGAAAATGATGGCACTTATCCATATTGAGACAGGGAAGGCTGAAATGAGGCAAGTTCTCTTCACATGAACACGAAGTTGAACAGGTCAAGGAGAAAATGCATGTGATGCTCTGTACTTTCAGTCTCATCTTATTTCCAATTATTTCTGAAACATATGTAACCCCCCCCCTTGCTGGATTATATGCCAATTACAAAAAGTATTCTGGAATGCTACTGCCCAGCATTTATCATTGGATTAGACGCGCCTCGTCTTTTTAATTATTTCTATTTTTCCATAGAAACAAGTCAAAACTTTATACCTACCCTTGACTATACATAAGATTTAGTCTCGGACATACGATAGGCCTAGATGGTGCAACAGGTGTAAATTCTAAGTAGGATGTTAACTGCATTTTGGGGCAGTTTCCCGGACAGGGATTAGACTAGTCCTAGACTAAAATAAATGTAAGAGCTGTCCAAACTGAAAACAACTGGCACTGACATATATTGAAATACATCAGTGCCCTTCTTTTTGCTTCAAAATGCACACAAGTAATGTTTTTAGTAAGGCATATTTGTTAAAACTAGTTATATTTCCTAATTAAACTAAGGCCTTGTCCTGGTTTAACCTAATCCCTGTCTGGGAAACCACCCCATATTGTGCAGACTAGTTTTATGACTGGGTGTACGCCCAGCTGGTGCAACAGACCCCTGGAGTTTGTCTCCTTAACACAGTAAGTGGCAATAATGCGCCTTAACGTTGGGCTACCCACGATTTAAAGAAGAAGATAAAATTGGAAATGCACTCTATTGTAAAAGGGGATCAGCGTTTATGGGAAGCTGTAAATATTTATATTTTTCTATGCCATGAGAAGGCCTTTATTAACCCACTGGAGCCTTGTGGATTTCTTCTGTCAAGATGGATGGACCTTTTTGGGCTTTAATTCAGAAGCACCATTAACTATCATTATAAAGCTTGGAAAAGCGAGTGCCTGCTTGCATGAAAGGGATTTCTTTAAGAGCGTTGCTAAAAACGTCTTAACTGTCATCAAGTATTTTACTGTAGTATGTGTCAAAATACGGGAATGGAGAAGTTATAAATCTAGTGCTATAGTTACAAAATGTCACAGCATAAACAAATCAACGCACCCAGCTCAACAGATGGTGAATTTGTGTAAAATAAAACATCGCAAATAACAGACTGTAAAGTATCATCGGTAATCTTTAGCTTAAATAACCATAAAATCAGCCATCGCGTGTGACGTTAAGGGACCTGTTATGTAATAGCAGTCAGTTCTACAACAAAACTATTCTTTAAATGTATTTAATACACACAGAACTGTCTTGTTTTTATTTTTAAATGTATTTATCAAATATATTCCATGACTCATTGTTCCCAATTTGCCTTGCAGACAAACACAAATTGAAGTTCGCAAACACATGAGAGAAAAAGGAGATGGACCCTGGTTCCACGTCAAAACGCTTGATAAGAACCTAATAGACCACAGCCCCAAGTCATCCCCTGATAACTAAGAGCAGTCATGCACACCTGTCAAAATATTCAGGCATTATACAATGTATAATGCATTGTTATTAATTAAAATATCTTTTTCTTTTCTTTGCCTCTGGCACCAATAAACAAAGTAAAAATTTACTAACCGTGTGTGTTCTATTATCCTACTTCACAAACAAAATCCTCAAACCATTACTTCAGAATTTTATTTAGCAAGAATAAGTTGTGTATAGGATTTCTTTTGATGCAGCTGTCTAGACGGCGGCGGGCATGGTAGCAGGCAGTGGCTCACTCCAGTCGGTGCTTTGTAATGCCAATTGGAGTACTAAGTTGTGCAAGCAATGGCAATATACACTCACCTAAAGGATTATTAGGAACACCATACTAATACTGTGTTTGACCCCCTTTCACCTTCAGAACTGCCTTAATTCTACGTGGCATTGATTCAATAAGGTGCTAAAAGCATTCTATAGAAATGTTGGCCCATATTGATAGGATAGCATCTTGCAGTTGATGGAGATTTATGGGATGCAAATCCAGGGCACAAAGCTCCCGTTCCACCACACCCCAAAGACGCTCTATTGGGTTGAGATCTGGTGACTGTGGGGGCCATTTTAGTACAGTGAACTCATTGTCATGTTCAAGAAACCAATTTGAAATGATTCGAGCTTTGTGACATGGTGCATTATCGTGCTGGAAGTAGCAACCAGAGGATGGGTACATGGTGGTCATAAAGGGATGGATATGATCAGAAACAATGCTCAGGTAGGCCGTGGCATTTAAACGATGCCCAATTGGCACTAAGGCGCCTAAAGTGTTCCAAGAAAACATCCCCCACACCATTACACCAAATTATACAGGTGTTCCTAAATAATCCTTTATATCTCAGTTTCACAGTACAGATACCTGCCAACACACAGAAACAAAATGTATAATGTATTAAACATTTTTAAATATGTGCACATCAATGCAATCATAGTAAAATGATCAAAAGTCCATAACACAAGAATTATATTAATATTTGATCATAAAGTATGCATACTATATTAGAAGTGCTTTAACAGCACAACACAGATTGTTATGTGAAGTCCGTTTTTAGAGAAGTTGTAAATGACAAAATATCACAGTATTTTTGAAGCAAGGTTAAAGGCAAATATATATGTCTGTTGTTTTTGATATATGTATAAGGTAATATATAAAAATTGATAAGTGGATTGCCGTCTTATTTTCTTCAGTAAGTTTCTGACAACAATAATTAAAAAACATTACGAAATCTATTTAAATAGGTTCAATAAAGATAGTCCAGCATGACTCTACACCGAGTAATAAGGATAGAAAAAACATCATCAAACTAATTTAGCATCGATCTGAATACGCCACCACTTGGCGTCTAGGTGAATAATATCAAATACTGCCTGTTTCTCAAAAGGGACACGACACCCATTGTTTTCCTCCCCTATGCTCCCCCTCCATCCATCCATGCCCCAATGTTTTCGTCGTCATATCCCTCGGTCCATGTGGAATGTCGGGTCTGTATGATTTAAAAATAGCCCCATCTCATCTTCAGCCTGACACGCTGCTCCAGTGAGTCTCATAGTGGTGCGAGCAGCAGGAATGTGAAGATGGCTACAGATCTGGGAGAGCTACTGGTCCCGTACATGCCCACCATTAAAGTACCGAGGACAGGAGACAGGGTTTTCAAGAGCGAATGCGCTTTTTCTTTCGACTCTCCTGTGAGTATTATGACAAATATTTGATGCATGAACGTGAAAACAGTACTGTTGTACGGTTGGGCGCACTGGCTTCCCCAGACACGTGAAAAGCTGCGTATTTTAGCGCGCGTGGCCACCATTCTTCTGTTGAACTTCTGTGTGACAGCTTTCATGAATAATTAAAGAAATATCCCACTGATGTTTACATCTTTACAGTGGGACGACTGTATCTTTTTTGCGTTCCCGTTATTTGTGATTTAGAGCTAGAAGGGTTTTATAAACAGAACAATGATTAAATCTGGGGTGTATTAGAGAGAATTACGTTTAAAGGCGTGTCTGTCTAAGCAATTATTTTTTTTCCCGTTCTCATGTATTCGACAACATCCCAGGCATACACGGGCAATGTAGCAAGACTTGTTGACAAGAGCCTGCCGTTTGCTGTGTTTTTTCCCATTTGGAGTGAAGGCGAAAAAAGACTAACATGTGTAGTGTACGGCTTAGAATTTCTCGACTATTTCCCAAATCTACAGTAATTGGCATTAAGCGGCCATTCTTCACGGCCTATTTGAAAGAATCCAGGTCAACGTGGGTCGTCAAACGTACACAATCATTGAAGCTCACACCATAAATATCTCACGCATATTATATGTTTTTTTAGGGACAGTGTAACTTTTATACAAACGTGGGTAAATTGACAGTTGCTTCCAGCTGTATAAGTTTTAAAAGTGACTCAGCTGTTTGGAGTTCGTCATGTCCGACTAAAAGACAGGTTATTTTTACACACTATCTGTTCAAGCTCGTGTGTCACCAGCAGCTAGTGACAGGTTTTTCAGTCTGGTGGGTCCTTAACACCCCCCACACAAAAGCTCTGTATTATTTTGATTTATTTTTTTAGATGAATCTAAATAATTTTACTTTTATGTACCAAACAAACCTCAAGACAATTATTAATATTTAAATAAAAAGCTATATATTTTCATAATGTATTTGTTTTGTCCAAATTTGGCAGACATTTTCATGTGAATCACTAAGTGTGAAATCACACTTACAGTGTGTTTATATACATTTTTGTAACAGTGTGTGTCCCTTAGTGCTTGAACCCATGACATTTGCGTTGCTAATGAAGTATTTTACTCTTTAAACTCTTTTGTTTTTACATTAACCTTTAAGAAACCGCTGCTTTTTATTTCCTTTTTTAAATAAAACAACCAGAGTTTTGTAATTATTATAACTCAACAGCTTTATTTCTATAGGTCTGTGGTGTCTGTGATTTAGATGGCTGTTTTATGTATGTTTATGTATATAGTTTTAAACTGTTTTATACATTGTTATGAGTCTGTAGTTTACCATAAGCCTATAACACCTGTGTTTGTCTGATAGCACAATGTTTGCTTTTCTTTAAGGAATCAGAAGGTGGTCTCTATGTGTGTATGAACTCGTTTCTGGGTTTTGGAAGAGAACATGTGGAAAGACATTTCCGTAAAACTGGACAGAGTGTTTACATGCACTTAAAAAGGCATGTGAAAGAGGTAAGTGACAAATCTTTTGAATGACTTAATATAGAAGTAATATAATGCATAAAATTCATAGGAAAAGTAAAGTTATGTATTGCTCTGAATTTTGACATTGTTGGGTGCCCATAGGGTTGATATTTTTAATTCTATGCTAATATACCTTTTGGTTTCCATAATAGTACGTCTTATCTGCAAATTCTTTAATATTGTATACATGAGCAGTATTCATAACAACAAAAGATGTAAAGTTATATTATATAATCTTTGGTTTAATGAAGTGAAACACTTGTTGAAGGTAATTAAAGTTGCCATGAAATGGAAGTAGGGATTGTCTTTTCCCCCCTGTGGTGACGTATATCCGAGTGAAATAGAATAAAATTAAATACGGAAGGGCAGAATTTGAATTTGTCCATTAAGCACTGATTGGATCGTTTGAAGTTGAGTCGTGTTGCTAATTCCTAATCGTTGGGATCTTTTGCCGGATCCCGCCCACCTGCCATACCATATGACCAGAAGTAAAGAGAGATAATTTTTTGAGGAGGGAGGAGATTTACGTTTTTTTATTAAATAGCACATATTGTCCATTCCATGTTTTTTACATTTCCTTTGGTGTGTAAGTGTTTATTAGTACATGTTAACAATATGCAAAAGGTACATACCTCAAAGTAAATAATGACGCGAGTTTTCTTCTCCAACGTAAATCTCTTTTCTTGGACTACAACAAACACACGTATTGTAGGAAACTTTACTTCTTGGGATTGGTGATGTAGACAACACCGACATTATCATAATTACTCCCCCTTCTTTCAAACATGGTAAGGAGCGTCACATTTCTGTCTGATGTCAGATATTCAGGCCAATCACAACATACAGATTAGCTGGCCAATCAGGGACACAGGGCTGTACAAATTTCCAAAAGATTTTGATTAGTTTATTTCATTTTATGTGCGTTGTCGTATTTAGAGTGGTTGGTTGGTTTATTTCATTTCATGTGTGTTGTCGTATTTAGAGTGCCACAGGGATGATCTATTTTAAAAGGCAAAACCCGGAACTTAGTTAGCGTTTTAGCACTTCCATCTTCCCGAAGTCAATAGGTGTGTTCATGCTAGCTGCCTTTTAAATGCAATGCATTTTGGTTAGAAAATGTGTCCGAATTTGTCGGATCACATGTGTCATTAAAGTACGCAAGAGCAAGACGAGACCAGCCGCCTAGGTCAGGCTCACCAGTAGCCCCCAAACTGGCTGCTTTATTCTTATTTGCCAGACTCAACAATCACGTGCATTTCAGGTTTAGGACACCGTTAGTTCCTCTAATGCTCAAAACATTTATAATAAAAGTTCTCAGTTCATACAACCTTACTATCTACAGTGCTATTTATTGAAATAATACAGACCTCAATTTATTGATATTTAATATTATATGCTAACCTGTAACTTGCTTGTATCCTACAGTTAGCTTTTAATTTCTAGTTTACACATTTATACTTCAAAATTCATACAAATTGTGTTCATCTGGGAGGATAATCTTGTTGGACAAAACGTTTAAGGTCATAAACATTTGTTAAGCACAGAGCTTATTTTTTATGACAATCCAAAAGTCTATGGGAATTAATGTGTTGAGTAGGCTTTTTGGTAAGAGAACCAGTGACAAAAATACATCATCCCTGTGGCACTCTTTTGGTGCGTGCTCCTAGTTGATTTTAGTTGGTTTATTTAGGGGGCTTTCACACTGGCAGTTTAGTGCAAAACAGGGCACATTTGGCTATAGTAGATTAAATTGGTTAAAAGCAGAAGGAAATATTATTTTATGTAAAGACTTTTATTAAATATTATTATCTAACACTATAATGATTAGATCAAGCAAATAATTAGGATCTTAACCGATCTGTTTATTATATTAAGCAATGAAGGCAGTAAAAATAGATTTCTTGGCCAAGGGCGAAGGAAAGGATGATGACAGATAATGTCTATATGAACGTGTCAGTCACCTATAACCAAAGACAAAACACTGAAAATGAGCACAGTGAATTTTTAATGAAAGCTTATGCTATATTTCATTTGATTTTAAACAATTTTACTGTTTGTTAACTGTATAAATGAACACATCAGTTGATATGTTGTGTATTAATTGAATGTTTTATAAAAGAAAAAGTTAATAATTTTCTTTATTAAAACACAAAAAATAGGTCGCTTGTAAAGTGTATTGTTAAACGGCGGTATACATGCCTGCTGCATGTGTGCATTAGGAGGATAGCATCATCTCCACCTCATTTTGAGCCAGGAAAAACCCTGTATGGTATGATGTAGAATTTATGTTTGCTAACTACAAAGTCCCTAGTTGCTAAAGGTCAATACTGAGATGTATTGGAAAGTTTGAGACTGGCTTAGGAGGTCAGGAAAAGCTGAAGAATATTCTCTGTCTTGAGGATAATCTGTGGATTTCTGTGATATGGATTTTAATTAGCAGGATCTTTGTGGGTCTGAGGCTACTGAGGGTGTATGTGTATTGTGTTGAGTTTGGTTTCACTTCTTTTATCATTATGTCAGGTGATTATCCTACTGTATACTTTAAAGATTTACCATCCCATGTTGCCTTCCTCCAAAAAGGGCAGAAAATGTTATTTAACACAGATGACAGGATTGCTATTGAATTTGGAAAGCAGTTAAGAATACTAAAGTAATTACCTGAGAACCTTAATAACATGATGTTAATAACCTATTCATCATATTAATATGTTTTAGGGGGAGCTAAAAAAATATAAGACTTTCACAATTTTTGAAGGATACAAAATATTGTCTGTTACCGGCAAAATGATCCAGATATGAATTTTTGACAATATCACACACCCCTAGTCTGCATACATGCGCCAAAGGTAAACTGTTATTAGAATATAAGTTCTTTTACACTTGTGTGCTTCAAGGGTCATGTTTCATGTGTTTATGGTCGTGTATAGTGTGGACGAAAATATTTTTTGAAATGGCAGTATAGACGAGGATCGTCCCTAAGATTTTAGATGTGGGCCGCACCAGACCTGATTTAGTGAAACAAGCCTTAGCAGATAATCTCGAATACAATAATCTTACAAAGTGTATGTTTTCATATTTGTATTTAGTTTATTTCTTGCATAAGATTTTGCCAGCCTCTACACTGGGTTTAAATGTCTGCTATGGCACCATGAAATTAGCATGCAGCTTCAGAAAGATTCCAGATTTTTATAACATGAAGTTTGTTAGATTTAGAAAGCTACTAAGAACAATGAGGTGGTTTCCAGAGAATACATTATGATGAAGCACTTTTGAATCCCATGGTTTAAGTCCTGTGGTGTTGCAGTTCCTCCACAAAAGAGCATTGTGTTACCAAAGTAAGGTCATGCGTTCGATTCCCACGCATGCTAATACTTTTTTTTTAAGTAGCTTTGGATAAAAGTGTCTTCCAAATGTAAATTCAAATTGAATGTAAATTGATAAATAACTTTTACTAAAAAGGCAACAATCAGATATCAAAGAGGTGAAATTTACATGGATAAATTTACTTTGTTGTGTTATTAAAGAACATTTTTTTTTAAATTATCGTTTAAAGAGCTTAGGCGCAAAAGTGAATCTGTCATGTTTTCTTGTAAATGAGCATTTTTTTTTTAACTCTACTACTGTTATTTCTAAATGGCCTGAGGAGGAGATTTTCCCAACCCTATTTCACAAGAATTCCGAATTCAAATAAATTCATACGACCACATTTGTAGTTTTTTTTACTATGGATTAGTGCTGCACAATTAATCGCATCGCAATCGCAATCGCGATGTCAGCCTGTGCAATTATATGACAGCAAAATGTTGCAATTATATTAAATAAATAAATGTGTGCACTTGTTAACACAAACTTTCTGATAACAGTTTGATGATTTTCCTTGCTGTTTAAAAAAAAGAAAGAAAAATGAACAAAAACGGCAGTGCACGTGTGGCATGTACGTGTGTGGTGTGCTTCGTCACTTATACCAGAGCGAAGATGAATGCAGAGGAGGTTGACTGTGATCTGGTAGCTAAAAAAAACTCTATGTCTGTTGTATGGCGGTATTTTGGATTTAGGATTACTGACACTGAGCAGTTGCTACATCACTTGGCAATACGAAAACATTTCTAGTTTTACAAATACAAATTTTAGCCAAACTGTGTGTGGATTTTTTTTAAAACCCATCAATTTGACTCATGATACCATTTAGTATAATCGCAATCGCACATCGCAATTTTAGCATCAATAACCGCAATGGGAAAAATTACCCAAATCGTGCAGCCCTACTATGGATTAAGCTGATTTGAAGTGAATGTACTTGATGAACTTATAATATGTGCTGAGAGCATTCAGTTCATATCATTATCTCATTTTTTTGCGGGGGTGGTGTTTAGCGACTTTTGCAACTCAGCTCCTCATTTGTGCATTTATGTATATTTAAGCAGACACTTTTATGCAAAGTGAATTACAGTGCATTACAGGCTACACACTTTATCAGTCGGTGTGTTTCCTGGTAATCGAAATTTTGAGGGTATGCAAGCACGCAGTAGACGCCGGTACCCATTGACTTCCATTGTTATATTTTTTTCCTATGGACCTCAGCAGGTACACTGTAAAAAAAGTGCAGCCTGAAGTTAATACAGTGCAATTAAACCTACTATTTTAAATTTTGACTTGTGATAAATAGACAAAACTTAAAGTAGAGCGGGGCACAACCTAACGCTTTTTGGTTTTGGCTCAATCATTCAAAAATATTTGAGTTTGATTAATTATATTCTCCCACAAGCAACACACACATCTCAGCTACAAATGAAGTTTGTTTCTAGTACTTACCATTCTTGGAAAATTACACCAAACGTGACAGAAGTGCAAACGTTACAACTTAACCCATAGGTGGGGTCAATTGTAACGGGCAAGGGGTTAGTTGTAACACTTGCTAAAAATTAAGTTTGCATGCAAATATTTCAATGCTATTTTGTTTATATACTTGAATTGGATATTGTTTATATATCTGTCTATAATAGACAGGTATCAACACTGTATTTATTCATCCAGCCCTTTTCTAACAATAGTTCAATTATAAATGGATACAAATGTCTAAATATGTGAGAAAAAGCAGACAATTATTATAACAGAACATTTTTTATATGTGAACCAGTCTGTAATAACCATACCACAGTTTCAAAAATACAATTTTGAGATAATGAGCATCAAAGTCTGATTTTAGCCATTCATTTTATTATGATTTCAATCTTTGACGTGACCTTATTTAATCAATATTTAAGATATGAACAAAAATACATTAGATTTTTGATAAGACAGGCACATTTATTTTGTTGGGAGCCAGCAATCATTCCTGTGTAGCCTATTTAAAACAACAGCAAGAATTAAGCTAACTTCAGCGGTTTTATATTGTAAGTACCAAGTGGTTAGTTGTAACACAGCGTTACAATTAACACCTCTGGGTCAAAATATATTAAAGCCCACCAAAAAGTTGCTAAGAGCTGCAGACCTATTTCAAAATGATACTATGTTTTAGTTAACGAGACAATGATTAATATGGCATAGTATTATATTTGGTATCTTACACACCCAACTTAGGAACAGAAAAAAAACATATGATGAAAAAATGTACTTACATGGCACAAAAACACTCGTTCATCTATAACTCTCTGGAAAAACATTATGCATTTCCAATAATTTGCGGTAGATCGTCTTTTGGCACTCAACCTTGTGCAACAATGTAAACAGTCCGTGTTACAACTAACCCTGTGTTAGTTTTTGCCCCACGCACCCCTATAAAATCAAGTTAATTTGTTAAGTAACAGAAATAAATGTTGATTTGATATGATTTTTTACAGTGCACCATCAACTGTGTGGTTACCATCATTTATCAAAATATCTTCTTTTGTATTCAACATGAGGTTGAGTAAAAAATGACTGAATTTTTATGTGAACTACCCCTTTAATGGATTTTTAGTTCCAACTAAAAAATGTGCTGGGTCTGTTTTGCTTATTATTATGTTTGGACCTATTGGCGATTGTTGCTTTGTACAGTATATTCATTTCTGTGAAGCTTTTATCAGTTAGATTTGTAATATGTTTCTGTAAGATGTATTAATCATATTAAGGACGTGTGTACCAGGTGTAACATTACACTTTAACTGTTGTGTTGTTTCTTGGTGTTTATTACAGAAAGCCACAGGTGCTGCGGGGGGTGCCATACCCAGAAGAAGGAATGGAAAAGTGTTTTTAGGTAAACCTGTTTTGGACAAAAGAAAAAATACCCCCCCCCCCCCAAAACCTAAAATAACAGTCATGCGATGGTATAATTCTTTTATTTTTATGTCTAGTTATTTCAGTCATTCCTGGCTGAGGCTAAATTTAGCTAATTTATTTGTATATGCAGTTAGTAACCGTTCTAAATCTAAAGTGGCCACATGCTTGCACCGGCCTAATCTTTTGCACTGAAGGGTTGGTTTACATTGGGTGGCTATGCCTGTCAGCTGCTGTGCCCTATCAAACCCACAGGCTGACACACTTGTGCCATTTGAGGGGTGACGTAGGAGGTGAGGGACCAGTGGTCCCTTATTATCATGCATCCAATCAATATAAATGCCTCCCGCGCTGTTTCGAGGCCATACGTCAGAAAGGATTCCAATCGTTTAGTATACCCCGTAATGCTTTGCCAAATCTGTCATTTTAGATGAATCTGACTTCAAAATAATCTATCTGTCACTGGATTGAAATGGAAACAGTTTAGTTTTTACATCTAATAAGTCAAAATCTTGTTTGTGAATAGTATTTCCTAAAATGTGTGTTTGCCTCAAACTTGAGTTTATAAGATAACTTCATGTTTTTATTTTTACATTTACATTTGATAATTTAGCAGACACATTAATCTTAAGCAATTAACAAATGAGAAAGCAAGTTAAGCTTGAACTTGAGTAGAAGAGAAAAAAATCGTACGGGGTTGTCGCTGTTATTTTCTTTGCATTAGGTTGTGTAGTGCAGCTATGTGTATGGGACCACATCAGGTACAGAACAGTAGTTTACCTGCGATGACATCAACATATCGATAGTGTGCATTTTAAGTGGTGTGTGTGCTTTAAGTGGAAGCAGTGTAATGGAAATAGTGGTGGTTATTAAGGAATAGTGATCAGTCGCAGCAACCTAGTATTTACATTCTTTCTTGTACATTTAACTTAATCTTGATGTTGGTTAAACAATTTGTTAACTACCCTTACAGTTAAGGGTAATTTTGGATAATTTCAGCTAAAGATAACAGTAAGAAAGTATAATACATGTATGTAAAGTATACAAAACATTGTATGTAAATAACAAAAGACTAAACATTGATCTTTTCCTTCTCCTAAAATGGCTTTGTGTACGTTTTGTTCCATCAAATGTTTGTTAATTAATCCAATGGGACATTTTGAAGCAGTGTAGTAATCCTGTCAGTTCTGGTTGACAAATAACTCTCTGCTTCCTTCCCTAAAGATTTAGAGCTTAACCGTGATTTTAACGGCGATGAGTATGAGTATGAAGATGAAGCCAAGCTTGTCATATTTCCAGACCACTTTGAGATCCCTTTACCAAATATTGAGGAGTTACCCGCACTGGTTAGTGAGACCATGTGTGCTTATGCGTTCTGTGTGTGGCCTGCATGCCAAATGCCTGATCTGCCATTTGAGTTTCAGTGCTTACCTTTTAGACGTCACTGAATTGAGTTTATAATTCTGTTTACGAGCTTATTCTATACTATACTATACTATACTATACTAATACTGTGACATTATGCTGTTCATTTACCAGTAATTTGTTATTTTGTTATACCCTATGGGGCGGTTTCCAGGACAGGGTTTAGATAAATTCAGGACTAGGCCTTAGTCATTTTAGTTATTTTTACTTAGTTATTGTTACTTGCATGTGCAGCATGTTTTATGTTTTTGTTGCCATTATTACAGTTAAAGAGTATTGCCACACACGGTTCATCAGTGGGAAATATGTAGTTCTAAGCCCTAAAATTAGTTAGTATTCCCATATGTATTCCACTGCAGGTTACATGTTCCACTGCAGGTTTACCCAACTTTAATTCTTATCCTTACCCAAACATTTTTTTGTGAGATTACTCTGGGTAAGTAATGTAATCTAAATGCATACCTTACATGTTTACCATTACTCCCCAACCCTGAATATACAAAGAAAAAGTGCTTAACAATCAGTATGTTATACAAGTAGAAAATATAAGAAACTAAAACATGTTGGATGATTGCTTATTGATGTTTTTGTTATACATGTTACATGTAATTATTACTATAGTAATAACAGTAAATTATACATAATTACATGCAACTTAAACTACACTCTTATTCTATAGTAAGTAGATGATGTTAATACTACACAGTACTTACATGTATAATTACACTGTAACAAGGAAATAACACCTACCCTATCTCACGGCAAGTCGTGTTATTGTCATGAAAAATTTTATTAATGTTTTTGTGTTCTTAACACGAATTTCCACTGTTTTTCCACGAATGTCTTTTTCGTGCCACCCAGCACAAATTTCTCTAAATGGGTTTTCGTGTCTGTGCCATGACTTTCTTTATCGTGTCTTTAATTTTTGTTTTTCTCATAGTTTTTCTTAATTTTAAATCATTGTTGCTTGGGGTTAGGGTTAGATTCTGGGTTTGTGTTAGGATGTAATTTTATGCAGTGGTTTCTACTGAGGGGCAACCTTCCGATCTCTCTGATGAAGCCAATACGGGAGTGACCTAAACTGCAATTTATCGACTGGCCGCTAGAGGCTGGCTCCAAAAGGGAGTCAATCCCCATAGACCTCCATGTTTAAATGCCCAACTTTACAGTAGAAAATAATGTGTTTACTGGTACAAAAAGTGTTTTTGGTCTTTATAGCTAATTTTGCCCTTCTTGACAACTGTGAGGGGGTTGAATTTTTTTTGTAACTCATTTGTTTAAATTATATTAAGCCTTAAACTTCTGCATAATTAAGGGCGTGGCCGCTTGAGTGACTGTTGAACAGCCACTGCTATCACTAGAATTGAGCTAGGCGGGCATCGTTTCAGCAACCAGCCACCTCAGCTTTACCCACGTCCCGCCTCTTTAACCATTTTCAATTTTCTGCGAATGATTCGCAGTGACGCGCGGCCAAGATGGCGACGGCAGGCAACTCCTACTTTAAGCTTCAAAAACAATCTTTACAAACCAATGGATGACGTCACGAACACTACATCCATATTTTTATTACAGTCTATGGTTTGTACATGTTGGAGTTAGAGTTGGGGTCTGGGTTAGGAAATCGCAAAAAGTGATTCTAATTCAAATTCCAAGCGACAATGGTAAAAAAATAGGAAAAAACGATGAGAAAACTAAATATAAAATGACATGATAAAGAAAGTCGTGGCACAGACACAAAAAAACATTTATAGAAATTAGTGCTGGGTGGCACGAAAAAGACATTCAGTGGAATGTTTTAATAACACGAAAACATTAATTAAATTTTTTGTGACATTAACACAAATTTCTGTGAGATTGCATAACACACACTGTTTCTGCTCTCATGTTAATCTTGAGTACCTATAGAGTTATACTGCATTCTTCATATTTCCGAAGAGTCTTTAGTTTTATCAGATTTATAAAAGACAGATCATCTCTAACGCTATTTTTTTGAAATAAGGCGAGCTCCTGGAGGTATACGGTGGGCGGAATAAGCACGAGAACACAACACACTCCCAAAACATGATCCCATATGTTATTTATAAAGCACATTCATTTAGAAACACATATTGATGCACACAACGTACAGGTACGCGTGTTTTCCTTTGTCCTTGTAGACATTTGCAATTGCATGGTGTGCTTTTTTAATGTTGCTTTAGTTACTTTAATTACTTAGTTATTTACTTTTGTCTAACCTATACAGATCTGATCAGCTTTAGTCTGCACCACTTTACCACATTCCAATGTCATATTCAGCCGTGAAAGAGACATATGATAGTCATGTTCAAATGTGTCCCAATGTCCCTTTAACTTGCAGGTAACAATAGCCTGTGATGCTGTCCTCAATGCTTCATCTCCATACAAAAAGCAAGAGTCTGAATCTTGGGAAGAGGAGATCCAAGTATCAAAACATGCCAGAAGTCTCAGACAGCAGGATAATGGGGTTCGAATTCCTCCAAGGTTTGTCAAATGGGAACATTTCATATGGACTTCTAGCACTGTAGAGACAGCTTAAGCATGCTTAAGGGGATCCCTTGAATGTAATATTTGATTTAATTTGCCTTCCTTGCAAAGTGGAACATTAACGAAACTAGCTATTGATCATGTTTGGTAAAGTGATGGAAAATGTTTAGGGTACTTTATCATCACACCTAGTTGAATATCTTAGTTATATGAGGCAATAAATGCTATTGGTAGTGGGTTAAAGAGCAAGTAACGTCCCCTCATAATTTCGAATACCTCAACTGAATAAGAGAAACTCCTTGCCTGCTTGTGTCTTCAAAATGGTTTATGTCCTATTAGTGGTTGGAAGTGTGCCAAGTGTGAAATGAGAGAGAACCTGTGGCTGAACTTGACGGATGGTTCTGTCCTCTGTGGGAAATGGTTCTTTGATGGGAGTGGAGGTAACGGACATGCCCTTGACCACTACAAAGAAACCAACTTCCCCCTGGCCGTTAAACTCGACACAATCACCCCAGATGGAGCAGGTAAATGTCCACAATTTTTTTTTATGTATCACGTAATAAATATGGCTCATGTTTTGGCTCACCATAGCTTAATCATAATTTGGCCTGTTTTGCAGATGTTTATTCCTTTGATGAAGAAGAAGCCGTGCTTGATCCTCTTATATCAGAACATTTATTGCACTTCGGAATAGATATGCTGCAGATGCAAAGAGTATGTTTCTGTTTTCGTATCATTGGCTGACTAGAACAGGGGATTGGGGTGCTGTGGAAGGCTGGAAATTGCTTTATTTGAGACCTTATATACGTGGACCACAGCTTCTTGTCATCCTCTGTTTTTAAATGTCTGTGTCTGACCTTCGCAGACAGAAAACGGCCATCACACAGACAACCACGTACAGCCACGTGTAAGTGACTGGGAAATGGTTCAGGAGGCGGGGCTAAAGCTGAAGAATGTGTACGGCCCAGGATACACAGGCATCAAAAACCTGGGCAACAGCTGCTACCTGAGCACCACTATGCAAGTTCTGTTCAGTATTCCAGAATTTCAGAGAGCGTGAGTACCTTAAAGTCATCTAGTACAGCTCTACCGAAGCAATCAGATTTTTCAAAAATGCTGTCTAGTACAAGAATGTCTTGTAAAGGTACACTCCACTTTTTTTGAAAATATGCTTATTTTTCAGCTCCCCTAGAGTTAAACATTTAGCAGTGCCCGAAAATAGTCCCCTGCTATTTAGAGTTACCAAGGGGACTATTTTTGGCTGCTGCGTAATATCATTGCGCCTCTTGCAGCCATGTTACAGCAGCAAAGTACTTGATTATTAACTCTTTCACCGCCAGCGTTTTTAAAAAAAAGTTGCCAACCAGCGCCAGCGTTTTTCATGATTTTCACAAAAGTTTAATGTCTTCCAGAAAATGTTCTTCTTCAAATATATAAACATACAATATACCAAATGAAAGAACAGACCCTCTGCTTTCAAAAAAAAAAAAAAAAACGTTTCATCCTACCTTCAGTGGTTCTTTTGTAATCAGCTTTTGAATATGGGTTGGTTTCTGCAAAAACACCACATTTTGAGCAAAAAGCAGAGATAATTCCATTTTTGTGACGGACTTTTCATAGAGATCCCATTCAGAGCGATTTTTAAAACAGACACGGACATTCAGCAGCTTGCCATAGGGCAATACTTCCGGGTTTAAAAAGTTGCAGGTGGATAATAGCGGTATTGCGGAAAGACGGAAAAACTCGTCATTGGCGGGGAAGCGTTTTCTCTAAAATTGCCCCTTGGTGTGTCCTTTTTGAATATCTGACTAGAAATTTGCAACTTTTAATTTTCCGTCTGTCTTAGTACAGAATATCGAAAAATATCCAAACTCGGATTATGCTAAGCTATGCTAAAAGTGGTACCGCCAGACCCGGAGATCAGCTAAATGGATTCCAAAACGGTAAAAATGTAATGCTTAGCATTTTTTTAAAAAGTGGAGTGTCCCTTTAACCTCATACCAATTGAAACATATTTCATCCAGACTTTAGTATAAAATATGTCAGCAGAGGAAAAACATTTAACTTAAAAACACTTAAGCATTATATTTTTCCAAGTGAAATGTGTAGATCAGCATTTTTTGTTGGTCCTGGAACAACATCCTTACCAACTTACCCTTAAAACCAGAGGAGAATAATAGATTGATGAAAACAATATATAATACATTGACGCTAAACCTTATCCTACAATCTTTTAAGAAAATCAATGTCACTGGATGTATCTTTCACAAAAGCTAATGGGTTTGGATGTTGTCAGATTGTGAAAGAAACATTGTATTTTGCCACCTCTCTCCAGGTGGATAGTATTTGGCCAAGGTTATATTAATATGCTAAAACATGTGTTTCTTTCCCATGTGTATATCACAGGTATGTTGGGAATCTACAAAGAATATTTGACTACTCACCTCTTGATCCAACTCAGGACTTTAACACACAGATGTAGGTGTTTCTGTTATTAAACATCAATATTTTTGACAAATAATCTGTACATCGCCTTTAATAGTTATTCATTGCCTTCCTTCTCACATACTTTAGTATTACCATGACCCCAAAGTCTTATAGGCCGATGAGCTTGTGCTTGAAACAAAAAAGTAGTTCTTAAGTAAACACCATTGCTAAATTTCTCATGCAATATTATGATTTATATTGCATTGTACAAAAAACATTTGTCTCATTTAAAGATGCAATCTAAATTAGAAAGCTATTTTTTTTTTGTTTTCAAGGGCGAAACTAGGCCATGGGCTTCTCTCAGGCCTTTACTCTAAACCTCCAATGAAATCAGAACTTATTGAACAGGTGATGAAAGAAGAACACAAGGTACTTGCCTTTAATTAGGTTCACATAATTAAGTTTATGCCTACAGTTGCTTTGAGTTTATGCATTGGATGCTATTTCATTTTGGTCGAAAGAACTAAAGCTGTTGAATTTTTTTATTTTATTTTACAGTATAAATTTTATTTCATTTTATACTGTTTTATATTTATATTTTATACTTTTATATAAGGCTCAAGCAACTGTAAATGTAAAATTGTTATGCAAAAATAAGCCTTTTATTTTTTCATAGCTTCTTAAAGGGGACATTTCACAAGACTTTTTAAATATTTTTTCAAATAAATATTTGGTGTCTCCAGAGTATGTATGTGAAGTTTTAGCTCAAAATGCCATATGGATTTGATGTATTTTAATATACTAATATAGCATGCTAAGATTGCCCCTTGGTGTGTCCTTTAAAATGCAAATGAGTTTATCTCTGTACTAAATGGCAGTGCCATGGTTGAATAGTGCAGATTTAGGGGCGGTATTATCCCCTTCTGACATCACAAGGGGAGCCAGATATCAATTACCCATTTTTTCACATGCTTGCAAAGAATGGTTCATCAAAACAAAGTTTTGTTGTTCTTTATCACATTTTCTAGATTGATAGAAGGACTGGGGACCCAGTTAAAGCACTTAAACATGGAAAAAGTCAGATTTTCATTAAATGCCCCCTTTAAAGAAATGCCATGCTGCAAACTTTCTGTTGGCTTATGAAGTTCACTGTTAATTCATTTGGAGACCCTGATGCTGTTTATAATGAATCATGCTTTTTCTATGTAGCAGCAGCAAAAGGGGATTTCGCCTAAGATGTTCAAAGCCTTGGTCAGTAAGGGACACCCAGAGTTCTCCTCCAACCGGCAACAAGATGCTCACGAATTCTTCCTGCACTTAATTAACCTTGTGGAGGTATGTATGAGTTCCTCTCCTTTGATGATCTGTAGTTCATCCAAAAATGATTTCCTCCTCACACCTATGTTGTTTCAAAGCTGTATGACTTCAGTTTGTCTATGGACAAAGAAATAGTCAGTTTTTAAAGGATATCCTGATGTTTTTCAGGTAGTGAAAGTGAATGAGCACTGATTTGTTCACAAATTGGACTAATCCGGTCACATGTGTTTGCCCTTTATGTGAGGAATAGTTGATAATCTTCACCTATAGTGGGCTGGTAAAGAGCACCTATTGTCCGATTCACTTTTTTTTACATTTTCTTTGGTGTGTAGGCATGTATTCAGGTGATCTCCGGGTCTGGCCCAACACATTTAGCATAGCTTAGGAGTAGCACAATTCATTGAATCTGATTAGACCATTAGCATCGATGAAGCTAACAAAAATTTACGCAATGTGGAAAATTATGTGTTTTTTTAACCATAAACCACGCAAACATTGTATTATACAAAATACACAAAATAACGTTGTTTTTTAGCAATGAAATAGGTGCACTTTAATGGTCTGTGTGTCAGAGAGTTAAACTCAAAAACCTGATTGGTTTAATTTAAGAAGAAATCTGTGCTTCCCTTATGGGATAAATGTAGCCAGGATATTTTTCAAAAAATCATTTTGTATTCCACTTATAAAGTTATATAGGTTTGAAATAGCATGAAGATAAGAAATGACAGAATTTGAATTTTTGATCTAGCCTTATTTGCCTGATTCGTCCTTGACATATCAGAGAATCACGGGTTTCTAGGGTTTGGCAAAAAAATTCCCCAGACATGTTTGTGGACTTTGAGACTGGACAGCAGGCTCTAGTTTCAGCAGACACTTTTAACTGCACTCTCTACCCCTCTGCTGGCAGACACACTTGTGGTCTGAAGTGACTTTCTCAACCGAGTTAAAATTAGATACCCCTATCAGTTACACAGGGCAGATAATGCTTCCTGTTACCCTCCCCTGCCTGGTACATTTCCAGAATGAAAGCAGTTCCTTGACACTTTTCCGTGACTCGAAAACAAACAACAGTAGGTGCTACGCCATTTGACTTTTACATGGTGAGACGTACCATGTTAATATCAACATGACATAGCATTTACACCAATCTTATGTGATGCTTATCTGAGTGGAACAAACTATTCAACAAGATACAAAATGGTGCGACTTAATTTTAGTCATCAGGTGTTGATAGTATTGTGAAAGATGGTGTCAGGTGTATGGAAAATGATGGGGTTTGGTGATGCCAGTCGTAAAGGAAAGTAATTTCAGCAGCAGCAGAGGTTTTTAATGAAAAAAAGAAATGTGTGACCCAATCTGTGAAAACCTTTATGGTGAAAATCCAGATCCAAAAGTCATTTTTTTTGTGATTTACAGTTTTTTTTAACATAAAATCATCCTACATAATTTAAAGAACATTCTGTGAAAATATAACTTGATATCTTTAATATTGACTGAGTAAGGTCATGTCAACGATTAAAATGAAAGCAAAATCAGTGACTGAAATCAAACTTTAATGCTTCTAATTACATTATGAGACTTCAGCCTAGATTTGATCAGGGTCACATAGTATCAAAAAGTGGCTTTTTATGAGGAAAGACGCCTTTCCACTGAACATGACAAACAATGGACGATAATACGATAATCCATTTCCTATGGAGAGTTCCAAAGGGGCTTCGTGAGGTACCGACCATCTGTGGATGGGTAATTTTCAGATCCATTTGAGTGTTGGATCCGTTAAAAAATTTGAACTTGTGCGACTGCACCGCATGTGATATTACGACCGGAATTGGTGTATTTCAGTGTATTCCAATCAAAAACTGTGTGTAAGGTGAAAATTATTAAACCTTCTTGTTTAACTTTATTAGTAACATTTGAATCTTAAAGTGATTGCTGATTAGTAATATATTATTAATTTAATATGTATACGTTATTTTAATCTTGTCTCCATATGTTCTACCCCCAAAAAATATTGGCAGTCTTTGTTCATATATGCATAGCTGTTTATTGTTTCATTTATTTGCGTTCATTTATTTATTCCACTATGGTAAATATTGGAATGAAGGCCCTTGCGCTGGAAGGAGCTTCTCTCCCATGTTACGATTAAACTAAAACTTCATTACGACTGCCACTAGGGGGCGAAGTCCGACAATTGTGTCGTTATGTCATTTGCAGCGGCTTAAGGGGGCTAGCACACCAAAGCTGTTTTACTGCCAGCTATATATCAGCCGACTGCCAGCTTTCTTCAGCTGAGCGCTTTGGTTGCTGTGATGCTTCTGCTTTGTTTATCAGTCATTGTACGGTGTGCTGGTTGGTTGTTGTGATATTTGCCCACCCCTGCTTCACTGTGAATTGATGGCAGTGTCAAAACTGACATTGACGAGGTAAGCTTTTCACCCAAGTTGAATATTTTTCAACTCTCTGCGCTTAAAGGTGCTCTAAGCGAATTCACGTGTTTTAGGCCATAAAACATTTTTTGTTTCATACAGTAAATATCTCCTCACCATCTGCTAGCTACCTGTCCTCTAAAAACACTGTAAAAACATAGTCTCTGTAGACAGCCCAGGCTTTGCAAACTGCAACAAAAACAAAGTGGTCAAACCTACCACCACGAAACATAACAAAGTGTTCCAGCCAATAAATGACAAGAAAGATTTGGGAGTGGGGGTTGGGCGCGTTTATGACTCGTTCAGAAAGCACTGAAGGGAGGGGGATTGGAGGAGTTAGCTATGCTCCTATTTGTTTGACAACACTTCGAACGTCAAAAAGAAAGGACATTACACAGATTCGCTTGGAGCGCCTTTAACTCTTTCACCGCCAGCGTTTTTAAAAAAAGTTGCCAGCCAGCGCCAGGGTTTTTCATGATTTTCACCAAGGTTTAATGCCTTCCAGAAAATGTTCTTCTTTAAATAAATAAACGTATACCAAATGAAAGAACAGACCCTCTGCTTTCAAACAAAAAAAAACGTTTCATCCTACCTTTAGTGGTTCTTTTGCAATCAGCTTTTGAATATGGGTAGGTTTTTGCAAAAACACCATATTTTGAGCAAAAAGCAAAAATAATTCCATATTTGTGACGGACTTTTCATAGAGATCCCATTCAGAGCGATCTTTAAAACAGACACGGACATGCAGCAGCTTGCCATAGGGCAATACTTCTGGTTTTAAAAAGTTGCGGAAGGGCGCCACCTGGTGGATAATAGCGGTATTGCGGAAAGACGGAAAATCTCGTCATTGGCGGGGAAGCGTTTTCTCTTAATTGACGAGATATCTCGTCAATGGCGGGGAAAGAGTTAAGGGGCGTGCACACCAAAGCTTTTACGCCCGCAGCTGGTATATGTTTTCAATTGTTTCCAATGGAAGCGCAATGTTTTTCAAAAATGCCAGCAGCTAGTGTTTTTTTTCCGCGCTGAAAGCCAGCGCTCTGCGGCTGAGTGCCGAGAGTTGAAAAAGATTAAACTTTGGGTGAAAAGCTCAGCTTGTCAATGTTAGTTCTTAGACAGCCGTACAGTCACAGTGGAGGGAAGGGCAAAAATCACAACAACCAACCGGCGCATCATACAACAAATGATAAACAAAGCAGAACCAAAGCACTCAGCTGAAAAAGGCACTTTCAGACGCGTTTAAAAGCTTTGATGTGCACACCCCCTTAGCATTATGTTTGGAAAAACCGCTGAGCGCAGAAAAACCCAGAGCGCCGGCTTTCAGAGCTAAAAAAAATGCTAGCTGCTGGCTTTTTTTCAAACGCTGCGCTTCCATTGGAAACAACTGAAAACATACATTGGCGGCGGGCGTAAAAGCTTTGCTGTGCATGCCCCCTAAGTGTAGATGAATTGTTAAAAAAATCCATATGTATATTGTCAATTTCATGCATTTTCAAGCTCTTTACAATATAAAATTTAAAGTGATGAGACATAAGAAGAAGGTCATGACCAAAAGTATATATTAGCAAACACTTGGGCATTACACATGAGGTTCAACATTTAAGCCAAGACAAGGCTATATTCAACCTCAAAAATGTGGGCTGCTTTATTTGTGACTTGCTTCAGCTGTGCCTTGTGGGCCATGAACAGTTAAGAGACCTCACAGTGTATTTCTACCTCCTCAGCAAGTTTGTTTCCTAGTCAGTGGTCTCTGGTATCACAGACTTGATAGAGGGGGCTGGTATATTTTTGTATGGCCTCAAAATAGTAGGACTGCTGTAGGATGACCTTGCTGTTATCTGTTATGGACTAACTTCTTACCGCCTCATAATAGACCTGAATTTAATTATTAAGTTGTCTTGTCTTTTCCAGAGGAACAGTGTTGGATTTGAGAACCCCAGCGATGTTTTTCGTTTCATGGTGGAGGAGCGCGTGCAGTGCTGTCAGTCACAAAAGGTGCGATACACACAGAGAGTGGACTACCTAATGCAGCTTCCTGTACCTTTGGAGGCCGCCAGCAACAGAGGTAATACCTTCTATAGTCTTACTACTTTGATCTGATCATTTAAATGGCTTGTGCGTTAGTGTAGGCTAATATTAATTTAACCCTAAATTAGATGAACTGATAACCTAAATAGGTATACCCAAATGCACTATGGATAAATGCATTATGTGAAGCGGTTATTTATTACTTTATTAAATGTGAAGTCTTTTAATTAATCTGACTGGGTGATAAACGTAAAAGCACCAATAGTATTGTATTAAGCAATGGTTATGTCATTTGTACAGAGGAGCTCATAGCGTATGAGAGTAAGCGGAAGGAAGCAGAGGAGAATATGCGGCCCCTTCCAGAGCCCGTAAGGGCCCGCATTCCCTTCACCGCCTGTCTGCAAGCTTTCACTGAGCCTGAAAATGTTCCAGACTTCTGGAGCTCTGCACTACAGGCCAAGTCAGCCGGAGTGAAGTAAGCCAGGTTCTTGTCCAAGAACTTTTCAAGGATTTACCACACATGCTCCACATAAACAATTATGTTTCATATGGACTTTACATTTAGACTTCATTTCAAGGATCTCTGTTCAAAGTAAATAATCAGACTTGGAAAAGCTTTATTGTCACTTATAGCTTGTACATAGCGACATTTTTGAAGCTTTTCTTTGATCAAATTTACCTTGCATCCAAGGGTTGTACATTATTTGATGCTTCTGATAATGTTAAAGGGATAGTTCACCCAAAAAAATAAATTTTGTCATTTACTCATCCTCCAAACCTGTTTTGATAAACACAAATGAAGATAAAACAAGTTATTAACCAAACAGATCTTGGGCACCATTCACTTCCATAGTATTATTGTTCAATGGTGCCTGAGATCTGCTTGGTTATAAACATTCTTCAAAATATCTTCATTTGTGTTTATCAGCACAAAGACATTTATACAAGTTTGGACCAATTTAAGGGTGAGTAAATGATAACAGAATTTTCATTTTTTGGTGAACTATCCCTTTAACGTGTGCTGCCCACTAACAGACTATCTATGTCAATCCTCAGGACCTCCCGTTTTGCATCCTTCCCAGACTACATGGTATTACAAACGAAGAAGTTCACGTTTGGAGTAGACTGGGTGCCCAAAAAGTTAGGTGTGTGAACTTGAACTCACATCTGACCAAAGCAGGCAATGTTTTTGATTCCAGCTCCTGTTCAAACCAGATTTAGTGATATGTGATGCTTCAGATCATCTGTGGCTGACCTTCATAAGCTCTCTTGTGCAATTCAGACCATCACATGTCATGCATGTTGAGCAATTGATGATGATTGTTTACCTAAAGACTATTAGTTTGCTCAGCAGAACTTTTAACCTAGTCCAGCAGAGGGTACTGTAACACTGTGTTGGACACTGTAGCTGTGAAATTACGGGATTAGAAGCAATTTCACCGTGGTGGTTGGTGGAGCCAAAAAATCGAAAGGTTGACGGTGTTTAAAGAAAGTAATAATGGCCTGTTCTGTCTGTCTGTTTGGAGCCTTGGGCCTTTTATGAAAAAAATGCATTTTGCTTAATGCAGTGCATCAATCAATATCATTGTTGTTGTTTTTTGTATGCAGACATTTCTGTAGATGTACCTGACTTTCTGGACTTGAATCGTCTCCGGGGGACAGGGCTACAGCAAGGAGAAGAGGAGCTGCCTGACCTCACACCTCCCATTGTCATTCCTGAAGATACAAGAGGTGAGACGATGCTTATAGGTGCATTTGTTTTCATATCAAAAGCACTTAAACCACATGTACAGTAGTTTGTTTTTTCTAGTCGTCATTTGTTTAAAATTAAAAAAGTTTTTTAATTTGACACATTGTAAACTGTTGTTGTTTTGTTTTTAGCCATTATATACAGTGGTCCCAAAAGTATTTGGGAGCTTAATATTTTTAAGTATTTGGGATATATTATTACTTATTATTATTATTATAGCAATATTTGACCCTACCTGTTAAAAACTCATAATATAAAGAACATTCTATCAAAACAACCTTAATATCTTTAATAATTAATTATATAGACGGTTTCATCGGACACACGTGACACACGTCTGGATCCGAACCTTACTTCCGGTTTCGTTTTTTTAATGGTCTGACTAGTTGCTAAACTGATCTCTTGAACAAATTTGTGCTACTAACTAGTGCTGCCTCACGATTAGTCGTGACTAATCATTTGCAGAATAAAAGTTTTTGTTTACATAATATATGTGGGTGTACTGTGTATAATAATTATGTATAAATACACACACACACACACACACACACACACACACACGCGCGCGCACGTTGACTTACACACGTATATAATTAAGAAACATTTGCATGTGTATATACATGTTTATATTTATATATAAGTTATATATAAATTATATTAAAAAAAATATTTATTATATAAATATTATTAGTCGTGACTAAACGCAATGCAGAAGCATAATAATTAATAATTTTTAATCTCACAATTAGATTATAAGACTTTGTTTTGGATTTTACAGGCATGGTTACATATATATTACAATATATTATACAATACATTATGTATTAAATAGCAATATATTACAAAATTGTAAACCTTGTCTATTTGAAGTATTGTAGTACAAGCACATTTAAGCACAAATGTTTAATAAAAATAAGTTTTAGTTTGCAAAGTATTTAAACACATACTTTTTTATTGTCTTTATTTTTATTTCAGACAATTCAATAAACAACTCATTGGAATGTAAGTTTTACTTTAACTGTAAATACATTGAATTCACCAAGACAATATTTGTGAAATAATTGTGTATACTGTAATTTCAAATATGCTATTTGTATATTTATTTGACTTCTTCCATATTTCCCAGCTCCAGAAATAGATGAATCATCTGTAATGCAATTGGCAGAGATGGGTTTCCCTATGGAAGCATGTCGAAAGGCAGTGTACTACACTGGGAATATGGGAGCAGAGATGGCCTTTAACTGGATTATAGCACACATGGAAGAACCAGGTAGGACCTTGTATATTGACATAACCGACATATTTTTAGTTGTTTTATATAAAATAACGAATATTTTAAATTAGTGTATAAAATACTGTATAAAAATCCTCAATTGTTGGGGTTGTTTGGTAAGAAGACTAACATATGTACTAATATATACATTTTAGACATTTAACTCAGATGAACTTTCTGTGATTTGCATATTAGCCTTCCTCATAACAGTATGTACTAAGGCTTATTCTACAAGCAGGTGTTTCGTTGTTTTACTTTGAAAAACTACGTACAAAGTACACCTGCTGTTTTCTTAAAGGAACCATACATCTTAACTGCCATCCATGTTGCCTTGAAGATTAATAAGCTTCAGAGGTTTGGTGTGCTTTGTGGAGCTCATTATTTGAGTTGCTGCCACAGGGGAATATTTCTTGTTTGGAGAACATGCTGGCGTCTAAAACGAACACGTGTGACGTAAACAGTTACGTACATCCACTGACGTACTGGTATAGATTCAAGCAATAGACTAAATCAAACCATTTACATCTAGGTTGCCTTATGAAAATTGTGAAATTTCAAGATGAGTAAATCCTAGTTTACACTGGGTTGTATTTTTAATACTAGATGAACATCATGTTCATCATCATGTTTCTTGCTAGTAGGCACACTCCTCACACGTTAGCATTGCCGTTGAGCTGGGAATTCTGTCCTCCTCATTTTCCTGCCCTAGTTAAGCAACCATCTGAGATCGCACACATTCACGCATGCACACAGAAGCAGACTCTCTAGTGGTCTGTTTCACAGCTGGGCCTGTTTCTATATTGTTTGTCACCATTAACACTATTAATATAGTGTACACTTCATACACTTATTTTGCTCTTAAATTAATTTGTGCGAAGGCTTGTTGATAAAAGCACCAATAGAATCTTACACTGCTGTCAATGTTTAAAAATAATTATCAAGACAATCAAATTAAAGAGATGTAACTATTAGAATTATGTTGTGACTAAACAAAGTGAATTTAATTTTTTTTTTTTTTTAGCGTGGAAATAATTTTCCTTGAAATGCTTTTTAAACAGTATTTAAGCAGTTCCCTATCTTTTCTGGGCTATTATTTACTGCTTTTGCTTAGTTATTCAGTCAGAGTCATGCATCTTAAAAAAATTTTTCTGCAAGTTTTAGTTTTCTATTGGAAGAAGTTAAAGGATAATTCCGGTATTTAACACTTTGAGTCTCATTTCTGGTTTGTTTTGGATGAACTACAGTGATGGACACTGAAATTTTGACAATGGGTCATGTCTTGACTTTTTGACTCGTTTAGAAGCGTCTCTTGACTGCTTCAGAATGGAAGTCAATGACCATGCACAAACATGTCATTAAAACAACACTTAACATTCATTTTCAAAACTGTGCTACTCACCGAGTGGTTCGTGGTGTTCGTTGCTGATTAAAAACAAGTAGTGTAGCGAAATACAGTTTCTGTCGTGTTTTATTTGGCATTTTGTAAAATTCCATTGACTTCTCTTGGAAGACTCATTGCTTGCTGATATATCACTCCGCCGCCGGAAACGGAAAAGGGGTCTGTTTACATGTGGTTGTAGTTTTTTCGCTCGGTTTCGCTCAGAATTTTTTTTCCCATATTTGATGGCTCAGTGACCAGCCTTAGGTTTGAGGTTGAGCTCGATTGTGACTGTCTATACGCTAGACACCGAGTTCCGTTCAGCGTCCTTGTACGGCAAAGTGGTTGTCGCCATCAAGTGGTCGGGAGTGTGCTAACGCTTCAGACTCAAATATAGAGCGGAAGTATATACGCAGTTGTAAGGTATCTGAAAAAATAGTTCCACTATAGCAAATAACACGGATTGAAATCATACATTGCACGGATATATTTGTTTTTAATCATCAACAAACACCATGAACCACTCGGGGAGTAGCACAGTTTTGAAAATGAACGTTAAGTGTTGTTTTAATGACATGTTTGTGCATGGCCCTTGACTTCCATTCTGAAGCAGTCAAGAGACGCTTCTAAACGAGTCAAAAAGTCTAGACACGACCCATTGTTAAAATTTCAGTGTCCATCACTGTAGTTCATCCAAAACAAACCAGAAGTGAAACTCAAAGTGTTAAATACCGGAATTATCCATTAATATATGAGCAGAATTATATTTTGTCCATTAAATAATTTCAAACATTTAAGCATACAACTTCAGATCAAAAGATTTTAAAGATCATGAGAAACATTTTAGTCAAGTAACCCAAAACCTTTGATTGGCTTGAGAGGGTGTGTAGTGCTCTTCCACCATACAATATAGTACTCATTTTTGCTCCACTTAAAGCAACACCAAAGAGTTTTTTTTGACCTTAAAATAACGTTTCCAAAAAAGTTTCAGTCGTTTATCCAGTCGAAACAGTGTGAACGGCACCTTCACATTCGCTTTGAAGCCCTCTATCATTCGCACTAAAGAAGTTTCCAACCGTCGGGTCGCGGCCCTGTAGTTCGAGTGAAAACTACAAAAACTTGCTTTACGGCAGACCTACAATCCAATCAGAGCATGCTTTGCTGCAGTAGGCTAAATTATTTGCGACAGTGGTAATGGACAATTCCGCAAAAACTCTTTTTGTTTTGTGCCACCATACTTACTCGTGTAACTACTCATGTAACAGTCTTTAAATTGGGAAACATGGAAGTGTTTGGTGGCTTCTAAATTCATCCCTGTTTGTGAATGGGGCTAGGCTAAATGCTAACACATTGACGGCGCGCTGTACAAAGATTAAGTGCACACATTGAAAAAAAGATAGGTATGTATTAATTCGTCTAATTTGAGGTAAGAACGTAGTAAAATATTGAAAAACAGTGTTTTCCTTTAACTGCTTGCCAATTGAATGTGTTAATTTAGTGCAGTTAATTAATACAAAAATTTATGAAATTAAAAATGATGCTTTTTGACCTTTTGCAAATTAATGTCTGGACCCTCTGAGCAATTCCAGCTTAAAGTACCAAATACATTTAAAGGATGTTTTTAATAAGTACTGCAGGCACTTACTGAGAACAGGTTGCTCATAATGAGTAGTCAAACCTATGCAGATCTCTTTGATTTACACAGTTCAAAAACAGACAGGCGAAGTGCAACACAATAAACAATTTGTTCAAGTCTATAGAGGAATTAACTATTCATTTAATGGAGTGTCTTAAAAACTCAGCATCCATGGCATGTTATGTTCAACAATAAGGGCAGGGCTGCGTTTCCCAAAACCTTCTTAGCTATACGTCGTTCTCAATTTGTAACTTAAGCTGTACCTTATCGTTAATACATGTCACCACTGTGATAAAAGCTTGTGTACATAGCAGTCTATATGTATAATTAAAAAAAGTTGCAATTCACTCTGTGTTCAATTAGGCAAATCCTTTTTTATTTAAAGGTGACATAGAATGATTGAACGGGGTATTTATCGTTGTTCTGTGATGTGACATGTAGATAAATTTTTTTTTGTTTGGGTCTGTAATGCCTTAGCCTGACTACGTCAGACTTTGTACTTCCGCTAAATTTCATTACGCTTCTGTACTCAGTCTGAGATACCTCCCATTCAAACCGTTTTCCTCAGGTTTCAAAACAACCGGCGAATCAATGAACAGAGGGCGGGCTGAGAGCCGTGACGTAGACGCTAAGCGCCGAATGTACGGTTGTAGTTTGTAGTGGACATGGAGGCACAGAAAGCTATTTGCTCTGTTGTGGAGAACCGGCACTTGCCAACTTAATCCCGAACAAGAAAAGTGTTTGTTAAACATTTTGAATGGAGATTATGTTCTTGCCCTACTCCCGACAGGTTTTGGGAAAAGTTTAATTTATCAACTATTATCGATCGTCAGCGAGAAACTGTGTGCAGCACAGCTTGACGTGCACAACAATCGATATCATGGAAGGAAATTTCATTGTTCACAGTTAATGGTGGAGGACGCGTGGGCAAACATTCTTTGGTGACGTTCCTGATTAACCAGAAAAAAAGGTAGGAAGATTTAATTTACATATGGTTATGGCTGTCTGGTGGAAGAGTTTGAGAGAAGAGAGGGGCGTTCCTCCACTTAGACGTGAGTGGAAAGACACCGTAAGGATAGTGTTCAACTAGCTCTGGCCCGATTTACTTTACATAATCTGCATAAGTCGTTCATAGCCATGTTAACTTCGGTATTTCGCTCGATGGGTTTGTTTTCACATCATGCGTGTGTTTTACAGCAGAAATTTGATGCGGCTGAGCTGGCGCATAACGCACATCATATCCAAACGTTATGTGATTGGCTTACGTTTAGACCAATGATTTTAAACTTCAGACAAGCCCCTCCCATGAGAAGGAAAACGATTGTCAATTATGCCCAGCCAGACTCTGTCTATGAAGCGAAGCAAAATAGCAGAGGATGGTTCTACCAGGCTAGTAATGCCTTAGAAGCTTCCTAAAAACCTCTCTCAGATAGCTCTATTAGGGTAGGGGATTTTAAACAAGTGGTTTTGCACCTATTTGGCTCCCCCTACTGGCTTAACTTGCAATCTCATTACTGATTGGCTGACTTTGCTGCCACCCAAAAAATGTAGCCAATTATTTTAAAGTGGAGGGGCAGTGAGATGCCTGTGATGTCATAAACATCAGTTTTTCAGATTGGGACGTTTTCTGGCTGACATTTCTAAAAGAGGAATTTCTATGAGACTGAGATGTTTAGCATGTCTAGCACTTTTTGTATGTTCGTGAATGCGGGTAGACTACCATTATTCAACAAAGATAAGGTTAAAATGGTTTTTCATTCTCTGTCCCCTTTAAAGAATAAAACATTCACATAAATAGGCATCGTTCCACTGATGGTTGTTAGCTTTTTAATTATACTTTCCAAAGGTACATTAGCTGCGAACTAAGATGCTTCAGTATTTAAGCTGCAAATGAATAAATCAAGTAAAAATTGCATGCCAATGCAGCAAATTCAGCAGATTTTTGATCTTGTTGATTTGACTTGCCGTGTCAATTTCAACGGAGCAGCCCCGAAATTCATCTTATTGAGGCTTCTCCTTCTTTCATTATCTCTGCATGCTAGCTTTTTTAAATATGTTTCGCATGTTGTGCCTTAATAGAGTAGTTAAATCCACCTTGGTTGTGGTGTAAATGAAGACATTCTGGCAAATATACAGTGGTATGCAAAAGTTTGGGCACCCCTGACAATTTTTATGATTTGGTTGTATGGATCAGCAATTTCATTTTGATCTTTCAAATACTGAAGTAATATTTTCAATAGTGAAATTAGGTTTATTGGATTAACAGAAATGCATAAAAACGAAATTAGACAGGTGCATACATTTGGGCACCCTTGTCATTTTGTTGATTTGAATACCTGTAACTACTTAGCACTGATAATTGGAACACACAATAGGCTTTATGCCCAGCTGCACTACTTTCTGAAATTCAGCCAGCTCCTTGTTTACTGTCTGCTATTATTGGACAAACTGATAAATCCAGGTGTGCCTGACCTCAGTAGTCACAACAACAATTATCAGACACACCTGGATTAATCAGTTTGTCCAATAATGGAAGACAGGAAACAAGGAGCTGGCTGAAGTTCAGGAAGTAGTGCAGCTGGGCATAAAGCCTATTGGTTTGGTGAGATCATTAAGGGGTTGTGTACACCAAAACTTTTACGGCCCATGGCCGGCGCATGTTTTCAATTGTTTCCAATGGAAGCTTGGCGTTTTTCAAATAAGCCAGCAGCTAGCGGTTTTCTTCCGTGCTGAAAACCGGCGCACGGAGGTTTTTCCGCGCTCAGCGCTGAGCACCGATAGTTGAAAAATGTTCAACTTTGGATGAAAAGCTCCGCTCATCAATGTCAGTTCTCACGCAGCCGTCCAATTACAGTGGAGGAGGGGCGGGGCAAGTATCACAGCAACCAACCGTCTCACAGCTGACGTATTAGAGCTACTAAAGCGCTTAGCTGAAGAAAGCTGGCACTCAGCTGAAAAACAGCTGGCATTCGGCGTTGTCCAGGCGTTTTAAGCCGCGTTCAAAAGTTTTGGCGTACACAACCCCTAAGCCTTGAACTTCATAGACAGGTGCATCCAAGTTGTTCTTCTCCTTGACTCTCCTCTGAATGGCAACATGGATGCCTCAAAACAACACTCAAATAACCTGGAAAAAAAATTGTTCAACATTATGGTTTAGAGGAAGGCTACATAATTTTTTTTCAAATGTTTTATAACTGCAACTGCAGGCCACATTCTTTTTAAACATTCAAAATAAACGGCCCCACTTGCATACTATACTGCTTGTATAGTCTTCAAAGGTCAACAAAATTTTCACATTATATTTATATATTATATATTTTTATATGTTATATTTGAAGTAGACAGACAGGCTCCAAAAATGCATCCATTAGGCTTTATCTGTAAACTGTACTGTAAACGCGCTGCTTGCGCATCCAGTGTCCAAGCACAATAAACGCATAAAACAGTTTGTTTTTATATATTTTAAGTGTAATGCTATTTCCTTGTGCGACGCACTGATATAAACGATCCTTTCAAAGGCAAGTGAAGGCATACTGCAGATGCATTGGAGTAGTTTATGCATGATACGCTTGGAGATGAAGTTGCAAGTTTTGCACGGGTTTGATATAAAATAAAATATGCAAGGCTGCCTGGATTTAGTTGTTTGCAATTTGAATAGTCCTAATAAATTCAATTTAAGGTTTTTCTGAAATGCTTCTTTTATAAAAAAAACACTGCTATGTCATAACACAGTGAAGCACCTTTTGCACAGAATGAACAATTGATTGTCGACTGATTGATATGAACCTATTCAGCACCATCGCCATGGACAGAACCTGGTTACGTTTTACATAAGTATACCTTAAGAAACCCATTAACGTGCAGTTTGGGAAACATGCCTAGAAAAGGTATCCCTGTTGTTAAGGTTTACCTTAAGAGTCTTCATAGCGCATTAAGAGACAAGCAGCCCAGGTCGGTCCAGGATCCTGTGCACAAATTGTCTTCATTTGGGACTTTTTCAAAGCAAATATTGATATATGTGATAAACTTGCAATGTCAGATAATTAATTTGATTAGAATCCAATGTAATAACACTTAAAATGTTATGTAAAAACATGTATTTTGTGATGCTTACTCTAGATTTTGCTGAGCCTCTGGCCATTCCCTCTTACATGGAACCAGACCTCCCCAGCCCCAGCCTTCCCGCCATCAGCACACTAGACAACCAGCCTCCGGAAGAAAGCATCGCCATCCTCACCTCAATGGGCTTCCCCAGACATCACACCATCCAGGCTCTCAAAGCCACAGTGAGTGCCCAGCCAGGATCAATTTCCCAGCTATGTGACCCACGCTATGTCACATTATATGTCCCTCGCGACCCTACAGAGGACAAATGGGTTCAGAGAATGGATTGATCGTTTGATAGGGATTTGCTTTGTTAGCTCAAGAAGAAATAGTTTAGAAGCAAATAAAAAATGCTGCCATGCTTTTTCAAACCTGTAGGTAATTTTTTCCATTGAAGTGAAAATAGAAACTATTACACAGCTTTTGTTATACTATCCATAATGACTACATTTAAAAATAATTATAATAAGTGCACTTTTACAGTATAGTATAGTATAGACATATATTTATTGCTTGTCTGCGTTCTCCTAAAGCTCACTTTCAGTCACATTTTGCACATGTGATCCCATCTGTGAAATCCAGATTAAAGTCTGATAATCCAAATATGAGGAGCATCAAATTTGATTTCACTCATTGATTTCACATTAAGTCAGTCATTGATATGGCCTTACTCAATCAGTATTAAAGATATCAAAGTTATATTTTACACAATGCTTTTTACGTTATTTTCCTGACCAAATATGATACACGTAGGGAGAAGACGTCCACTTGTTTAACAATGTCTACTTTTGTGTGCCACAGAAATAACAACAAATAACCACATAAAGATTTTGGAAATGGCATGAGAGTGCATGATGATTAATAAAAAATAATAATATGTATATAGTATAATGTGTATATATATAAGCATCACTGCATTTAACTCTTTGGAAAGGGAGTTGTTTTGGTACTCACATTATTATTGTACTCTCACGTGACTGACATGCAAAACAAGTCCCAGCGTGTCAGGATCGGTTCTGTCACTGGACTCTCACTGGACAAGCATGTGAGAGTAGAGACGCCTTCTCTGATGTTTAACTACTTGGCTGACCTTCAGATTCTCTTAATGTATTTTTAAAAGTTTGTACATGTTTACATTTGAAGGAAATGTGATTTGTAATGGTTGGAAGTTGTTCAGAGGTCACTGAAACTGAAAAGACTCTGTCTTTATTCAGAATAGACTAATTCACTTGGATGGGCCATTCTAGTATTCATTTAAATATAAATATACTGACTAACATTTTAGATCTTATAAATATTTACAGCAGTGTTTCCAGACATTCCCATTTTCTTAATTCTTTATAGAACGTGCCTCTTTGTATGTATTTCTTATTGCCTTATTGTGCTTTTGGCAATTTTCTGGTGTTTTATGTGTGCATGTCAGTGTGTGTGTGTGTGTGTGTGTGTGTAACCAATAATAGCGCAGTGACAAGTGGACGTCTTCTCTCGACGTGTCTCATATTTGGCCAGGAAAAACAACAACGTCAGGACACATTTGCTTTTAGTGAATCACAGCGCTATTTCAGATTAGTGCCGATGCCCAAATGTGCCTTTCACCACCTTATCCTCCTATGACCCGAGCTTTGGTTTGTCTTTTTTTAGATTTCTTTCAGCTATTTTGGGGATAAAATAATTTATTTAAATAAAATAAAATACCCAATTATTTTTCTTTGAACATGAAGCGGTGTAATTGTCCACGCAGTGGCGGATCTAGACCATTTTAACTGGGGGGGGGGGGATCTGGGGCCAGTTGTACTGTTAGAGGGGCCAGTTGCATTAAGACCTTATTCTTGTCATATTATTTTCTGCATTGCACTGCAAAAAATGATTTTCAAGAAAAAACTTAGTATTTTTGTCTTGTTTTCAGTAAGAATATCTAAAAATTAAGTCTAGTAATATGTCTAGTTTTTAGACTAAATGTATCAAATGTAAGTTATTTTGTGCATAAAACAAGCAAAAAATCTGCCAATGGGGTAAGAAAAAAATCTTAAATTTTTTTCTTAAACCCTAAATACATGTTTTATGCATAAAATCACTTAAATTTGATATTTTTGGTCTAAAAACTAGACTTATTTTCTTGGGTAGTTTTGCTCATCAAGAAAAAGCTATTTAATTTAAGAATTTTTTGATATTTTTACTGAAAACAAGACAAAAATACTAAGATTTTTTTTCTTGAAAATCATTTTTTTGCAGTGTGCACTAAAGACATTAACAGGCCAAATGCCATGTTTATGCTACTGTCTAATTACGGATGTAAAAAAGAAACGATCGCAAAAAATTTGTTAAAATAATTTCACACCCCACATTTAGGGGAGTCACAACGGGGTCCAAGCTTGTTGTCACAGGGGCACTGGCCCTCGCTGGCCCCTCCTTAGAACCGCCACTGTGTCCACGTTTGTGTACAACGGTTCCTGTTACACAGAATTAAGTATTATGGTCCAAACAACAACAAATGTGATGTCCATGTATGTTGGCACACCAGGTCTTAGGAGGTTATAGTGACTTTGTTCAAATCAAGGGCTTTCCATTGGTCTGGTTAAAAATATCTCTGCCCTGAGGACATCATTTTGATGTTCAGTGTTTAAACTTTGCTGTTTTTTAATTAGGAATGAGTAGCATAAAAAGAGAATAGCATTAGCAGCTCAAAAGGTCATGGGTTCAAACCCAGAGGGAACAAACATAGCGATAAAAATGTGTACTTTGGATAAAAGCATGTCCCAAATGCATAAATTAGATATAAAATGTTATGTAGTCAAGTGCCAGTGTAGTTGGCTTGAAAACACTGGCAGCTTTTTTGTGATTTTGTCAACCAATCAAATGTCTGCTCCTTTTCTAACCGACTACAGAACAACAATTTGGAACGAGCACTTGATTGGATATTCACCCATCCGGACTGTGAGGAAGAAACTGAGGCCATGTCAGACACACCGGATACAGAGCCAAATGATAACAGCTTCTCAAACGCCAACGCCAACAGCGACTCCTTACTGACCCCAGATCAGGAGCCTTCCAGTCCTCTTTTCAGAGATGGACCCGGGCGTAAGTGCCTACTACTCACTGCAATGAAAAAATGGGTGAACAAATGAACAAAATGTCCATTTTTTTTATCTCACGTTATTTTTTACTCAAAGGTTATGAGCTGTTTGCCTTCATCAGTCATATGGGAGCATCAACGATGTCTGGCCATTACGTCTGTCATATCAAAAAAGAGGGAAGGTATGTTGATAAAATATTTTATTTTATAATATATATATATATATATATATATATATATATATATATATATATATATATATATATATATATATATATATATATATATATATATTGTTTTATTTGTGACAACATTTATGTATCATTTAGTTAAATTATTACACATTTTTGAAAACATTTACAATCATAATATGTATTGTACTGGTTTAAAGGCACAATATGTCATTTTCCATTTACAAACAACCCAGTCGAAACACTGGTTAAAATAAATATAATTTAAAACATTTGAGTTCATGTAAGAACACATGATCAAAATGTATAACACTATGCTAGTGATTTTTTTTATTGTGCCTAAAAGAGAGCAAAGGGATGAGTTCATAGAGAGTGAACAACTGAGTGCCCTTATATGGAATTGTTGTGGGAGTGTGTTATGCTAATCACTAGCAATTAAGAATAATTCTGATAAATTACGCGTGCATAAGTATAAAACTTGCACAAAATGATTATTTAATGGAAATTTATGAGGATCACACTTGATCTGTTTTATTTCCTTCATCATGTATTTCATTCTTTCATCATTTTTAATATCTTTTATCTCTCCTAGATGGCTGATTTACAATGACCACAAAGTGTGTTTGTCAGAGAAGCCTCCTAAAGACTTGGGCTACATATATTTTTACCGGCGCCTGTCAAGCTTATAGATCTGGACCTTCATAGTCTTTATGCACAAGAGAGGTGTGGGATACCACTTACATTGCTGGAAACTAGGAAAGCATTTACATCTGTGAGAGACGGAGAGAGGACCTTCCAGTCCCTGCCAGGACCTGCACCTGCGCTCGTCACACGTGAATGGTCAAGCAGGAAACCGAATGTGTTTTGTTTATTTGTTGGTTTTGTGTCTGCGTTATTGGTACAGTGGGATACGTGCAATTTTAGGTATGAAGATTATTTTCCTAATAGATTATTTTCTCTTTTAATACTTTGAGCTCCTATGCCAGTATTTTCAAAAACTTAATTTTAAGGAAATGTGTGCCTGCGGTACAAAGTGTATTTACTGCCATTTCAAAAGAATGTATTCACTTTAGTTTATTTCATCCTCTTTGAGGTATGCAGTTAAAGATATATTTAATATTTTAAAGGGACACTTTTTTTTCAAAAATATGCTCATTTTCCAACTCCCCTATAGTTAAATATTTGATTTTTACCGTTTTGGAATCCATTCAGCTGATCTCTGGGTCCGGCGGTACCACTTTTAGCATAGCTTAGCATAATCCATTGAATCTGATTAGACCAAAAGAGAAAATATCGAAAACTCTTTGGTTATTTTCTAGTGCAATGCTAATGGTCTAATCAGATTCAATGAATTATGCTAAGCTATGCTAAAAGTGGTACTGCCAAACCCTGAGATCAGCCGAATGGTTTGCAAAACGGTAAAAAATCAAATGTTAAACTCTAGGGGAGCTGGAAAATGAGCCTTTTTAAAAAAATGGAGTGTCCTTCTAAAACCGACTTAAAAAGTAACATCTGCCACATGCTTTTGTTACAGCAATATATTTACTAGGCCATAAAGAATTAAGATAAGGATGTTTTTTTGTGGCAGTCGTGTGTATTATGCTCCTATAGGTTGGCCTTATGTGTTTCTGTTGATATATATGCTAGATATTCCAGCATTAGAAATTAATGCATATATGTGGCACCATCTGCTGGTTTTATCAATCATTTAAGTCTGTTCTCACTAGCATGCAAAGTTTAAGATTTACATACCTTTAGGCAGATGATCTCAAGTTTAAACTTGGGAAAACTCAAAGTCTGTAGTTGCTTTTTATATATATGTTTATATCATCTCTTTGGTTCATGGGTCTGTTGTCCCTAAGGTCTATGATAGCTTTCAGTCAGTATAACTGACCAAATAATGCACCAATATCATTAATCATATGTTGATACAATATTCAAGTGTTTTTTTTTAAAGAAACACTCAACAGTTTAAGGACTGAAATTGATTTAAAGTTTCGGTTGATATGATTCTCAGTCTCAAAGAATGTCAAAGTATTTCTGTTCTGTACTGAAGCAATATTTAATAACAAATCTATTCTTTCTTTTACGGTAAATTACATTCAAGCTTTATGACATATCTGACACACTAAGCTTCACATTATTTTCACTGACTACAGGGTCACAACCCTGGAAATTTAATTCATCTTGCTGAAAAAATGTCATTATCAAACACAATTTTGCATGTATCATTTAAAGGGACATTTTTTGGAAAATATGCACATTTTTCAGCTCCCTAGAGTTAAACATTTAATTTTTACAGTTTTGGAATCCATTCAGCCGATCTCCGGGTCTGACACTACCACTTTTAGCATAGCTTAGCATAATCCATTGAATCTGATTAGACCATTAGCATTACGCTCAAAAATAACCAAATAGTTGATATTTTTCCTATTTAAAACTTACGGAAACTAAAAATTTTGATTTTCTAGGCAGATATGTCTAGTAACTATACTCTCATTCTGGCATAATAATCAAGGACTATGCTAACGAAACATGACTGCAGGTGGCGCAATGATATTACGCCATTCCCGAAAATAGTCCCCTTGATTACTTTCAATAGCAGAGGACAATTTACGGCAACAATGTCCTTGATTATAAGTCAAGTTTTAAAAATATCGAAACTCTTTGGTTGTTTTTGGCGTGTTGCTAATGGTCTAATCAGATTCAATGGATTATGCTAAGCTATGCTAAAAGTGGTACCGCCAGACCCGGAGATCAGGTGAATGGATTCAAAAACGATAAAAATCAAACGTTTAACTCTAGGGAAGCTGGAAAATGAGCCTATTTTCAAAAAAAGTTGAATGTCCCTTTTAAGCGTATGATTGGAAGTTTAGTATTTATTGTTAAGTGAGGCCTGTTCATCTCAATGTATTTCAACCGGATATCGCACATACGTTTGTGAACTGTACCCTGTCATGTTTCTTTATATTGTGCACTATGTGTTAGGTTGGGAGTTCTTTTCCCTTTACCTTTTTGTGCCTTTTCTTCATTCGCTTGCCCATCCAAGGCTGCTTATTGGGTCCTCTCTCTCTTTTTCTCATTTCTTTTTTTCACCTGCTCCTCACTCTATTCCTCTCTCATTCTATATTGGGTGTGAAAGTGGATGCTTTTACCCCACCATTCTCAAACATGCCTTGATATTATCAGTATGTGCACTAAAACTCAAGAGGTTAGTCAGTAGGCATTTTGCAATATATTACTGATCTTTAGTGGGTTCCGTTTTTAATTTTTATTGTTGTTTTTTGCAAAAAAGGTGTGCCAATACTGTAGCTACTTTACAAACTCGCCCACTTTGTTTGTTATAAGTTGTTTTTTAATGGATTTTTTGTTTAGAACACACAAGCCGAACAAATGCAGGAATTCTCATTTTAAATCTGTTCAAACATACCTGTGACTCATAATGTTTGGATTGTTCAATAAAGTCCACAGTTGTTTAACTGTGTCGTTTTCATATTTGGCAACCCTTGCATAAAGACAGAATTTGCAAATTGTGGATTTGATTGTTTTAGTGTGTCTGAAAAAATACTTTTAAAAATACATACAGTGCATTTTGATCAGGGGCAATAAACAGGCATACAAAATCTAAAACAATATTTTATTTTTAAAACATATCTTTTGTATATGGATCATCTACAACGTTTTGCCATTTTCAAATATTGCGCCAAAATTAATAAAGAGAAATCAAAATAAGCACATCCAAAAATGTCCATTGACAATTGACCAGGTGCAAGATCAAAGGCAAAAATTAATAAAGCCTTTGGCAAACATTCAAGTTTGCGTGTACAAATTCAGAAACAAAGTTCTGATCAATGCATAATGTACAACTGACAGTATTACATTATGACTCTAATAAATAATGCGACCTCTAAAGACTTTAGTAAATCGTTGCAAGAATAGTAAATATAAGTAACAATAAAGAATGTCTTAGATTACCACCTGCATTGCAAAAATGCTAATTTCTGTATATTGTATGGTTAATATGCCATTCTTCAGATCGATTTACATTTCGAAATGCAAAATAGTGTGATTATATATATAAGTCATAAAAATGAAAGGTATTGATTAAAATAGGCATGTCAAGTTCATGCATATAAAGAAATCTACGGCATTCAAAAATAAGTATATTCGGCATGCGGTCAGGATTAATTTTTATGACTTCATCTAGACGATCACACCTGAGATTGTACAAAATTCTAGAAAAAGGTTTGGCTTCAGGCATCATATAATCTACAGTACAGTATCTACCATTCTGCTACAAAGCACATGCCTGTGCCGACTATTCATGAGCATATACAGGGCTTTCCAAATAGTTTTGGATACAGAATAATAAATACACAGCAGAGTAATTCAATAAATATAGAAATAAATAACACTTGAAAGTGGGTGCTTATTAAATGGATTTGCATGCTTTCAATAACATTATTAAAATAACTTCTTGCACTTTGGAAATAATGAAATTATATGGTAACAAAATCAGCTGGATTAAGGTGTCTTTTTAAATAAGACATTAAAACAAATGCTTAATAAAATAGAGAGACCTACTGCAGTCCGACAGACTTACACCTTTTTAAACCATGCTTTGTATATCACATTGTGTATTAGATGCAAGCAAATTAAGTCTTGATGATTCTGCACTCCAAAAAATAGGGTTGTTTTAAAGGGGTCATATTGTGAGATTTTTATAAAGATGTAAAATACGTCTTTGCTGTACCCAGAATGCGTATGTGAAGTTTTATCTCAAAATGTCCCACAGATAATTAATTTTGGCACGTTAAAATTGCCACTTTGTAGGTGTGAGTGGGTGTGTCCTTTAAAATGCAAATGAGCGGATGACATGCAAACACTGATCGCAATGATGGTGGTTTGTTGCAATTCAAACTTAATTGTGCTGTCAATTATTTTCTGTCTCTCTATTTCTCTCTGCACTAAATTGCAGTGCTGTGGTTGGATAGTGCAGAATAAGGTGCAGTATTTTTGTAATTGGGCTTGCTTCCTACCTTACACACAGGCGAAATCTGAACGATCTAATTTTTCACATGCTTGCAGAAAATGGCTTACCCAAACAAAGTTACTGGGTTGTTCTTTTTCACGTTTTCTAGGTTAATATAAGCACTTGGGACCCAATTATAGCACTAAAACATGGAAAAAGTCAGATTTTCACACTATGACCCCTTTGAACCATGGTTGGGTAAAATATGGATAAACCCAACAGCCTACAGTAAATGAACCTAGAAATTTTTTATATTTTACCCAACCATGGGTTGAAACATGGGTGAATGAAGAAACAAAAATTATCTATAAGATTTGCATAGCACTTTACAATCATTCCTCTCTTCCGTACATGCACTTCAAAATATCCAGCAAAATAAAATGTAATGTAAGCTTGACATTAACAATTTTAAGCTACAGCGTTCAATGACATTATTGGGTATAAAACATGACACTAAATTTAAAAAGCGTTTGGCTTCAATTTTGGGCAGTTTTCTTCTTAAAAAAAACAACATAAACATTTCTCTGATAATTGTGGCAGAAGGGGCAGTAAATCAGATATCCCTGCTGATCGTAAGATTGTAACATTTCAACGATGTTTTACAAAAATCTTGGATGGAATATAGTTTTTGTCCAGTTATATCAAGAGGTCAAAGTATGGCAAGGAATGGCTTTAATCTGATTATTACATGCATGAAAAGTAAGGCTTTGTAATCCGTCCGGCAAGCTCGAGGAAATAAAGGGGATGAAGCAGCAGAGATCAGGTCAAGGGTTGAACGAAATACTCCTGTCTCTACTAAAATAACCCCACCATCTCAAATAAAAAGTGCAATTGAAGCAATTCAAGGAGTCTACTGTATGTAGTACATCTCTATATACGGTAGCCAGTAAAGTTCTCTGAGGGTTGAAGCATTATTTTTGTAAATGTAAAGCGTAGGTTCCTCTGTTCAAAAGTGAAAGTTGCTTGAAATTTTTTTGAGACTAATCAAGTTTTCCACTGGCTTCCATTGGTAACATTGCAAATCTTGCTGATATTTTCTCTATAAGGCATACTTCTACAATCTTCTCCTCACTCTTGTGCTCTTTAACTGAAGTGCAAATCTGTTAAAAGAGTATCAAACCAGCACTCAGTTCTCAGGAATGTAAAGGTGTTCTGCGGAAAACTTAAGACAGAGTTTTTGTCTGCACCGTTCCCATGAAAGACTTTGGATTTTCGTCACGGTTAAAGGGTATTCTCGCTCACATATCCAAGTTAAAAGCTCTCATGAGTAAATCCAGGTCTCCGATGTTGGCAGCCTGAAAAAGCTCAGGCTGATCCAGCATGGACAGTGCTATCCGCAGGGCAGCCCAGATGTTTCCGGACATGACCTGGTGTGAAAGCTGACGACTCTTGCTCTTCCTCTGAAGACTGAGAGCTGTCAGAAAGTTACTCGCTGCCTCCCTGCAAAAATGTTCAAACATGAATGAATGCATACATAGAGTAGCCTATGTTGCATGCATTGTATTTCAATTCTGGTGTATTTTTTCAAACCTTAAATCAGTGAACGGCAACTGTGTATCTTTATTTAAAAAGTCCCGCTGTGGGGGAAATCTGGTTTTTATTGTTGTTTATGTCTATGTGGTGTTTTTACTGTTTTAAGACAAGCCATTTAACACCATTGCAGAAAAATTTCTCGATCGCCCCCCAGTGACTGGTCCCAGTATAGGTCATAAACCCCGCCTCCCCATGTTATTCAATGGGACTTGAGACTTGAAACTAAAAAAATTAATTACACTTCAATTATCTTTTTTCCGAAGCTGGTTTCTGTCATTTAATGTAGTTTTTATCACGCTGATGTACATTCAAATGTTTGTTTTTAAAATAGGTTTGTGTTTAGTTAGTTATTTAATAATATAAAAACTGTGGTGTCCCGTCATGATTGACAGCTGTGATATCGTGTGATATGCGCATTCTACGAGAGCGAGGGCGGGGTTTTGATTTCGCGGCTTCACTTCCTGCTCACTACTGCGCATGACTGGTCCCGAAATCGCTACTGCGCAGACTCAAGACCCAAGATGTCAGCGCCATGTCTGGACACTGGCGGCTTCACTTTTCACTAATGGAAGAGAGCGCACAGGCGTCGTCCATCTTTTTTTTACAGTCTATGTCACAAACCTGTGAGCCCCCATGTTAATGCAGCTGATGCCCAGGTTGTAACGTGAGCGGATGAAGCCGGGCTGCAGCTCCAGGGCTCTGGTATAGGCCTCCACAGCCTCCTCACTTCGATCTCCATTAGCCAGCGTCGCCCCCAACCGATTCCACAGCAGGTAGTCCTGTGCACACCAAGGGCAAAAAAATTTCCTTCTCACAGTTCGGCTCAGTGTCACAGATCACAATAATTACCGGTCTGTGCCTCAAAGATTATGTGGTTATATGCTTAATACCTTTAAGATATGATCTGTTTTCTCTTTTAGGGATATAAAAATGAATTCGACCTTTACGTGCAGTGACACCACATAAAAAAGGAAGATCTAAGTTTCTGCTGCTCTAAGCACAGAAGGAGCTTCTACATCGTCATTATCTTTCATCGTATTCAAGCTCCGAGGTCCCCAGCAGGCAAGCAGACATTACCAAGTCAAGCAGATAGGGAGAATTGTCGGATGTGTGTAAATGCGATCGACACGGGGACAGGATCCGGCTTAGTAAGCATCAATCGCCACCAAGGTGACCTATAAGTTTCTGGAGTCGGCTTACATGAATGGCAAAGCCCCCCCACCCCTTAAGTGTCAAATGACCGAAAGATGTTGAGATGCCCTGTATGCCCTTTGGCACTTTGCTTTTGTCTTCTCTCTTTATGCCTGTATGATTTAGTAACAGTCTGTCAGGTGAGTACATTGAGCGGGATTTACCTCAGGTCGCACTGACAGTGCTGCATTGAAGGCATCCACTGCTTTGTTGAACTCAGAGCTGAGATTATACAGAACTCCCAACCCTGTCTGTAGGTCGGGGTCGATATTGTCCGAGCTCTGCTGGGCAGCTTCAAGGAAGAGTTCCTTCACCTCAGGAAGCAGGGGGCTGATGTGGTAGAAGACAGAAGAAGAGAGCTCAGAGACTCATAAGAGACACTGTCCTTGAGGGATGTCCCCATCAGCATTATAATTAAAAAGTGTGTCATTTATTGGCTAAGAAAAAGGGATAAAGCCTCTCTAGAGGGAGTTGAATGTTATTGGTGCCCATGACATTCTATTTAGAAGGGTTGTAGCACAAGTACAATATATTCCTCATGTCCTGGTTGGAAATCTGGTTTATGCTTGTAACTGTGTTATGAAACATGGTACCTGGAGCCTGGTCTCTTAGCTGGTTCTCTTTAAAATATTTTACTTTATGTTTGATGTACAGTACTATGCAAACGTCGTATGCCAAGTTCAGACTGCATGATTTTCAAACTAGTCAGGTCACAGATCTTTTCATGCTGTATGAATTGTCGACAACTTTTTCCCAGTCCGCAAACCACGTCTCACAACCAATTGCATGCAAGAGTGACAGGGAAACAACGCAAGGTCACACATGCAAGACCTTCAAAAAAACTTCCAGCTGCCCTGTATGTTGCTCTATCATTGGGTGTAGGTCATCGCCAATGTTATTTTCAGTCAGAACACATTTCAAATGACATGATTTTGAATCAATGACAGGTCCAGATATCTAGCATGCCAAATATCTCACGGGGGTGTCTGCGACTTTCAGTGTCGGCGTTTCACTCAGATCGCGTCTTTGATAATTCACACTGTGTGATTGTCACTCACGTGCACGAGGACTGATTTGTCTGTGATATATTTGTCGGTGATTACTCAAAACCTGTCGGCGAGTCAAAATCAGGGTTAAAATCGTGCAGTCTGAACTTGGCATTAGGCGTAAATTTGTTGTTTTAGGAACGGTACGCTGCCAGAAAAAAATTGTTAAAATATGACACCATCTGTCACTGGGGCAGTACCCATCAAAAAGGTCGAAATATGTACCATTAGGTATTATACATTTGGGACTAATAAGTACTTTTGAGGTACCAAAAAAGTAATTTGTCCTTTATATACGTATTTTCTGCATTTCTGTTGGACTTAATAGAGAGTGAGCATAAAATAAATATGGATGATCATTAAAACTTTATTGGCCTTAGACATTTGCACAATACTGTATTCATCCTTAATGTGAGCTCTTAAGCAAAAGCCGTAATTTGCTCTCTAATGATAAATAATCCGCTTATTAAGTCTGACGTCATGCAACGCTTCTGGGTCCAACCGATCTCAAATGCCATAAGGAAATAACCAAAAAAACACGCAAATGTACACTCGTATCATAATGCAAAACTACCAAAAACACCAGATCTTAATTTTTATCTCCATAACAAAATTCGGACATGGATTTATGGACATTGAGTTTTTTTTTACGAATTATTAATACATTGCTGTTGGTAACTCACAATGACTTTATAAAATTTTCACTTAAATGTGTGATATGAATAAATAGTGCTCATAAGCAGCAGTGTAAATACAACCCCAAATGTAGAAATTGTGAGTAAAAAAGGAATGAAATAATTTACTAATCTCATACAACTTATATTTTATTTACAATAGAATATAGATAACAAATCAAATGTTGAAAGTGAGACATTTTGAAATGTCATGCCAAATATTGGCTCATTTTGGATTTCATGAGAGCTACACATTCCAAAAAAAGTTGGGACAGGTAGCAATAAGAGGCCAGAAAATTTAAATGTACATATAAGGAACAGCTTAAGGACTCATTTGCAACTTATTAGGTCAATTGGCAACATGATTTGGTATAAAAAAGGCTGTCAGAGTGGCAGTGTCTCTCAGAAGTCAAGATGGGCAGAGAATCACCAATTCCCCCAATGCTGCGGCAAAAAATAGTTTTCTGAATTTCTCTGAGAAAAATTTGCAAAGAGTTTGAAGTTATCATCATCTACAGTGCATAATATCATCCAAAGATTCAGAGAATCTGGAACAATCTCTGTGCGTAAGGGTCAAGGCTGGAAAACCATACTTGATGCCCGTGATCTTCGGGCCCTTAGACGGCACTGCATCACATACAGGAATGCTACTGGAATGGAAATCATAACATGGTCTCAGGAATACTTCCTGAAAACATTGTCGGTGAACACAATCCACCGTGTCATTCGCTGTTGCTGGCTAAAACTCTATAGGTCAAAAAAGAAGCCATATCTAAACATGATCCAGAAGCGCAGGCGTTTTCTCTGGGCCAAGGCTCATTTAAAATGGACTGTGGGAAAGTGTAAAACGGTTCTGTGGTCCAACGAATCAAAATTTGAAGTTCTTTTTTAAAAACTGGGAAGCCATTTCATTCGATCTAAAGAGGACAATGACAACCCAAGTTGTTATTAGCGCTCAGTTCAGAAGCCTGCATCTCTGATGGTTTGGGGTGGCATGAGTGCGTGTGGTATGGTCAGCTTACACATCTGGAAAGGCACCATCAATGCTGAAAGGTTTATCCAAGTTTTAGAGCAACATATGCCCTCATTCAGACGTCGTCTCTTTCAGGGAAGACCTTGCATTTTCCAACATGACAATGCCAGACCACATACTGCGTCAATTACAACATCAAGATGGCATAGAAGAAGGATTTGAGTACTGAAATGGCCAGCCTGCAGTCCAGATCTTTCACCCACAGAAAACATTTGGCGCATCATAAAGAGGAAGATGTGACAAAGAAGACCTAAGATAATTGAGAAACTAGAAGCCTGTTTTAGACAAGAATGGGACAACATTCCTATTCCTAAACATTGGTCCTCCTCCAGCTGTTCCTTTATATGTACATTTCAATTTTCCTGCCTCTTATTGCAACCTGTCCCAACTTTTTTTGGAATGTGTAGCGCTCATGAAATCCAAAATGAGCCAATATTTGGCATGACATTTCAAAATGTCTCACTTTCTAAATTTGATATGTTCTCTATATTCTATTGTGAATAAAATATACGTTTATGAGATTAGTAAATTATTCCATTCCTTTTTTACTCACAATTTCTACAGTGTCCCAACTTTTTCTGATTTGGGGTTGTAATATCCTTTATTGAAATGAGTGGAGGATTGGACCTGGAAATTGATATTCCTTACGTCATGACTTAACAAGTGGATTACAATATGAAGCTTTATAAAACATTATTACCATCTTATACCAGCTAGAAACCAGCAACCATAAAGTTACCATGTTTCAGAAAAGCTACCAACCTAAAGCAATACTTCTGGATTACCTCTGTGAGGGATAAATGCACTTTTATTGGGGTTTAAAGTCAAAAGTTGTTCCCTAATCCATGTTTTCTACCAATATAAAGCTTGGAAGAGCAAGGACATTTACTAAAATAACTCCAAATGTGCTCGTCTGAAAGCTGATTGACATACAGTACAGTATGTATCTCAGATTGCTTGAGGGTGAATAAATCTTGGGTAATTTTGATATTTAGCTGGAGTATCTCTTCAAGATAGAGTTTAGATGTGATCTCTTAAAACACATACCAGCCAGTAGAGGAACAGTAAGAGAGTCTCCGTGGGCCTGGTGAGACCTGCAGGTGTGCACGGCTCTTTAGAAGATATTTGTATTTTGGGTTGTGCCTTAGCCAGCCCAGCAGTGCCTCACATGCTTCCTGCCTCATGCCTGTGTTGGTCAGGCTCACTGCCAGGGCCATGAGAGCCAGTAGGTTGTTGGGGTGGAGCTCCAGACACCTGCACACACACAAAACAGGGAAGCATCTGAAGAACCGTTGCTTTTGATGGACACTAATTAGCACACTGCCATCATAATGAGAGGCAGATGCTTCCTGCTTTAAATTCATGGATGAATACTTGTGTTATCTCTTGTATCTGCACCAGGGCCGAAGTGGGACTCATTTTCAGGCCTGTAGTTTTATGCCTTAGCCTGTCCCGACTTAGTTTATGATTGACTTTATTAAAATGTTGTAATTAAAACCTCAGTATATAAGTCTGCAATAGTTCACTGTTCTAAAAATTGCTTTAAAGTTAAGATTTATTAGAACATTTAATAACAGTATTCTTACAACAACACAATGTAATGTTTAACAGTATCAGAAGTTCTGTAAGAATTAGTGTTCAGGCTCGCTAGTATCTTGCACTGCTCCTAACTAGCTTAGCTTAACGTTAGCTTACCGGGTGTCTCATTATCCTTATTGTTGCAACTCTCATTGGTTTTAAGGAAATGATATTTGGCCACGTCAGTTTCTAGAGCTTCCTTTATTTATTTGGACATTTTCAGTGCTGCCTGTGCGCTTTCTATTATCCATTTTTATCTATTATATTTTGCTCGCATTAGTCGGATATCTTCAACAACTGACTTTTTGCCAATGTCAGGGAGTCAAAAGATAATAACGTCATCATTAACCTGCAGGCTGCACTCTGCGAGTGGGGCTGCGAAAAATAATAAATAAAAAGTAAGGCTGCTGTGAGTGCAGGCAGCCTAGGGACAGCATCCATATTTTAACCCAGTGACATGACAACACCTGCCCTCGCGGCAGACCGGCCCACTGGGAATTCTCCCGGTGCTCCTGATTAACGTATCTGGGCCTGATCTGCACTCCATGTCTACCATGTAGGAGTCCATGTCTAAATGTTTCATGAAAATATAATAAATAATCACATTATGTCACATAATAACATTAAATGGATTTTCTGTATAAAAGTTGTTTATCCTTTTATATATATTTTTTGTTTGTTTATTATTTTTAATGGCATTTCAGCATTCATGGCTATATTCAAGTTGGGGCATCTCAAATTCACCTAAACTGCATGTTGTTGCCTGTGGAAGGAAACTGGAGTACCTGAAGTAAACTCACACTGGGGGAACATGCAAACTCCAAAGGTCCTTCCATCCCGGCCGAGGCTCAAACCAGGGAGCTTCTTGCTGGGGCAACAACGTTACCAACTAAGACAATGTGCCGCTCAAATTTAGACACTGTGCCGCTCTACTTATTCACAATTACAACACTAGTAGCCATTAGTAACCATTAGCAATTAGTATTACTAACCAACTCACACTTAGTAAGTTCTAATCACTCTTACTCTTCTGATTTAAATGAGCCCAATCTACCTTTTTATGTAAAAGGTTAGGACTAGTCTCGAAGAAAAAAACAGATTACTAACTTAAACTTATAACAGCGCATTCACACGGGGCGTCAGCGTTAACGCTTCCCATTCACTTTTAATGGGTGATGTCATGCATTGCCGAACTGAATTGTGGATCCGTCGGCGCAGCGTCAGTGCCGTTGCTCGCGGCAGAAGTTGAACATTTCTCAACTTTTCAAGCGGTAACGCGTGCGTCAGCCAATCAGATCGCTTTATGCAAATAACCTAGGCAGAGCCAGCCAATTACGTTTATGGAAGAACGGAGCATGTGTAGCGACCACTGTGATTGGCTGTTGGCCACACTTCAGACAAGCCTTCCGTTAAGCGTTAACGCTTACGCCCCGTGTGAATGCGCTGTAAGACTAATATAAGCAGTTTTTGCAACCGGCCACTGTACTTAAGCATTTTTTACTTGCTCCCTTTCTTGCCTGAGATCATGATTGTTGGTACAGTTGTGAAGGACATAGGACTGTGCAAGTTGTTGTGGTGCCATCACCCAATCAGAGACCTTTGAGCGATTCATCACATGGCATTTACGGCTGGATCAATGGTTCAAATCCTTAAATGCCCAAAACTTAAATGCCACGTCTATTGGTATTATTGATCACTAACATACTATAATTTGGAATATTATATTAATCCTAAACTTCCATACTATTATGCCTGGAGTATAGTTTGTTTTTTATACAGTGAAAGTGTTGTTGAAATATTGCAACACTTTTTGGCAACAAATCAGTGGTGGGGAGAATATGGCAGATCTTATCTCTGGCATGCAATATAAATATTTGCTTTTTAGTTTGCGAACGTATGTGCACACCCGAATGTACAGCCTTGCAAAGCATAGTTTGTTTTGTACGTGTACACAGATGTTTGACGCAGGAGAGTCATTGCGACAAAATGCAATGACTCTCCTGAGCTACATACTATATTCTGTATATGCATATGTGACCGTTTACAAAAATCTGGCAGTGCACATATAGCAGACCCTCGCGTATGCCTAAAAACGGAACTAAACTTCTATTCATTTGTCGCTGTATGAATCACAGATAATACACCTTTCGAAAATTGCAATATTAAATATTATTTTGCATATTACTGGAGAGTGAAATTCTAAAACCACTTTTACTCCATAATATAAACAATGATAAAGATGCATTGTATAAATATACAACTTCAAGTGTCACTGATTAACACACACAGATTGGAGTTTTCACCCTCCAGTCGTTCAGAGGAACATTGTATGAGATGATGGCTGGCTGTTCTATACAAACTGAAAGCAATCTCCCAAAGGCCTCCCTGCTTAGGCAATGCAATTTTAATTGGATCACCGGGTTATTACAGCAGCTCTTTATCTCAAGCAAAGGACGGCACAGCAGAGAGCTTTGTCTCATTTGGTGTCACAGATAATGGCGTGGAGGTTTTGTGTGAAATTCTTCCTCTCTGCATCAGGACTTGTTGTCATTTTAATTCTGAAAGAGCTAACTTTAAGATTAAACCCTAATTCTTATTTCTCTTATCTTGAGTTTATTTTTGTCTGGGTACCTACACCATAATCACCAATGATGCATCAGAATTCTAACAGGTTGTATTATTTTGCCCACATATTCAGTCCAGTCCTAAACGTGACCACTCTAGCTCTTCACAGGCCAATCAGATGTATACAAACATCTTGTAAGGTTACTGCCTTACCTCTGGAGGGAGACAATCGCTGCCTGCTCATTCTCATTCTCTGCTTGAGTGGTTCCCAGCACCAGCCAAGCCTGCAAAGAAAATCGATATTGAACAATAAACTTTGGGGTTATCACCCTGAATCTGGTGAGGAGGTTCTATTGTATAGTGCTAAACTGGGGGAAATGACTGGTTCTTAAAGGAAAACACCACCGTTTTTCAATATTTTACTATTTCTTATCTCAACTTTTTGTATTAAGACAAATTAATACATACCTATCTTTATTCAATGCATGCACTTAATCTTTGTACAGCACGTCTTGAATGTGTTAGCATTTAGCCTAGCCCTATTCATTCCTTAGGATCCAAACAGGGATGCATTTAGAAGCCACCAAACACTTCCATGTTTTCCCTATTTAAAGACTGTTACATGAGTAGTTACACAAGTAAGTATGGTGGCACAAAATTAAACATGAAAGTGTTTGGTGGCTTCTAAATTCATCCCTGTTTGGAGCCTAAGGAATGAATGGGGCTAGGCTAAATGCTAACACATTTACAACGTGCTATACAAAGATTAAGTGCACACATCAAAAAAAGATAGGGATGTATTAATTGGTCTAAGTTGAGGTAAAAAAGACGGTAAAATATTGAAAAACTGTGGTGTTTTCCTTTAACGGCGAACAAGTTTTGTGAGGAACTGATTGGATTTGTGTTGCCACTGAATGTTGGATGTACTGTATATGCAACCTTCATAGTAGCAAGTACTGTGGTCTTAACTTAAATGTAGGACACTGGTATTAGGTATATGAATTTTTTCTAGAAGTCTTTATTTATATTTTATGCATTTGGCACTTTTATCCAAAGCGGCTAATGCAATGCTATACCAGTTCAGCTATCCGTAATGAAGCATTTATAGGGATATAAACACCAAGTAATACCAATTTATTAAATATATGCTTATTAACTGTAGGCTATGTAGGATAAGGCTGTTTTTAAAGCTGTGACATTTAATGGAATATGTTTTCATGGTTGGCTGTGTCTGCACTTGGCACGGTACAGTGAGTATAGCCTACTTATGATATTTTTTAAAAAGACAAATATCTCTAAAATTGCATTTCTTTAGTAATATTTGTTAACATTCAGCTTAGAGACAAGAGGCAAGGTATACTACCAGGAGCCCAGGAATAATCCTCTCTGGGATTTAAGTGAATTATTACATCATTAATTTGTCAGAAAAAGGAAACCTAATAAGTTTTCGCTGTGTTAATGATTTTCCATCAGTCACTGTCAACCGCTACCACAAAAACAGAGCTCTCGCTGAAAATCTTTGAGAATATGAAACCCCCGACTTAGCTAATCATGCCATGATCTGTAAGACGTTCAGTGTGGGCAAAAACTCAAACAGCACTTATCGCTGTAGGAATGGTACAAAGGATGTCAAAGGACTTTGATTGGCAGAACACATAGCATACTGTTTTCAAGCTGTGCGGACTTTGATTTGATGAAATTAAACGACTAACAGTGTTTTTCTGAGCCCACTCGCTCACCTCTGAATCCTGAGGGTCCTGCAAAACGGCTCCTTCCAGAAGCAGTACGGCGTTAGGCAGGTCTCCCTCTTTTGACTTCCGTAATCCCTCCTCAAATGCATTAGGCCAGTCTTTAAAAGGGTTATCTGTATGGAAGTAGTATCCCTGAGGAAAACAAGGAAATTATCAAATATGTGATTCATTTAAAAAAACTAAAAAAATTTTTTTTACAGTGGGGTCCCTGTTATAAATGAGATTTAAAGTTGAATATACAAGACTCTGAATACATTGATTTTGAATCATTTGACAATTAATACGGAATATTCAGGATTATTCATTACATTTTAGGTCATTAATGAAATAAGAGAAATGGTGACAGTATGCATGCTAAAAAGGCTGGGTTGTTTTTAACCCATGCTGGCTAAATATTGCACAGAACACACAGCTGGGTTACAAATTATTACAAACCATGAGTTGTAATTACCTAGCACTTGGGGGTTTAAACAACCAAGCATTGGGTCAGTTTTAACCGAGAGATGTGTTTTGCCCAACATGGGTTAAAAACAACCCAGCATTTTTAGTGTTCTCAAATCATGCTATGAAAACACAATAGACAACAATACTTAAATCCATGTATAACTGTCGATTAAGTAATCACTTGACTTATTACAAATAATAATATGATTATTATATTGTCATATGATAATATATGGGTCAATGACGTGACGATAATTATTTTGTGTCCGTATGGTTCAATTAAATGTAAAAGGGTTAAAATTTCAAAATAAATTTTCAGATTACTTGCATACATTCTCTTTTTTGAGGACCAAGTCTAAAATGTCTGGTTTTATTTAATTTTGAAACAATATTTGGGGGATAATTGCAAAAATGTCAATTTGGTGTAGCCAGTCTGTGTCAATTGGTGTAAGTAGTATTTTTTTAAATAGAATATATATATACATTAATAATAAAAAAAATATATATATATATATATAAAAAAAAAATGTGAAATAACATTTTGTGTAATATATTTATTTATTTATTTTTTACATACATTTTTACATAATTTGTCAAAGATTATTTAGAAAACAGCTGTTTTCAGTATATGTCAGGACAATTATTACAAAAATGCATTAAAATTTACATTTAGAAATAACTAATAAAATTATATTTTAAAATGTTTTTTTTTTTTTTGATGATTACACTTCCATGCCATCAAGGTGGATAACATCATTAATATTTCTCATTCTTTGGCGCAATTGGCGGTTACACCATTAGACATTTTCAGGCCCGTTCAGTCTTAACTTTCATAAAAATGGTGCAAATGTGATTTTTAATTGCATAAAATTAACATAAATACACTATGTGCATTGAAATAAACCTGATGCGTGCTTTTAAAACACGTTTTTTTTTTATATTTTTGAATTTCTCATCTTGCCAAACCGTTTTTGTCACTGACCCATATATTATATCATTAGATTCAAAAAGTGCATATGAGTTTCTCTTGTACCTTTTCATAAGGAGACACATTGGAAGGAATCAGTGGTTGATCAGTCTCTGTTAGCCAGTTCCTGCGTGCAAGCTCTTCCCACTCCGCCTGCATCTTATCCCAAAACTCTGTGTCGGACTAAGAGAGACAGGCAAAACAAAGTAAAAGACAGAAACTGGACTAAGATGTAGCTCACAGAAGAATCCACAACATCAAGTTCTGGGCATATTTCAGTGGTTAGTTGATACTGTGCAGGTGTGTGGAGCACTTAGGAATGTCTTGATACTGTATCAACATGTCTCTGAACTCCCTGTGCTCAGCAATCTGAATAATGAATCAATGCGCATGAATATTGATGGCAAGAGGAAACTTACACAGCCACGCTAGTCATTCAACTCACAGCCGTCTAGGCCATTTTGGAAACCTCATTTAGGGGTTTGATTAATCAAAAGTGTTCCTCTCACGTAGCATTAGGTTATGAACTGAGTACACTGAAACATTTGCAATTAATGCAAGAGTACAAGATGGATTAAAGGGCCCTAATATGTTTATGGCCAAATTTACAAAACAGCTGTGCCGGTGTGCATAGTAGCCTATTTCTGTATCTAACCATTTGTAATCCAGTTTAACAAGTGCTTAAATATAAAATATATGCAATTAGAGTTTTTGTTGGACTAGATGCTCCAGACACGCAAATACAAAATTTTAATACTGTCAGTGGCTTATTTAAAGGTTTTTACGTTAAAACAAATCACACGTCTCACCAGAAAACAATGCAGCGTGTGCAAATAAACTGCTCAATTACCATGGATGCTTTATTATCAGCTGGCCATTACCACTACACTGTCAATATAATGGTCACAATTTTGTCCCTAGCTGTCATTGAGGAGATACCCTTTTAAAAAGTACAACATTGCACCTACAATAAAGTCTTTATATTAGTAACCCAAAGGATTTAATGTATACATATCTATACCTGCTCCTATGTAAAATAGCTAAGTACATATAGGACATTTTTTTTAAAGGGATAGTTCGGCCAAAAATGATATTAAACCCATGATTTACTCACCCCCAAGCTGTCCGAGTTGCATATGTCCATCGTTTTTCAGACAAACACATTTTCGGATATTTTATAAAATGTTTTAGATCTTTCAGTTGATTAAATGTAATGTTACAGGGTCCACCCATAGTCCACGACCTTCAAGTCCAAAAAAAGTGCGTCCTTTCTGAGGGTAATCCGCGCGGTGTTGTTGTAGAAATATCCATATTTAAAACTTTATTAACGAAAATAACTACCTTCCGGTAGCGCCGCCATCTTAATCGCGTCCGCATTCAGGATGCAACCCAGTCTCACCCCATTTCGTCAATATTTGACGACACTTGACTATTCGTCAATATGTGACGCGGAGGGTATACCTTTCGCGTCATTTTTTGACGAACTGGGGACTTCAACACTATTACGTCCGTTGCATTCTCTTCTCCTATTTTCTTACCAATTTCGCGTCGGTTTAGGGTTAGATTTACATAATGACATCCCTACCCAAACCTAACTCTAACCCCAACGCCAGGTGACAACTGTTTCTAACCCCAACGCCAGGTGACAACTGTTTAATTTCGCGTACACTGTTTAATTTCGCGTACACGGTTTAATTTTGCGTAATCTAACCCTAAACCGACGCGAAATTGGTAAGAAAATAGGAGAAGAGAATGCAACGGACGTAATAGTATTGAAGTCCCCAGTTCGTCAAAAAATGACGCGAAAGGTATACCCTCCGCGTCACATATTGACGAATGGTCAAGTGTCGTCAAATATTGACGAAATGGGGTGAGACTGTGTTACAGGATGAGAGCTTACGCAGCCTACGGAGGTTACTCTGCTGCTGCTCTGTGCCCCCGCCCTCCGAATTTGTCATACGTCACTAAGAAAAGTGCGTACACTACGCTAATACTCTCTCCTGAATACAGAGGGGTCTAAGATGGCGGCGCTACCGGAAGGTATTTATTTTCATTAATAAAGTTTTAAATATGGATATTTCTACAACAACACCGCGCGGATTACCCTCAGAAGACCTTTGTTTATCATCCTGGAGCCATTTGGATTTAATTTGTGAAGGATGAACGCACTTTTTTTGTGGACTTGAAGGTCGTGGACAATGGGTGGACCCCGTAACATTACATTTAATCAACTGAAAGATCTAAAACATTTTATAAAATATCCGAAAATGTGTTTGTCTGAAAAATGATGGACATATGCAACTCGGATAGCTTGGGGGTGAGTAAATCATGGGTTTAATATCATTTTTGGCAGAACTATCCCTTTAAGGGTACTGCCCCAGCGCCAGCTTAAAAACCAATGTTAAGTGTACATTTAACAATCACAATCCATATAGGTCATGAGTCTCTGTAAACCTACAATATGGACCATATTCATAAGCACTGCTGTAAGATAGCTATCTACTCTTCAAAAGCGTTCGTAGTGTATCTTGATTCCCCCATAGATTACATTTATGATGAGGGTTTTCAAATGTTGTGCAACTGAAAGCTGACGAGATGATATTTTGCTCAATGACACATCTCTTGCTGAGGACATAAACGCCCCTCCATCTTTTTGATGGGCAACAGCCTCAATAAGTGGCCAATTACAGTAATTGGTCCCTAAACAATTCAGCACAGTGCGAATTCAACTAGTCAAAGGTTAAAGTTGAAGACTCATTATCTTTCAGCTGGGCAAAGACTGTCTGACTGAACTTTTAAATGTAAAAAGATTTGGGTTAAGGACATCCATCATAGCACACATCTTCGCTGAAGACTTTTCTCATAGATTTTGTCGACTTTATCATAATTCATTTATGTTCCTAAAATTAGTTCTCTCCCCAGTAAGATTAACATTAGCATGAACATTTCCATTAGCGATAGGGTGAGGCGTGAGAGTGGGCAATGACACCCAAAATGGATTTTAAAAGAAACATTTCTTTCTTACTTTTTATAATCTGAAGAAGCATTTTACACTATAAAGAACCTATTGTGTAACAAAAAAATTTTTTTTTTGTGGATGTTAAAGATAGAAAATCAGTAAACTTAAGATTTTAGCTTAGATTATCTCTATCTTTAATAAATAATTGTCCTTTTTCGTTCATATGCATGCAGGACTGTTATGGTTTTTATAGCTACAAATGCTTTTACAAACTTTCTTTGGTTAAACAAAATTTGTATTCACTTAAATGGGCAAAGACAACAATTAAACCTCAACATCAACCATACCGTAACATTTGTTTCTTAAGCTCAAATTGACCTGTTTTCAAGGTTGTTTGCATGCGCACAGGTTGGCAAGCACCTCATGTGATTCTGTATAGACAGTTTCATCGGATGCACATGCGATGACGCGATTACGACTGATGAGTCTTTATCTACTGATGATTGGTTTTTTTAACTTTTAGGCAGGACTTCTGTCACAAGAGCGGCCATATTGAGCGTTGCATGGTCCCCTATCATAGTAAAAGCAGTGCTACATCTTGTTATATCCAATAGCGTTGGTATATCACACCTTGCAAGCAGGAACACAGACAGCTGCCCATAGTTAAAGTGTGTTTCCACAACTTTGGTTAATATAACTTAATGCATGATTATTTAGGTATAACATATAATTTTTTATTATGTTAGTACTGTTCTAGATTTAAACAGGACATATCATGAAAATCTGACTTTTTCCATGTTTAAGTGCTATAATTGGGTCCGCAGTGTTTCTATCAATCTAGAAAATGTGAAAAAGATCAACCCAGTAACTTAGTTTTGGTAAACCATTCTCTGCAAGCATGTAAAAATAGGTAATTGAAATTTGGCTCCCCTTGTGATGTCAGAAGGGGATAATACCGCCCCTTAATCTGCACTATCCAACCAGAGCACTGCCATTTAGTGCAGAGATCAGCTCATTTGCATTTTAAAGGACACACCCAAAAATGGCAAATTTTTGCTCACACCTACAAAGTGGCAATTTTAACATGTTCTTATATTATCTATATGGTATTTTGAGCTAGAACTTCACATATGTACTCTGGGGACACCAAAGACTTATTTTACATCTTAAAAAAGTCTTGTGAAACGTCCCCTTTAAAATTGCAAAATAGCTTTTCCTGGCTAAATCTATTTTGAATTTTAATACTTTCCATATGACTTTCTTACCCTAAGATAACATCCCTATTAAGGCCCTTCAACAATCAACAATTCTTAAAGTATTCATATTTGTAAAACAACCTGTATAATTGAAAAGCTTATGTCAAAAAAGCAACAAGAGCATTAAAACAGTGAAAAACACTCATGGTGAGAATAATGAGAGAAATGCTAAGACATGCCCTGAAGCTGGACACAAAGAAAGAAGGCATTGCTGAATCCCCTATGACATTATCCGTCATTCAAGACAGACATCTTTATAAGCAAAATTCCTCTACTTCTGTTGTATTTCTTTTCCATGGGGACAGTGTGAAATAGAGCTATAGACTATATGCAATTAAGTCTAAAATGTTGTCAGGAGCTTTGCAGGCCATGACAGGAACCTTAACGGGAACACTGAAGGGGGTCAGTGCTCAATCTTTCCCTTTTCAACCTAGACACACATGATAAAGGCCATCCAGATCCAATGGGGTGAAAAGGTCTTTTCTAATTGGTTGGTGTTTCTGAAACAAATGACCTTTTGTTTACAAATCTGATCTCTTTATTTTTATTTGGGAGGTACACAAAACCTATAGTACATTATAGTTTTCCTTTAGCTCAATTTGTAGAGCATTGTGTGCAGAGGAATGCAAAGGTCATGGGTTTGATCACAGTAAACACATTTAACACTGATTAGAATTAGAAAAACAATCTGAATAGAAGTATCTGCCAAATGCATAAAATGTCAATTTAATTTAATTCAACTTTATTTATATAGCGCTTTTTACAATTGTTTCAAAGCAGCTTTCCATAAATAGATGCAGGAAAAAACTGTACTAGCGAGCGTAGTAATAATATAGAATAGGGTGCTAAGCAGTGGCGGCTCATGACTGCTTATCCGAGGGGCACAAATTCAAAATAAGTGTTCGGAGTGTCATATGTGTTGTTTGTGTTTTAAAATATGTGTTCTGCACGTCGAGTTGTCCTATGTGCATCACGTATTTTGTCAAAATAAGTGCCTGCTGCACACGCATCAAAACCATTTATGATAAAAGAGACTCTGACGTTCACAAAATACACGCAAGACACTCCCTTAACAGTAAACTGAGATTACGCATGAGATTATGCGAGTATCTGGCAAACGCGAGCATCTCTTTAATCATAAACCTTTTAGACGCGTCTGCAGCAGGCACTTTTTTTGAAAAGACACGTGATGCACATATATGATCAATTGACACGGAGAACGCATATTTTAAATTAAACCATACATGACGGGCTACATACATGTTGTGACAAACTTCGCATTGAGCGCCCTCAAAAAAAAATGCACCGGCTACCACTGGTGCTAAGTTAAGCCAATGTCAGCTGACCATGACTACCCCAGAGGTTAAAAATGTACATATATGGTATTCTTACAAACATAATTGATTCATTAACAAAACCTTTACAACATCTTCAGTGATGATGGTGGTGGTGGTGATGGCGCAGTGGATAAGACACATGCCTTTGGTGTGAGAGACCTGGGTTCAAATCCACTGTGACACACCATTGTGTCCCTGAGCAAGACACTTAACCCCTAGTTGCTCTAGAGGTGTGCGACCTCTGACATATATAGCAATTATAAGTCGCTTTGGATAAAAGCATCAGATAAATGTAATGTACATCTTTACTAAGATGTATGTGCTACAGGGTTAAACAATCTCTGTTTTAATTATGTGTCTTATTCACTATAAAGGCACAAAGCTGTGTTTTAATGAGCAAGGAAAGCGCTAATCAGGGTTTATGAATCAATGTACAACATTTAAAGTTTGACAGATAACTGTGAATGCTCATCAAAAACTATTGATGGGCATTAAAGGTGCAGTGTGTAAATTTTAGCGGTATCTAGTGGTGAGGTTGCAAATTGCAACCAACGGCTCAGTCCACTGCTAAACTCTCGCTTTTGAAACACATAGAGAAGCTACAATAGACACCACCGGACAAACATGTCATCGTTGGAGACAACTTAGTAAAAAAGTTTGTCCATTAAGGGCTTTTGTAGAAACATGGTGGCACAAAATGGTGACTTCCATGTAAGGGGACCCTCAGTGTATGATAAAAACATCTCATTCTAAGGTAATAAACACAAACGGTTCATTATGAAAGCTCTTTATACACCACTGATAATATCGTTTTGTATATTATTTAGCATTTCTGTCAAGAGATGCTTCTAAAAATTACACACTGCACCTTTTACTAATGAGTCAAGATGTTAATTTAAATTCTACAAAGCATGTGGACAGGTTAGATCACTTGCTCTCTTCATAATTTAACACTGTAAAAAAGATTTGTTGGTTCAACTTAAAAAAGTAAGTTACATGGTTGCCTTAAAATGTTAAGTTCCTGTACTTCATATCAAAACTAATCACATCAAAACTAAAAGAGATGGGATCAAATCATATTTTGAAAAAAGCTTAAATTTAGAACTCATAGGAGAAAAAATTCAGTTTACATTGTAAAAATGGCTGGGTTAATCACAGCACTGGGTTAAAATGGACCCAATGCTGGGTTGTTTTAACCAAACTGCTGGGATATTATTCCAGTCCATTTACTCATACTAATATTTACTAAGAAATGTCCCTCATAATTTTATTTCTAGAAAATAATATTTCCAGGACAGAAGTTGTGCGAATCTAGTTGATGTGCTGCAGTGTTGTTTTAGTCAACGATGACGACAACAAAATTATTTCGTTGACGCACCTATTTTTTATGACGCTAACGCGACGATGAATAGCTAAAATGTTTCTAAGGTGACGAAAACATGACGATACGCTTTCGAGTTTTCGTTGACGAGACGAGACGGAACGAAAATGATTATAAGTCTGACGTTTACAATGCATGTCATTTCTGCCTATTTTGCGTGAAATCTGTCTGTTTTTAGCTAAAAAGTATCAGCAATGCTGCTGCTTCCTATCCTTGTTTTGGGTCAACTCTTGCTGCGTCCCAAACTGCCTACTTCCATACTATATAGTAGGCAAAGAGTACGAGACTTAGTGCTTTTTGTCTACTATATAGTATGGAAGTATGCGGTTTGGGACGCAGCGACAGTCTCACTCACGCCCACCACCCGGCTACCGCCATGCCGTGCTCGCGCACCAAATTTCCAACAACAACACACCTGCGGCTGTGGTGAGTTCGAAGGACCGTGGTGGTGACACCAATAAATGGAAACGACGAGATGATTTATGGACATTCTTTCTGTATAATCCATCAAAAAGAAAAACGGAATGCATATTGGGAGACGACGGTAAATGTGGCCACAAACTAGGTGGGAAGAATACCACCAACCTCAAGCGGCACCTGAAGGCTCATCACGCTAATTTTTTTTTTAAAGGTAACTAACAAATCACGCTGTTACCATATCATATACATTCAATTTTACTCGACATTCGGCTTGTGACACATTTCAAGGTAAGCTTAATGTTTTACATCTACTTGTCAAACCTAAGCCCATTTCCAATACTTTTTGTGGTGTATTTAAATAACAAGGCAAGGCACTTTTTAACCTAAATTAATTTGTTAAAGAATACTTTTTTTACTAAAATTGACTTAAACTTGACTAAAACCTTTTTGCGTTTTTGTCGGCTAAAACTTGACTAAAACCTTTTTGTGTTTTCGTCGACTAAAACTTGACTAAAACTATCAAGTTTATAAGTGACTAAAATGTGACTAAAACTAAAAGTGACAGCTTTTGTATATTTTTGTAAAGAAATTAGGGATTTTTCTCTCCTGATTTTGTCGATAAATGTCTGTCATTTTGCATCATCCAAAACTTATACAGTGCATGTAAGAAGATGAAACGATTACACAGTTTGTATTGTAGAGTCCTTAACACTAATGCTCTTACAAATTTAAAGCTTATATGTCTGATTTAAAATCCTTTATTTTAATATAACTGGTCTCGGATTCGCTTTAGAGACACAGTATTTTGACACTCTGATATTCACGACTCTTTTCATAAATCCATTGTGATTTATGACAGTTGATGTGTGGAAACAGAGTCTCTGCAGACAGGAGCCCTAAGCTCATCTAAATCCCTACATTTAATATAAATTTGTGCTATCTTTGCCACTGACTACCGGAGTAAAGCCCATAGCCTATTTTCTCCTCTTGCCGTCTCTGCCTGTTTCCAAATAGCACATCATAATTTCAGTTGCATTTTGTTTCCTACATCTCAACATGATCCTCCCTTAAGACTGCTGGGCGTAAATGTATTTTCCGTTTTGCATCTTCATGCACTGTTCAGAGGGACCGGCACTTTTTCCATTTAAATTCATTTATAGGCTCCGAGATATTTCTTCACACTGGACATCAGCAAATGAAAATGATTGTGAACTAGCTTCACTGTGCCAGACAGTCGCTTTCTGGTCAATTTAGGTTCCTGTTTCTCTAATAATCAGATTAAATATATGCAGGTTGCTTGGGGAGGGGGGTGGTTAGAGGGAAAAGGGCAGCTCTCTGCATGAAGGCCAGGGTTCCCGTAATGATTGAAACCCAAGGATGATGTTATCGATCAATCTTCCATTTGTTTCCTTTGCAGCACTAAGAATCTTGTCTTCGCTCCATCCCTCTTTCAAACTGCATGTTTGACACTTTATTAATACTAATTACTAATACTAATTGCAGGAAAATATCTCTCTTTAATATAATGAAATCTAATATTGATAACTACAAAATAACATTTGGTCCCTTACTAGTAATCACTACATGTAGCTTAATTTGGACTATATTTCCAACCCTGTGACCTGCAACCCTACTACATATTCTGGCATTTTTTACATCATTAATTCATTTTTTTCTATTTAATTCTAATGTTTATTTAATATGTATTTTTACAATGTGTTTATTTTTAGTTTGATCTCCTGTGGTTTAAGATTAACATTTGCAAGGTTAAGCTCCTCTATTTACTAATGCTTTGTTGAAAATTAAGTAAATTGGCTTCATTTTTAGAAGTTTCAGGCCCAGTTTTGTTGAAAGTGTTCGTCTCACTTTTAAATGTCCTTCCTTTTCTCCTCTATTAATCATGTGTACTTGTTTTTGCCCTCAGCATTTATCCTCTGCAACACATGCACTGTTATACAATAGGTGCTGCTTATACACAACATTATACCCATCGAAACAACATAAAGTTAGCACTTTTAACATGCATAAATGCTCCTGTTATGGTAAAAAGCAATTCCTGATTTGCAGCATTGTAAAAAGTAAAAGCTGGATCAACTTAAAAAAATACTTTAAAGATGCAGTGTGTAATTTTTAGAAGGATCTGCAAAATATTATACAAAATATTATACAAAACTCATAATGCACCGTTATGTTTTTATTACCTTAGAATGAGATGTTTTTATCTGAATACACAGAGGGTCCCATTACATGGAAGTCGCCATTTTGTACCGCCATGTTTCTACAGAAGCCCTTAACGGACAAACTTTTTTACTAAGTTGTCTCAAACGATGACATGTTTGTCCGGTGGCGGCTAACGTAGCTCCTCTATGCGTTTCAAAAGCGAGGGGTGAGCAGTGGACTGAGCCGTTGGTTGCAATGCGCAACCTCACCACTAGATGCTGCAAAAATGTACACACTGCACCTTTAATTGGTAACACCTAAAATCTCAATTTTTTTCAACTTAAAACCTCTCACTTAAGTGAAAATGTGAAATTTTAGACGTTACCCATTGAAGTAAATTTGATCCAAATTTCATTTTTTACAATGAGGTTTTAGTTATTGGTTTATTCAAAATGGGCAATTTGGGATTTCAGGACCCATCACATGTCTCCCTCCCATGCAAGACTGCCCGGATTTTAATAAATAACTGGTGTATCAAAAAATTTTTTGGTTAAATGATTGATGTCCAGATTATCCAGATGTTATTTTAATCTCTAGGGAGTAAATTTCTTTCAATGCATTAACGGTTGTGATCACTGAAGCAGAGGAACTGATGTTGGACTACAGGGTCTCCAGTTGAATTAAGTCATATCTAGTTTCTGTAAGCACAATACATTCTCATCTGCCACCTGATGCTGTATGACTAGCCTATTTTCTTCTTTTATCGAGCAATGGAAAGTTGTTTTATGGTTCAGCTACTTTCATGAGCAACATTGGCGATATTATAATAAATTATTAATTGGGTCTAATTAGAGCCTCATTACTCATGACAGCAGAAGGTTTCCCCTCAACTCTTTCAATGCTACGTGAGACCATATCAAAACATAAATGCCAACAAGAATAAAGTTAAGTTCTATATATTTTGTGTTGAGACATCATATTGTATAAATATGCCAGTCGAACAATGGATCATAAGGCAAAGTCCATCTACATTCTTTTAATCCATCTATTCAGATAATTTGTCATTAAAGGGGACATATCATGATAATCAAACTTTTTCCATGTTTAAGTGCTATAATTGGGTCCCCAGTGCTTCGATCAACCTAGAAAATGTAAAAAAACCCAGTAACTTAGTTTTTGTAAACCATTCTTTGCAAGCATGTAAAAATGGTTAATTGAAATTTGGCTCCCCTTGTGATGTCAGAAGGGGATAATACCGCACCTTAACATGCACAATCCAACCACAGCACTGCCATTTAGTGCAGAGATCAGCTCATTTGCATTTTAAAGGACACTTTCAATTTCAGCATGCCATTATAAATGATCTGTTGGGTATTTTGAGCTAGAACTTCACATGTGTACTCTGTGGACACCAAAGATTTATTTGACATCTTAAAAAAGTCTTGTGAAATGTCCACTTTAAGTAAACTGTAATAGTTGCAAGTATACAGATGATAATAATTTACAGATGCACCTTTAATCAAATCATCAGATCATTTGTAGGATTATTTCATAATGTTGTCATTTCAAATTCATTTAATTTTGGGCTTAACTAACGGGTAGATGTTCACGTGGGTGAGTTGATTATTCTCTAACTATCTTGTTTACACCGGTTTGTCCCTTTAATATAGATTTAAGGACTATCTGAAAGAACGGATGATAGACGGAAATCATCACATTTGCATAGTAGGCTAATCAGCCAATCACACCAAAGCGGAGCCATTTTCTCCTCTCGCTGAAAATGTAAGCACTGGTGTCACTGCTGATCAGTGCTTAACACACTTGATCTCAAGAAAGCACAACCTCCCCTCCGCTCTCTTGGAAAAAGCGCCTCAAAACTACGGCTGAGATGCTAATGGATATTTCCATCTTCCGCTCTGGTTATGAGAGAGTCTTTTCTTACCTCCACTGCAGCTTTTGCTCTCTCAAACTCCTCCTCCAGAGACTGATTCCTGGACAGGAGTGTGCTGCCATACCTTTGGTCTTTGCTCAGACGGCCCTGTCAGAGACACGTACGCAGAGCAAAAGTCAGAGAAAACATGGTCAGGCATCTCTTTGACAACACATTATGCCAGAGGCAAGGAGAAATGCCAACGTTATCGTTTCTCTCTTTCTTTCTGTGTCTCTCTCTCATTCAAGGTGTTGTTGCCCACACCTAATGCCTCCGGACTGACTAATCTTGTGCACTGACTTACCTTTGCGCACCTTTCTCTGCATGCAAATCTGAAAATAGCATGGCGGGAGACTTTCGCTCAGCATGAATTGTCAATTGTAATTTTTCAGCAATATACAGTACACCCAACGACATGCTGCGCATGCGGCAAAGCCATTCATTTTGATGCGTTGCTGTATGTCTGTGCCACCCACCAACAGAAATCAAGCAACATACAGCAGAACAGTAATAACTTTAGGGTTTTATTTTTTAAGACTTTAAGGCTAGAGTGTGACATTTGTGAACCCTGAACCACAAAATCTGTAATAAGGGTCAAATTTTTTATTGAGATTTATCTTAATCTGAAAGTTGAATAGGCTTTGATGTATGGTTTGTTAGATTAAGAAAAAAAGTCCACATTTGAGTTGTCCACATGAAGTCCTCAGCATCTTCATCCACTCATAAAAATAATGTTTTGATATATTTATAGTAGGACATTTCAAATTATCGTCATGGAACATGATCTTTACTTAATATCCTAATGATTTTTGACATAAAAGAAAAATCTATAATTTTGACTCATACATTGTATTGTGGACTATTCCTACAAGTATACCTGTGTGACTTAAGACTGGTTTTGTGGTCCATGGGTGTACCATAAAGAACAGGAGCTTCTGTTAACATTCGCTGATCTGTTAAAGGGTCACCCCACTTTTTTTTAAAAAATATGCTCATTTTCCAGCTCCCAGAGTTAAACATTAGTTTTTTACCGTTTTGGAATCCATTCAGCTGATCTCCGGGTCTGGCGGTACCACTTTTAGCATAATCCATTGAATCTGATTAGACCAGTGGTTTTCAAAATTGGGGCCGGGGCCCCCAGGGGGGCCGCGAGATTGTGCCAGGGGGGCCCCAGTTTTATGACATTTTATAAAATACATTCTTTTATCATGAATTCTGTGTAATTAAACCTAAAAAATAATAAGCCAACTAACCAACAGCACTACTAGGTATAATTTTATATTTTTGTTTAATTAAAATATTACATTTTAAAACTGTTTTTGTCATAAATTTTCTTTTGGGGGGCCGCAAAAAAATGCACTTTACTCAAGGGGGGCCGCACGCTGAAAAAGTTTGGGAACCACTGGATTAGACCATTAGCATCACCCTAAAAATAGCCAAAGAATTTTGATATTTTTATTATTATTCCTTGATTATTACGGCAGAAAAAGAGTATAGTTCCTAGTCATATTGGCCTAGAAAATCTCAACTTTTAATTTTCTGTCGGCCTTAGTACACGATGAAACTACAGAAGAGTCAAGTTTTAAATAGGAAAAATATCGAAACTCTTTGGTTAGTTTTGAGCGTGATGCTAATGGTCTCAGATTCAATGGATTATGCTAAGCTATGCTAAAAGTGGTATTGACAGACCCGGAGATCGGCTGAATGGATTTCAAAAAGTAAAAATCAAGTGTTTAACTCTAGGGGAGCTGGAAAATGAGCTGATTGAAATAAAGTGGAGTGTCCCTTTAAAGTCAAAACTATTGATATATTTGGTTACATATGTTTTTTAAATGTTCAGGGATAATAATTTCAAGGTTATAATGCTCCTAAAACTTTAAATTGCATTTTAATGAATTATGTGACCATTTAAAAATCAGCCTCTGCCCGTAGCTTTGTATTTCATTCTCAGGTCGCTCTAAATGTCAAGTGCTGAGCTATCAGAGGAAAACTTTCATCCCTCCCAATTTAATTTTCAGTATAACAAAGCCTTCCAGGCAAACTGAATCAAAGGATGACGATGAAGTATTTTCCACCTGCCTCAATGGATATTAATCAATTACCAAGGTTACCAAGTTAAACGGATTTCATACGGGAGGCTATAATGGAGGCATCAGAATTGGTCGTGCTTCAATGTGCAGCCCTGTATAATTACATTTAATGTGTCTTGTCAAACTTTATGTCAGTGCAACAATTACCGTTTACATATTCCATTTCTCCAGCCCCATTGTGGTGAAAAGACTGATCTGAGCTCATTTTTAAAGAACCATGCAGGTCACATGTGTAATGACTGCTTATGATAATAACTTGTCTTAACAGATGTACGGTGGATCTTTGAAATGGGTCAGATGGTTTGTCTGCGCTCCATATACAAGCTTCAGGAAATAAATAGAAAGCGTATACATTGGTGTTCCTGCAACTATAGGCACATTTATGATCTAGGGATTGATTTCAATTAAAACTAATAACTATAATAAATAGCTTCTGGTAACTAGGCCATCATGCTCACTACGCTAAAACTCTCTCGGGAATTGCATGACTAGCCTATTATAGTTTATAAAGTTTGAAATATGGATATTTGTCTTACAAAATCGCACTGATTACCTTAAGAAGACCTTTATTAACCCCTTGTTGATTACTTTTGTGAAGGATGGATGCACTTTTTTGGTGTTTAAAATCAGAAGTTGTGCCCTGATCCCTATTTTCTACTGTTTTAGAGTAAGGAGGACATTTACAAAAATAACCTCAAATGTGTTCATCTGAAAGATAATGGACATATCTCGGATTGCTTGAGGGTGAGTAAATAATGAGGTAATTTTGACATTTGGCTGGAGTATGCCTTAAGGGAGTTTACTTTATAAAGTGTCCTGTAGTTGAAGAAACACCTAGATACAAAAAAGATGTAAGTTCCTGCTGTTTACATAAATACAGTTGTTTATGAACACCCGAGGGGTCGGAAATTAGTAGTAAAAGTAGTAAAGGATGTGCCCACAAATGGAAAATTACATTTGGTGTAATCTCATTTCAATTATTTTAAATTGCATTCGTGAGCAATATATTGACAAGATTCTGTCTTCTTGTCTTAATGGATAATTAATGTAATAATGACAGACAGCAATACAACAGACCTGCATGCTTCACTGAAGGTGGAAGCGTGTAACATTTGTACCCTGTAGCACCACGAGCAAGAACATTTTTAAATCCTTGCAAGCTGTGAAAAAGACACTTCAGTTCATTAGCTGGCATAAATGGAGCTCAAGTAGTGCCAAAATGGTTCAGGCTTTTTTGTATTGAATTTGGTGGTGATGCTGTTGCCATGGTGCAAATGCATAGACCATTCAGCGATTCATACACAGAGAGTGCACAGAAAAAGCTTACATGTCTTCCACTAACAAATTGCCTGTTGAGCTGAAAATAAAGAATTCTAGATGTTAGCACAGAACGACTATGCATCGAGCACAGGTTGTTTAAAGACATACTGGCCACGGTTCAAGTGAATGGACTCATAGCGAAATGTCTGCTACAGTGAGTGGGACACATGGGAAATAACTTGTGTAAGTCACTGACACGTGTGGAGATGTTATCATGGTGACGCTTGAAGGCTTCTTGGAATTGCACTTACTTGAGTTACTTGTGCTGCCTCTGCCTCTGCTTTATTATTTACCTCCAGGGAGTTCCTGGGGGCTGTGGTGTCTGGCTGGGTCTTGCAATCCATAGACCTGTGGTTGTGTCAGAAGAAACAAATGTTCACAAAAGGTGTTTTATGTGTAAGGAATAATTGACGACGGGCCATTGAATTATAAGAAAATAATGCACACCAAAGCGGAGTGCTGTTACACCGCGGGTGTGCATTATTTTCAAATAATTCAAGGGACCGGAGTCAATTATTCCTCTTATACCACGGTTACCACAAACATTGCTCTGGTGCCTATTTTTAAGACATTTAACAAGTTAGGTGTGCGGTTATCAGAAATTAATGCATACCCACGGAACATTTCTCAGCCAATCAGAATACAGCATTCAACAGACCCGTTGTATAAATGAAGAGTTTGGTTCCAAAACGCAATAAATCCATTTTGACAAATTTCGGTAAAAACTTGTTTTTTATACCAAGAAAGTGACAAGATGAAAACCACTATTTTCTGTTACAAACTTTCACATAGCATCTTTAGGTTATAAAAACATAAAAAATTCAAATCCATAACTTGATTTTTAAAGATTTATTATAAAAACGATTTTTTTCTCCCACAAAATGCAATAAATCCATGACACGTTTTTTCTTCAAAATGCTATAAATCTATTCAATCAGTGTATAAATGTGCATTCATCTTTACCATTTTATATTCATTTAGTTGAACAGTTGTACACACTGATTAAAAAAATAAAAATTAATGGCATTAATCAAAAAACTTACTTTGTCATATTAAGATCACTGTCATTGCTGCGGTTATACTTGATGTCGTCGCTTAACATTTTACACAGATCAGCTGTAAAATGTTTTGGTCCTGCTCGATTTTCGTTGACTTTGAGTAAAATAATGGAAAAAAAATTTATAAGATCCCCTGAGATCAATGTGTTAGCATGACAGAAACGTGATGCTGTCGGGAGAACAAGCACCTGTCTTCGAGTTCCTCTCGTGTAAATTATTAGATGTTGATGGCTTACATTTCTTTCCCGTCACAGAAAACCATCACAGATTTATCAATGCCATCAAAGTATTATTTTGTTTTTGTTTGTTTGTTGATCACGAAGTACAACGTGCCGCCATTGTTTGTTTACATTGCGTGGAATGGTGCGCTGTAATTTGTGGAGCGGATTTATTGCATTATGAGGAAAAGGATGAGTGGCATTTATTGCGTTTTGGGAAAAAAGGGAGAAAAGATGACAGAATAACACGGCGAATATTGGATTTTGCATAAAATTAAGAATTTACTTTTAAATACTGACCTGATATAATACTGATTTTGGCAGTAACTTATTTTTTTCAAAAATGGCATTTATTGCGTTTTGGAACCAAACTCTTCAAATATATGCAAAGAATAATTGATGACAGCCCGTTCAATTATTTGAAAATAATGCACACCCAAGGTTAGCAGGGTGCCGTTACACCGTGGGTGTGCATTATGTTTAAATAATTTGAAGGACCGGAGTAAATCTTTCCTCTTATATCATGGTAACCACAAACATTGCCTATTTTAAAGACATTTGACAGGTTAGGTGTGCGGTTTACATATATATCATCTACGGCTTGCAGAATCTACAAAATATGCACTTTTAACTTACTACTATAGTCCTATGTTCAGTATATGGATTGCCAACATTTTTTATTAAAATTTAGTTTAAAGATTTTATTCTTCATATATTAATGCACTTCGAAAGCTACAAAAGATATTCACATGTTTCCCATTCGACTGATCTCACGAGAATTCGTACATATTTTACAAGTTGACTAATTCATATGAATTCATAAAAAGTTAATTGTGCAATAAAATGTGATTATCATGAAAAACCGCCCTAACCCCAATGTCAAGAGGGAAAAGGCAAATTGTTCAAAAATGAACAATTGTGGTTCATTAATTAATACGAGTTAGCCACCTCATAAAATACCAATCCAATCTCACAGAAATTCATGTTATAGTTTCTATAAAAAGTTTTTCGTGTCTGTGGTAAGACTTTCTTTATCATTGTTTTTTTCTATTTTTATACCACTGTCGCTTGGGGTTGGGGTTAGAATCACTTTCTGTGACATCCTAACCCAAACCCCAACTTTAACCCCAACTCCAAGCGAGAATAGTTTTAAAAGCAGAAGAAAAACATGTAGAAACCACTGATCTATAAATGACTGGATTGCGCATAGAACGCTTGACGTAACCGAGTGAGGTGAGGCCAGCGCAGAGTTTCCATCTTGGTATACCCAACCGGCAGAGAGCGTCATTGACTTCCATTCAAAATCATGATCAAAATTGAGGTCACAAGGTTAATTTTTAGGATACGTGTACGTTAATTATTTGTTAATTCTGGTGTTGTTTGCAATGTTTATGTTTTAATCGGGCAGGATAATGGATTTATAAAAAAACGTTAAGATGAGTGTGTCTGTTGCATTTGTTAATCACACAGGTATAAATAAAGTTTTTTTGACATTCAGCTACACTGTGACGGTCAGCGTTATTTCTCTAAATAAATTTAGGTAACTTGTAAGTTTAGATAACATATTTACAAAACTATCAAATTATTGCATGCACATAAATACAAAGCATGATTATTTATTTAAATTTCAGAATGAGCACGTTTATTGTCATTAATACTAAATATGCTGCGGTATGTCTGCTGATCTGATACTGTAATAAAGATGAATGTATAATAACTGATTAAAACGCAAAATGTAAAACTTTCAGTAAATAACTATTTACATGCTTTGGACGTTTGTGTTGTAATAATGTACAGGGTAACTTCACATATAAAAACGAAGACGAGTAAAGTGATGTTTTATCATTAAAATCTGATAACGTCCATTGATTTAATAGAACGTTTGGGTATACCAACATGGCGGCGCGGTGGCTTCACAAGTGTGACGTCATGCGCAATCCAGTCATTTATATAGATCAGTGGTAGAAACCAATGCATAAAATTACATTCTAATGCAAACCCCGAATCTAACCCCAAGCGACAATTAGGGATGTTACGATTCAATCGCGTGTCCCATTAAAAATGCCTGTCTGAAATCGATTCTGAATTGCAAGGCTGCGATTCTTTGTTTAATGCACAGGTTGTGCGTGTACTACGGCATTTGGTCAGTAGGAAGTCCTTATCAATCTAAAATCACTATGAGTCGGAGTCGTCCATAACGTGCATTTAAAAAAGCAACACTCGTTATATAAAAATCATTCTAAATATTATTTATTATCATGAAAATACCTGAAACAATTTGAAGAACAGCGTATAAATATTCCTGTAGACATTTCCTGTATAGCGTTTTGTAATGCTACTTCTTCTGTGGCACAAAGGGAGTTTCTGCATGAGAGTGCACCCTGGCGTTCGGATGTGCCGGGATTTCACCGTAATTCATTCAAATTCATTCATTGAGAAAACGCGCATTTGCACGGTTAATCGTTACACCCCTAGCGACAATGATTTAAAAATAAGAAAAACTATGAGAAAAAAAAAAAAATTACAATATAAATGAAGTATAAAAATTTGTGCTGAGTGACACGAAAAATAAATTTGTGCTCCAGTGGCACAAAAAGCGAAAAATTGTGTCAATAGGATGAATAAATGAATCAAATATTTCGTGACTATAACATGACTTACGGTGAGATAGAGTAGAAAATACAAATGAATTGCCATGAGATAGCATTACAGACTGATTAATAACATTTGACAGTAAACGTATGACCACAAGAGTTTGTACGTATTTTACGATTTGGCAAATTGGTATGAATTCGTACATAAAATATGAAAAAAATCAATATTAAAAACCCCAGCCCTAACCCCAACATCACAGGGACAAAAGCAAATTGTTTAAAAATTTACAAATGTGGTTGTATGAATTACTACAATCTAGCCACGTCTTAAAAAACACATGAATTACAATGAAATAGCATGGCATGACCCCAACTGTATATAAACACACACAAACACACACACATATATACAGTATATTTTTTCTATCTGAACAAACTATTTTAGAAACTGCTGCTTACCACACAAATTCCGAGTTTTTTGATGAACGTCTTCTCTCAAGTTTCCACTTTCTGCTTCCATTTCTCTCTGGATGTGGGTTGAGTTCCTCCCATTTCTCCAAAGAAGATGGAACTGCAACTGCAAGGTAAATGAGGCCATGCAGCTTGACAAAAATATATATACATAACAGGACCAAAGTAAACTGCAAAAACAACTGAAGCCAGAGGCATTTGCATAGCACATACTGTATACACATATTAAAAAGTACAGCCTAAAGCAAAATACAAAGAAATATTCATTTAATGCCATGAAGAAACACATTTATAAATCTGTAAAAGTACTTTTGGGCATTCTAGCCCTTTACTTAATGTGTCTGTAACCACTTTATACCTAAATCAAGAGAAACTTTCTCAGGTGCGCGAGAACAGGGTATACTCTGTTCAACGTCCACCTGAATCAGCTCTGTTTCATCTGGCTTCTTCCTGTACAGTGTCCCTTTAGAGGAAAGAGGACTCTTCCTGTCTTTGCTCTGTCTTCTCTCGCTGGGTTCACTCAGATCCAGCAGGTCCAAAGACGAGGACAGTACTGGACACAGAAAATAATAAGAAAGGTAAGAGATCTGACAGGGAAACTCTTCTTTTATTCGCCTTTCTGCTTCAGAAAGAAAAAATGTTATTGTGGAACACTGAATAAATAGTTTTTGCCCATTTCCAATTTAACATATAAACAAAAGCTCAGGGAAAGAAAAGCTGAGAAAAACACAAGCTTAGTTATTGCTCTTGGCACTTATTTACCTGAATGGCCATAGCAATAGCAGTTTCGACAGCCGAAGGGGCTGGGGTCAAATAAACTTTGAAGTGCATGTTCCTCACCAAGAGAACAAAGAGAATTTTATAAATTTCATGCTGAGGATAAAGTTTTCAGAAACCATGTTTATAAATATCCTAAGGGAATGTACTCAGCATTTGGGAACTGGTGAAATTAACAATTCAGAAGTTGCTACCATATGTAAAATTTTGTAGACGTCCGTCCAATCTAACTGCATCCTGTACGACAGTGTCTTGCAGAACAGAAGTCTTTATTAGCAGGTGTTTGGCATGCAGGTCACTTATGCGTGTAGATGCCAGCAGGACAGATGAGTTCATGATTCAAGCCTTGAGGGGCTGAATGCACCTTCAATATTCTGGCACAAATATCAGCACTGAATCCAAGTTACCACACATGTTTTGTGCCAGACAACCACACATAATACATTCTAAGGTCCTGAACTACAAAAACTTGTTAATGCTTAAACTTTCACTAAAGCCTGTGAATGCTGCAGTCCACTTATATCAGTACATATCTATGTAATATCTATATCTACACATTAATAACACATTGTGTGATATTTTAACACAGTATGTGTTGATTTTGTGTTCAAATAAATAATAGGGACAACACAAGATTTGTTAAAATAACACAAAATGAGTTGTTCCAATAATAACACAGAAATGTGTTATGTGTTGTCCTTAAAGGAATATTCCATTTTCTTAAAAGAAAAATCCAGATAATTTACTCACCACCATGTCATCCAAAATGTTGATGTCTTTCTTTGTTCAGTCGAGAAGAAATTATGTTTTTTGAGGAAAACATTGCAGGATTTTTCTCATTTTAATGGACTTTAATAGAGCCCATAGAGCAACATTTAATACTTAACTCAACACTTAACAGTTTTTTTCAACGGAGTTTCAAAGGACTATGATCCCAAACGAGGCATAAGGGTCTTATCTAGCGAAACGATTGTCATTTTTGATAAGAAAAAAAAAATCCACTTTTAAACCACAACTTCTCGTCTAGATCAGGTCGTGATGCGTGATGTGACCCCACGCAATACGTCATGACGTCAAGAGGTCACAGAAGACGAACGCGAAACTCCGCCCCAGTGTTTACAAATGTGTTGAAAGAGGACCGTTGCTACGTTGTTGTATGTCAACTGATACTAATTATTGTCTTTGTGTCAGTTTATTGTTTACAATGGTCCGCAAATGTGCGTTTTATATATTTATCCCTACGTCACTACGCATTTACGTTAGATTGCGCTGGATCAGACCTAGACGAAAAGTTGTGGTTTAAAAGAGCATATTTTTTATTTTTCTTGTCAAAAATGACAATCGTTTCGCTAGATAAGACCCTAATGCCTCGTTTGGGATCGTTTATAGACCTTTGAAACTCAGTTGAAAAAAACTGTTAAGTGTTGAGTTAAGTATTAAATGTTGGGCTCTATTAAAGTCCATTAAAATGAGAAAAATCCTGCAATGTTTTCCTCAAAAAACATAATTTCTTCTCGACTGAACAAAGAAAGACGTCAACATTTTGGATGACATGGTGGTGAGTAAATTATCTGGATTTTTCTTTTAAGAAAATGTAATATTCCTTTAACTAGACCCAAAATGTGCTGTTTTAACACAGCTGTTTTAAGAGTGTCTATCTATCTATCTATCTATCTATCTATCTATCTATCTATCTATCTATCTATCTATCTATCTATCTATCTATCTATCTATCTATCTATCTATCTATCTATCTATCTAGATCTGAGGTGTTGGGGTGTAAGATAAGTCGAATAGAAGAACACAAGCATAAGCGCCAGCATCACACCGTATCTCTGGCAAACTTGGCTCCAGCACTCGCCTGTTCACTCTGCTTACTTTTAGACAAAGAAATTGGCTTATCAGCCATCTTTGCAACCACAACACTTGAGCCCTTTTCACACAGACTTTACGGAAAATACACAAAAATGGCTTCCGGGATTTGTTTGGGATCGTTTGATTTTTGGTTAATTCACACTGCCAATGATTTTCCGGAATCTGTGTGTGCATTTACACACATACCGTTATCTCATAAAGACATGTGACGTCCTGCACTTAGTAGGTTTTTCTCTGCAGCGCCTGAAGTTTGCTTATTATCAGTTATTTCAGCTTCAGCACGAATAGTAATGCGCTCCCTGATAACTGCTTCACTCCAGTTTGCAGACATTTCTGGTCGTCTGAACCATAACTTGCACTACAGCATGCCCCTTACAGCATTGTTTCTGTGTCTTGTTCACACAGAGGGCTTTCCATGTATCTTATGGCAATGTTACTAGGTCTTTTTCTGGGAGCGACCCCAGAAAATGTATGGGACATCTTTGCGTTCACACAAAAGCTTGTCTGACAGTTTTACAAGAATTTTCTGGGACCAAAGTGTTGTGTGAGGTTTTAGTGATTCAAAGTAGTCAAAGTCATATATAATGAGGAAAATAAGTATTTGAACACCCTGCTATTTTGCTGAATTTGTCTTCGTAGGTGCATGTCCACTGTGAGAAACATAATCTAAAAAAAAAAACAGAAATCACATTGTATGATTTTTTTATCTGTTTATTTGTATGATACAGCTACAAATAAGTATTTGAATGCCTGAGAAAGGCAACTTTAATATTTGGTACAGTAGCCTTTGTTTGCAATTACAGAGGTCAAACGTTTCCTGAAGTTTTTCACCAGGTTTGCGCACAGTGCAGGAGGGATTTTGGCCCACTCCTCCACACAGATCTTCTCTAGATCAGTCAGGTAACTGAAGGAAGTTCAGAAGGAAGGAGGTTGTTCCCCAAAATCTCGCAATACATGGCTCCGGTCATCCTCTCCTTAGTACAATGCAGTCGCCCTGTCCCATGTGCAGAAAAACACCCCCAAAGCATGATGCTACCACCCCATGCTTCACAGTAGGGATGGTGTTCTTGGGATGGTACTCATCATTCTTTTTCCTCTAAACACGTTTAGTGGAATTATAACCAAAAGGTTCTATTTTGGTCTCATCTGACCACATGACTTTCTACCCTGACTCCTCTGGATCATCAAAATGGTCATTGGCAAATTTAAGACGGGCATGGACATGTGCTGTTTTAAGCAGGGGAACCTTCCGTGCCATGCATGATTTCAAACCATGACGTCTTAGTGTATTACCAACAGTAACCTTGGAAACGGTGCTCCCAGTTCTTTTTAGGTCAATGAGCAGCTTCTCCGTGTAGTTCTGGGCTGATTTATCACCTTTCTTAGACCCCACTAGGTGAGACCTTGCATGGAGCCCCAGTCCGAGGAAGATTAACAGTCATGTTTAGCTTCTTCCATTTTCGAATGATTGCTCCAACAGTGGACCTTTTTCACCAAGCTGCTTGGCAATTTCCCCGTAGCCCTTTCCTACAGGGAACCATTTTGTCTCTAGTGTCTTTGGACAGCTCTTTGGTCTTGGTCATTTTAGTAGTTGGATTCTTACTGATTGTATGGGGTGGACAGGTGTCTTTATGCAGCTAACAACCTCAAACAGATTCATCTAATTTAGGATAATAAATGGAGTGGAGGTGGACATTTTAAAGGCAGACTAACAGGTCTTTGAGGGTCAGAATTCTAGCTGATAGACAGGTGTTCAAAAACTTATTTGCACCTGTATCATACAAATAAATTGCTAAAAATAGATTTTTTTTTAGATTATGTCTCTCACAGTGGACATGCACCTACGATGACAATTTTAGACCCCTTCATGATTTCTAAGTGGGAGAACTTGCAAAATAGCAGGGTGTTCAAATACTTATTTTCCTTACTGTATATATATATATATATATATATATATATATATATATATATATATATATATATATATATATATATATATATATATATATATATACTGTATATATATATAGGTCCATAAGACTCCATTTGAAACGGTCTGATACATGAGCATGTGAAGTTTTAAAAGTGAAAGACGTAATAGGACTACTATTCGTGTAAATGTATTCAAGCAATCTCAAAATCAAACAAAATTGTATAATAGGACCCCTTTACTGTAAAAAGATTGAGATACATCAGCATACATCTGATGCTTTTGAATTTTTGCTTAAATGTTACAGTTGCAAGTGTCAACAGACTTCCATTAACTTCAAGGTTTGTACTCATAGATATACAGTAGAGCTATATAGAGCTGAGACTCAAGTGTGCCTTAATGTGCTTTGAATCTCATAAGTCATTAATAGACAAAATAGCGTACTTACGTGGCCTAACACCTAGTGTCTGTCTCAGAAACCAAAAGAAAATGAAGTAGTGTTTTTGTATCTTATTTCATAAAATGCACTCAGAATCCTCCACAGAATAATAAATGAATTCAGATGCATTCATTTTTAAAGATTACAGCAGATCCTGTTAAAGACCTGAATTAAAATAGATATAATAATTTCTATACTTTTTAAAATAAAGGTGCTTCACGATGCCATAAAATAACAAGTTGTTGCTGAATAATTACACAAAGAATCTTTAACATCCTAAAATAGGATCTTTGTTATGAAGGTTCTTTAGATTATAAAAAGGTATAAAAAATTCTTCTGAAAACCTTTGACTGAATGGTTCTTTAAGGAACCAAATAGTTTATTTCAGTTTTAGGATTGTACCTGTATTCTGTTTAAAGAGGCTTCAAAGAGTCTGATGTTCTTTTAAACACATAATTTTTTTGCTTTAAATTACATTTGATTTCTATTGAGCCACAAAATTATATAATCGTATTCATAAAACACAAGAGGAGCTCATATGCAAAAGATACTTTAAATGCCACCTCTGTCAAAAATGAGATAATGATATTGACTGAATGCTCTCGGCATGTATTATGTTCATCAAATACCCTTACTTGAAATCTGCTTAATCCCGGCCTCAGGTCATTCCGAAATACCATTGCTTTGTTGGCAGAATCCGCTACGATCACATTCAAACTTGCGTCCATTGTGTACTTGGACCATACAAGTATGTGGTCTCATGGATCCCAGCTCTCAATATTGTGTGGTTCAGTTTTCTCAGTTTTACATTCTGACTTTAATTATTTGCAACGTTTCAACACTCTCAGAAATACAAAAATTGTCACTGGGACGGTACCCTGTAAAAAGGGCAGATTGATCTCACCGAAAGTCGTATTATAGTCATGAAAAATTAGAATATTTTATTCATGTCCATGGCACGGAATTCAGCTTTATTACGTGCCTTGAGCACGAATGTCTTTTTTGTACAAATTTCTATAAATAGTTTATCGTGGCTGTGGCACGACTTTCTTTTTCGTTTCATTTTATGTATTGTTTTCTCATTGTTTTTTTGTACCATTGTCGCTTGGGGTTGGGGTTAGAATCACTTTCTGTAAAATTTTAACATCCTAACCCAAACCCCTAATCTAACCCCATCTCCGGGCGAACATGGTTTCAAAAGCGGAAGAAAATCATGTAGAAACCAATACATGAAAGTACATCCTAACCCAAACCCCAAATCTAACCCCAACCCCAAACGACAATGATTTTAAAATAGTGAAAAAAAATGAGAAAACAATCCATAAAATGACACAAAAAAGAAAGTCGTGCCACGTCCATGAAAAACTATTTATAGAAATTCGTGTGAGTGACACGAAAAAGACATTTGTGCTCAAGGCATGTAAAAAGCTGCATTTCGTGCCATGGATAAGAGTAAATTAATAAATATTTTCGTGATTATAACACGACTTTCCGTGAAATCATGTTGAAAAAGGGTGGTAATATGTACCATTTTGGTACAGATATGTACCTTTGAGGTACCATAATGTACCTACAAGGTACCAAAGGGTCTTTTTGGTTACCAATATGCACCTTTTAGGTACAAAAGTGTACAAAACTTTTGTATCTTCTTGTACCTTTCTGAGAGTGCGCATATTTAGGGATTTTACAACTGTCTTGGCATAGAAGTCGATTTCTTTTAGAATTTGAGGTTTTTGCCAAAAAGCTTGCATGCACTTAGAGGGTTTTGCAGCAAAATACACTTAAATTTGTTAAATACCACTGAAATGACTAGTGAACGTGACATTTGTGAAAATAAGGCATATCAGCCACTTATAATAACCTTTTCATTGCCATTAAAGTAAAATTACTGAAACTAAACATAAGAGCATGATAAAAATGCTAATTTACAAAAAAACATGTCAGACACACTCATTGCTACTTTAATGTAATGCTTGTCTGACTTCAGACTCAAGTCCGACACTCAGATACTCAACTACAGTGTATATAGATCAATAGCTGGCGCCTTTACTACTTGCTTGATAAATGGTAAATCTTTCATACTGTGAAGTAAGTAAGCATATTGTAACATTTTTTATTTCGAAAGTTCTGCATTGCATTTTCTAATCCTCAGTTAGCAATTTGCTCTGAGACATTTTATAATAATTAAAGATTGCTGCTTCATTACATACAAATCAAAAGACACTCCAAACACATTCTGTTTGCAGATACAATATGTTGTTTTTCTTAATATAGAAACTTTTCAAGCAATGGAAGTCATTGTTTTGTAATATAGGCATGTGGAGAAGCAAGTGAATAAATATAGTTTTAGTTTCTAAAATAGAGATATATCTCATAGAGACATATCTCATTGTGTACCAGGGGCGTTGCTAGACATAAAGCTCTACTGGGGCACAGGCCCCCCATTTTTTGCTGACTTTTTTTTGAAAGCCTGCTGTCTGCAAGAGGTGTGCAACACTTCTATACAATGTCCTTTGCTTAGCCCACTATTCTACAGTGCAACAGTTACTGCGAAAGATACACATATACAAGTGTAATCTTCATCATACCTAACATAATTAACATGTTTGGAGGCATAAATGGCATAAGATGTTTGTAAATAATGACAGCAGAGAAATATTTTCTACATTATACAATGATAGCAATGATTAATAACTTATTTTTACAAGAATATTTTAAAGCAACACCAAAGAGTTTTTTTTTACCTTAAAATAACGTTTCCAAAAAAGTTGCAGTGGTTCATCCACTCAAAACAGGGTGAATGGCACTTTCACATTCGCTTTGCAGCCCTCTATGGGCCAAAACCGCACTAAAGAAGTTTCCAACCGTCGGGTAGCGGTCCTGTAGTTCGAGTGAAAACTACAAAAACTTGCTTTATGGCAGACCTACATTCCAATCAGAGCCAGCTATGCTCCAGTATTTACGACAGTGCTAATGAACAATTACGCGTCTAACCTGTAGGGGGAGCAAAGAGCAATAACTCTTTAGTGTTGCTTTAAGAAACCAGTCATTTTGACTGCTATACTAAATAATCTCAGTCATAGTTACTGCTAACTGTTATGTAAGTTAGTGTCCTAGAGTTAAATATTAGTGAACTAAATATTAATTTAATATCTGAAAATACAGAACAGTATAACACATTCATCTGTTGATTTTCTCGGCAACAATCCAATTGACAAAAGGTTTTCCTGAGATTTTTCCTCTAATGTTTGAGACCTGACAGGGTCAGGATGTAGTTTGTCTTACCTCTCTTAAACTCATCATCTCTCCTTTCTTCTTCCCTTTCCCTGCTTTGCACAAAACATTTCTGATGTCCATCTACAGAAGCCAATAATGATCGAATCAAAATAATATTAGCATTATTATTTAGAAACTTACTTTAGTTTCGTTATGCTTTCATAAACACTCGCGTGGCGTCACCTTTTGAATGCGGTTGTGCGCGGTCAACGCAAACGCGCGCGGCCATGGATACGTGCGTGCACGCGTCAATGCGAATGCTTTGTCGCTTTTACAAGCCTAAATTGGGTAACTACTTTGCATAAAGATCAGTTTTTGCCGCGATTGTCTTTGTAAAGGATTGCACTAGTTAACTGCTAAAATTTAAACTGGAGATTTACACCGGGACACAAAAGATTTACACTGGGACACGTGCCCCAGTAAAAGGGGTCTAGCGATGCCCCTGTTGTGTACCTTTATTTCTGAGCGTGTATGCAGTCAGAAAAAAGGTAGAAAAGTTGTGACTGGGACAGTACTGTACAATTTGAAAAGTTCCTAGTATGTACCATTTTGGTACAGATACAGTATGCACTTTAGAGGTACCTCTTAGGTACAAATTGTATCTTTAAAGTACCAATATTCACCTTTTAGGTACAAAAATGTACTTTATTGAGAGAAAAATTTACTTTGAAAAGATATTGCCCCAGTGACAACTTTTGTACCTTCCTGTTTTTTTATTTACTTTTTTTCTAAGAGTGTGGAACTTTCATTGCAAAGCAGCTTTACAGTAAATACATCTTAGTACAGGCTATGCAAAAGTATAAATAAAACTTAAAAAAAAATAGAAAATATGAAAAATATTAAATTGTAGAATACATGGCATTATTGCAAAGTTTTCATAAGATGTATAGATGGTTTGGTTATTGTATTGTGTATTTTATATATAAAATCTATATATAACACTGACAACATCTGTAAGGATAAACGATTGATGTCTCTTTATCAAAACAGACACAAATATTATATTTTGTTTGATAAGTTTGTGTAGATGTTTTGGACAATACAGAAATAAGAGTTTTAGGAGACGTAGAATGGTGAGTATCTCCAGTACCTGCTGTGTTGGAGGTTACTGGACGGGCAGCTCCATCACACTTGGTCTCACAAAGGAAATCATCAATGGAGGGGCTCAGCAAGGGACGGCTCTCTTGTTGCTCACTCACCAGCTGAAAAAAATCAAGCAGAAGTAACTGGTGAGATTCACATTGTTGCACTTGGCCTCTAGTACTCTTATTGCTTGAATTGCATTCAGCGTCCATGTAGTGATCATCTCTGCGTAAAACGGCAGTAATCTTCCTCTTCAGCTCCTTTGACTGTCTATTTTTTTACCATTGTTTGAAATAACACCCTTCCCAGACAGCAGATGACCACGCACCAGATCCGGGCCGAAGTCAGCGGCTCCGGCACAAATACGGTTTGGAGTCGTCACTGTCTGGGTTATATCAAACAAGGTATTTCACAAAGTAGATAAAGACTTAGACCTATTTATTAATAGGAATTGTGCTTGAAGTGCCCGAAGATAATTTAGAAATGTTGAGCCTGAAGTCGTTTTCAACATAGTATGTTCTTAATGTAAAAAAATCTACTTTTTACATATACATAATCTTTACAGCATGATTTTCCAAGTACGTTTTTATAGAGCCGGTTGTAGAAATAAAAAAGTATGTTTCCATTGGTTTTTTAGCAAATGCAAGCAAGCATTTTCAAGTTATTTGAAGTGGCGCACCGAGAATTGTGAGACTGAATCCGGCTCGGACTGTATTCACATGACAAAGCAAAAACATGTAATTGGACAGATTTTTTGATTTCCTCCACTGCAGTGGTCAACAAAGTGCTATACTGTGGGAGAAAATAAAGCATTAAATCCCAGGCAGTCGTGGTTTACACTGAATTAAGAACACCTAAGGGATAACACAGAGCCACAGTGAATTTAGCTATTGTTTACTAATATTGAATATGTATTAAATAGTTTGACAACCACAATGAGTAAATAGCACATTAAAATCACACATAGTGCATATTGCTTGTTTTTCCATTTCACAGCACAAAGTAATCGTATATGAATGTAATTATGACAAGATGCGAGGCTTTCTATATACTGTAATGCCCCCATTAGTGTACTATGTGTAAGAATGACAGAATGTGTGTATGTTCTCCTGAGAGACTGGCAGTGAGGTGGCCCTCTGTCTACAGAATGGAAACAACACATCAATCATCATTCGCTTGTTCTCCGTGTGTGCATTCAGCTGTGCCAAAGACTCATAGGAGAGCTCTGTTCAGTACAGTACATGAATACAGCACACTGAATGTCATTTATTTAAAAATGTCATGTTTTGGGCAGGAAAGTCATGTTTGTAACATAGTGAAGCTTTTTGTGCTTAATTTGAATTTTTTATGTGTACATATCATTTCAGTCTTTTTTCTCCATGTATATTCTCAGTTTTTGTTATTTTTTCTAGAATTACATGAGCTTGATTAAATTAAAACAGCAATTTCATTTTTGGGTGAATTTCCCTTTTATATTGCATTTCAGTGTATAGGGCCCATTGCAACATTAAACTCATAATGACTGAACATGATTCAAGGGATTTTAATGCCTAGAAGACAGAGAGATTTAAAGATTTAATTGGAAAGAATTGGAAAGAACTGATCTAGGGGTGGTTTCCCGGACAGGGATTAGCTTAATCCAGGACTACCTTAGTTTAATTAGGAAATATAACTAGTTTTAACAAAAATGCCTTACTAAAAAATTACCTGTGTGCATTTTGAGGCAAAACAAAGGGCACTGATGTATTTTAAGTAATGTCAGTGCAAGTTGTTTTCAGTTTGGACAGCTCTTAAAAATGTTTTAGTCTAGGACTAGTCTTATCCCTGTCCGGGAAACCGCCCCCTAGAGTCTGAATGAGGCGTTAAATTACATGCTGAATATTTATGAATATTGATAGCAGTGTATGCTGGCCCCTGGATCATTTGGAAAAGATTCCTGTTGTGATATTATTTGCCAAAACACTGACCCAGGAAACATAATTGGGTTGCAGAGACAACTTCTGGCTCTGCTGGTGTCAGGGAGGAAATGTATCTCTTGGCTGACTGCAATGGCTGATGTTACCCAAGTTGAACTCCTGCTGTTAAAACAGCTTGTAGCATATGTTTGAAAGTTAAAAAAGAAAAATGCTACAATCACCTTAAACTGTTGCCTTGCCTAGTAGTGTCTTTTGAAAAACTCAGGTTTAAGTTAAAACAAATTAAAGTTTACAATTCCATAGATAATATCATTGATTATATCTTAATCCTCAAACAGAAGTTCAATTTTAAGTCTTATTTATAGCAATGTTGACATTGCAGGCACGCACGTCAAATTTCTGGGTCGAACTTCTGGGTTTCATCCGGCGTGTTACTTTAAATAAATTGCGAAAATTTTATTTGAAATAACTAACAAATTCTAAAGTCTGTTAAAATTTCATGCAAATATCTAATTAAATGAGAAAGATCCAAGCAAAAACATAAATAAGCAGCATTTTCGGTCACACACCTTCCATTGACATCCATATATAACTTTTTCCTCTGATTTCTAATAATAAAAATATCATAACTTTCTCAATCCTCTACAGATTTGTACAATCCATTTATCTTTGTAAATGGGAATGTATGCTTTGTCTAGTCATGTGATAAATTTTCAGCTTTGGGGTTTTTGAAAATTTTGTCATCATACCTATTATTTATTTTACCACTTATAGAGCATATAAAGTCTCTGGTTAGGTTATGTAATAGCATCTCCTGTACGGATGCATAATAATGATTTGTGTGCTTAAGTTTGGAGGACTCTCACAGGCTTATTATAAAAGCATTACTTCTTCCCCAGTGAATGCCAGAGGAATAAGGGTCATAATGAGAGAGGGGAATATTTCATGTTTCTGGCTCTATTTCTTAATTATATAATTCCCCTCTATTCAGTGTTAAACTAAATATTTCTTCATGTTTTCCACAAATATAACAGGGTTGCTTTCATTAAAATTTGTGATTACACAAGATGACTGCAGTCACATTGCAAAACAGTTAAATTATTTTTAGCCAGTCTGATTTATTCCAATCATCCGACAAAGAGATTGTTGGAACATTTTTAGGGGAGTAGTACTGCAAATAAAGAAAAACTGATCTCCTTCATTGGTGATGCACATATTTCTAACACCCAAAACCACCTTGATCGTGTGCCTCTGTCTAGCTCAATTGTTTATATTTTATATGCATTTCATGCCATATATAAATGTGATTTTTTATGAATAACGGAAGTTTTTCCAAACGCTAACGTCAGGTCATTTACATGTTCAACTGAACACAACTAAAGCTAGACATCAGTATAAACTCAGCCTTTATTATAGCAAACTGCTTCCTCTCAACTAAAGACGTGCACCTGCTTTTCCTCTCTTCTCACACCACTTTGATGTTGTTGATTGAAGTTGCTTTATTGTCTCATCACACCTCATACGCTCTATTAACCCATCATCTCTAACAAAAACAAACAACCCTTTCCCCAAGACTGCTTATTTTGCTGTAATTATAGCAAACACCAGCTAAACTAACATAAAATGTAGTTTTAATCAGAACTTGACCCCTCAACCCTGAGAATGTGCAACATCACAAGCCAAAAAAATTAATATTATCACAGATAATACTGGATGTGACAAAAAGTGGTTCATCAAGCATTTATACACATAACATAAATATCTAATCCAGTGGTTCTCAAACTGGGGGGCCCTGAGATGGTGCCAGGGGGCCCCATTTGAATGACATTTTTATAAAATACATTAATTTCTCATAAATTCTGTATAATTAAACCTAAAAAAAGCTACTAACCAATAGCACTACATTGTATATTTAATATGTTTTGTTTCATTCAAATGTTAATTTTGAGAACCACTGATCTAATCAGCCAATCGCATGGCGGCAGCTCAAAGCATTTAGGCATGCATACATTAAAACCATGCATTGGGGAGGACGTGTGATTTAGGTGACTTTGAACGGGGCATGTTTGTCGATACCAAATAAGCAGGTTTCACAGACCCAAAAAGTAATTTTGTGTGATTTATTGTTTTCTACATAAAATTATTTGACAATGTACAGAACTTTCGAAAATACATTAAAACTGACTGAGCAAGGCCAAATAATAAAATCAATGAAAGTCTGATGCTTCAAATCTCATAAGATTATAAGACTTTAGTCTAGATTTCACAGATAGGTTCACATTTTTAGAAACTGCTGATCCACTGGGATTTTAATCTCAATCATATGTTCACAGAGAATGGCCATAATATGAAAATATCCTCACATGTGTGTCTTGCTATGTTTGTTTGTTGATAGCATAAAAGTCTTATTAAAAATAGTTATTTAAGGTTAAACAAAAGGAATATTGCAACCGAAGGTACATAATAATCAACCAAGACTTGCATCAAGGTCACACACTTTAGTTAAAATTAGGATTTGATGATTCACGTTGTGCAAAATGTTCTATTCTGAGACTGTACCATCATTGTGCATCTGATGTGCTATCCAGACATGATGCTCCAGGGCATTTATAGCAACCACATGCAGCCCTGTGAAAACATTACAGTGCTGGTTACCTTGTACTGACACTGCGGTTAACTATGAAAAAAAATATAAGGCTTGTTGATATAAGAAGAAATATAAATTCGTCAAAGGATTGCCATTTAAATACTGTTGCTTATAATCAACCAACCATTACATATCTTTTATGGCTTTTATGTATAACATCATGCTTTCTATGCTTTCCTGAAGGACAAATCAAGAATTATGTCATGGAAAACTTCAGTTAATTGTGTCACATGGGTTTAGCTCCTGGTGTTAATGCCAAGATATTGTTGTCAAGGGAACATGGAACCAGTTTGGCTATATGACTCTTAAGGGGGAGGGTTCGAGAAATAGAGGGAGTGTTTGAGAGGTAGGTCGAGGGGGGTAGACTCATGTGAGCCAATAATAGTTTCATAAATAACAGCACGAACGTTCACAACTGCATTATGTATGAATGAATGATTTTTAGTCCTATTTGTGAAAGTCTTAACAGGTTAAAACAGCTGTTTTGTATTAACATACTGTTGTTTCACAAGACTAAAGAGACTGAGGTGATGGTGAAGTTCCAGACTGTGGTTAAATAGGTCAATAATGATCTGATAAAACATCGGTTTAGATAAGACTCTACGCAGAGAAATGTGCCATTAAAGATCAATAAACTATCTCACCTGATGTGAAAACCAAACTTTATGCTATGATGGACAAAGCAAACAAGTTAAGTTGGCTTTAGGTCATTTGTCTATTGACAAAGCGCAGTGTAATGCAATTATAATTAAATTGCTTAAAATCATAATCTGCTTTGCATCAATACAACACAAACATATATTACTGCATGCAGACAACAATGTTATGCACAGACATGACACACTGGTTGTTTTATCTTATAGACTAGCATAAATTCCCCTAAACCCCAACACTCAAACAAAGCTGCATATATACATTTTTATTAGGACTATACAAGTCAGATATTTACATTAAATGTTTATTTTGCAAATTTTTAGATGTTTTAGCCTAAATCTTATAAAAATTTAAGCATTCCATTTAAATTTTACAGTGTTAGAAAAATGGTCAAACTGTACCCAAGCTGTCACTGGGGCAGTACCTCTAAAAATGTTCCTAATACATACCATAAGGTACAGATATGTATATATTTGGTAGCCACAGATAAATCATTAGCAGCTGTGTCTATGGGCCATTAAAAGCAAGTGGTCCGCCTTATTGGAGCGTCAAGGCGCTATGTAAACTAGTGTTGCCAAGTCCGTGTTTTTCTGTGGAAATTGATTACTTTAAAAATGTTGGCATGGACTGCACATGTTCATCAGCTCTCAATATATATATGTAGTAAATGAAAGTAAAGTTTTGCTATGTGGAAAAAGGTCATTGGGATAGATTTGATTCTAACGCAAATCTGGCAACCCTGCCAAGCCGATGCGTGAACACTGACTGTGCGCATAATATGCATATACTGTATAATTATCAAATGTTACGTGATGTTGTGTAGACTTAAGTTTCTTGTGGCACAATATTTGAATTTGAAATCATAAAGAATAGGAGATTTGACATTTACAGTCGCTGCTGAGAACTGGATTTAAGATCGCTGGATAAAGGGCTGAATTTGTATCGGTTCCTTGCAATAGTATTAATTTTTAAGATGTGGTTTGACTTTGAATCTTTTGTGACTTTATGTTGTGTCTTGGTGTAATTATTGTTGCATAGAAGAAAACGTATTTTGTGTGTCATGGGAAACAAACTAAATATTGCAAAATGGTAAAATACTTACAGAAATTTGACTCATTTTTGTTTAATATTGTGTAAACTCTCTTTATAAAATAAGTCAGAAAATACGACATTAATATGATTAAGAAACGCCAATGCCTGCTATTTTGATAAATATGAATAGAAATGAGTGCAAATCTGTACGTTTGTAAAGCTGTTAATATGTAAATAAATTATGTATAAGTCCTTTCAACATGTCAATATTATACGTCTCAGTGTTTATGAAAACGTAAGTAAATGTGCGTGTGGTACAACCACACTTTACGTAAAACACACCCGTATTCTCATGAGATCACCTTGCATTATTTAGTATGTTCATTAAGCTTTCATCGGGGGGACAGTTGGTCCCCTTAATATATTGTATTGAAGATGATTTCAGGTTTTATATCCTGGGGAAATTTGGTCCAAACAATGTAGGCAAAACCTGAAACAGATATAGAGAACTAAAAGAAGAACTAATGGGATTATAACACAGAATGATCCACAGACCACAGAGGCAAAACTATGACAATTGCATTACCTTGCCTAAAATCAACCACTGAAGAGCTAGAAAATGTATTTTTGCCAGAAATGTTCTGAAATCAAATAAACTTGCTTGTGCTGTCATATGCTGTTAGTGGAACCTGCATGTTATCCCTACTGAGAAAAGACCAGCTAAAAGATGTTTGAATGGTTTTAGCTGGTCTCCCAGTTGTATTAGTGGCGTTTTGGACAATTTTTAGCTGATCTGGTTATGCTGGGAGACTGGTAAAATTGATGGATCAGCTGGGTTAAGCTGTTGGGTCAACTGGTCTTCCAGCCTAAGATCAGCTAAAAGTGCCCTAAACCACTCTAAAACCAGCATGCTACACCAGCTTAACCACTATATTTTATTGTATATTAAAGATTAACTTACAGTATGAAAGGAATTACAGGTAAATGTTTAGGGTATGTGGTAAAGTGCCAGTATTAGATAAATCTATACAAAGCTAAAGGGTGTGTTTTAAAATCCTATTCTGCATATCTCTGTTGCCCCATGAGTCCACTAAAAATGTCTTTTGTTCCTGTTATATATTGTCTGTGACAGGTCTTGCCTGATGGGAAAACCTTTGTTTATACAGCAGCTCTGAATGAAATCAGTCCCAATGGAAATTATCACCCGCATCATCATCAGCACTTTTGCATATGGCTGCAGTAGTTCTGCCCACCTTGTTTGTCATCGTGAGGAGGGGTTTGCCTTCTGAGGACGCCTTATTGGGTATCTCCTTCAGGACCATGGCAACGGTCTTATCTGCAGCCCTAGCGTCTTTCCCCTACAACAGTGAAATCAACAATGACTTATGTCAGGACAGAATATTTAGATATTCCAAATATTACTTGTCCTAGGGTGGTACAAGGCTCAACGTTGTATTTGGTAACAGACTGACATGGTTCATGGTTCAAAATAAAGCCACCACATGTGAAAACAGCTGTATTATATGGGGCCTAAACATATTCTCACTCTCTTAAACGTCACCCACTTTTTTACTTTGCCCGATGAAGTGCAAGACCACAAAAAGGCCACTGCAGTCATGTGAGTGATAGTGTGGCTATGGTTAACTGCCTTTATCTGAACTACAGAGACAGAGATGTATAGCTAGTCTGTCACTTTCAGTCAACCATTTCCTCCCCTGCAGTAAGCAGAGAATCATACTGCTCCAAGGACAAGTTATAGAATAGTTGAAATCTATTAGAAACCAGTACAATACTCTATTCAACTTTGCATTACTCGAGAGTCGAGACAACAAGAAACGAATGCACTGCCAAATGAAATCACATCTCTTTAAGCCTAAACAACCACTTTTGTGAACACCCACTTGTAGTTAATGGGTTTAGCTATGTCATCTACACCTATTTGTAAAAAGTGCATAAAAGCAAGAAGAATACACCTTATTCAGTCCGCCGCCATGTTGACGTCCAGAGCGTGTGCTTTAAACTGCTGGTTTTGTATGGATGCTTCATTCACCCATCAAAACACAGAAAATGCATCGTTTTACAAATTTGCCCAGGATAAAGAATATCAGAAAACGTGGATTGTTAAAATTAAAAGGGACATATGACCTATATTTTAGATGGAATATCGCATTGTGTACTTAATATCTGTTTCGGATATTAGCCTGTTGGCTAATCGCTAATTTCTCATGTTGTAAGCATGTTTACTTTTCTATTAAACACCATAGTGCAACAATTCAACACCAATATAGTGCAACAATTCAATATTTTATGACAACAACTATACAACAGTGTCCCTGTGCACAAGCAGGGTCCATGAAGAAATGCTTTAGTGGGTTTTCCATAAAAGAATGAGGAAAAAGTCCACTGAACACCTTTGCCTGATCTGATTTTGCCAAGTGAGAGATGTCCTCAGGGGGACATATTGTGTTGACTCAAGGACAACATTTTGTAAATAATACTCCAACCCTAACCATAACCCTAACATCAGAGGGAAATGATAAGTGAAAAGCAATGATCTAGAAGCGGAACAGCTTTGGGTTCAGTTTGTGCAACATGATCTCACAAAGTTTTGTGGGATAGTCACGGAATTTTTTTCTCATTTTTCGTGGCATTCTCAGGGATTGGTTCCTCAACTGATTTTTCCTATTTTCAAACCATTGTTGCTTCGGTTTAGGGTTAGACTTGGTGTTTGCGTTAGTATGTCATTTTAAGTATTGGTTTTTACACTTTGTCTGGTTTATTCTTTTATATTTTCTAAACTTTAAACAATTGTTTCCTGGCGTTGGGTTTAGAGTTGGGTTTCGGTAAGGATGTCATTTTATGAAAATCTAACCCTAAACCAAAGCGACAATGGTAAGAAAATAGGACAAAACAGTTGAGTAACCAATCCGTGAGAATGCCACGGAAAAAGACAGTCTGTGGTAGGGCCACGGAAAAATGCGGAAATCCGTGAGAATGCCACGGAAATTCGTGAGATCAGGTTGGTTTGTGACATCACTGATTTTCCCGAGTCTGAATCGGAGCAAATCCCAGCAGTTTATTCCAATATTTAGTGGAAAGCTTCTCAGAAGAGTGGAAGCTGTTATACCATAGCAGCATATGAAGGACCAACTCCAAATAAATAGTCATTGTCAAATTACTCATTGTTCAAAATAATTGAAATTTAAATTTGTCTTCAAGTGCTTTTGGCCATGGTAGTTTAATTGAAACATAAAACATAAAATAAACAGCTATCACCTATATAGTATGGTTTTCTTAAATTGGCTTTACTGAGAAACTATCCATATTTTCTCAATTCTATCTTAAACAGAAGCACCATCCATCTCTGCATCCCAAATTATAGTCTAGTGCAGTGACTACAATTAGATTTGAAATAGATGATATATGGCAAAACCCCACAATTTACATAGCATTTTGCATATGTTTCCTGAAAAACTGCAAGATTTACCCCTTAAAACTTCCTAACCATCTTTTTTTCTATAAAACGTATTCCCTGACAGTCTAATCTTGCATGGTTCTGCTATTAGAGATAAGAAAAGTAATCTTTCTCTGTGAATCAGACTGTCGTCACTCTTCAAACAAGAACTACTTGTGTTCAACTGGACTACTCTACCTTATAACCGTGTTTTAGTGTTCTAGTGTGTACTTGGCTTACAGACATCTCTCTAGAGAACTTGATGCTATTAATGGAGAAAAAGCACTTACGTCTGCAGACAGACTGAGTCATGTGACCGAAAGTCTTAGTAGGGTACAGATTTTGTTTCAGATATGTACCTTTGAGGTAGTATGTACCTCTAAGGTACCAATGTGTACCTTTGAGGTACCAATATGCAACCTTTAGAAACAAAAGTGTACTTTTTAAAAAGGTACCACCCCAGTGACGACATTTATACTATATCTTCTTGCACCCTTTTTTCTGTTATTGGTTATGTTGTATTATGTGTATGTTAATAAAAAATTATTTGTTATTTTCAACTGAGAGTTGGGTCAAAAAGGGATGAACACAACCCATTGGGTTGTAATTTAATTTAATAATTTTTTGGGGGGTTAATTTAAACCAATGGTGCTTTTGACCCTGTGCTGGGTTAAATTTTTTAGAGTAAAACATGACCTTTTAATTATGGTAAATGCATTTTCTAATTTTAGAAGGTACAAAAATAAAAGGTATCCCACACACTTGCGACCTAATAGTGTGCGGGACACCTTTTATTTTTGTACATGATTGGACTTCATTGTCTCTCTATCCTACGCATCGGGATTAACAGGTGTGGGACCCTGTTTTTCTTATCATTTTAGAAGAAAAATATATAAAACATTGGACAAAAAAATAAATTTTTAATCTAAATTGAATTGTTAATTGATTGTCAGAATCTCAGCAGGTATCTTGCACCACACAGTTTTTTTATACTGTGAAAAAGGAATTGAAAATGTCCCAAATCATGGTCTCTGTTGTAGAAATCACAAAAACTTGGCTAGTTCACTTACTTTATCACATAACTTTCATTTAATCTGACAATATTTAATGCCGTATAAAGAAAACAAGATTTTAAAATGAGATGAACGATTAATCCATGCTGAAACCTTGTTTTTAACACAGTTTTCAGATTATATAATCTCACTAGTGCCTGGTAATGTATCAGGTGTTATCAGTGGTGCTGAACTAATAAATTCTATCTTGAGTACAAATTAAATCTTATGCTATAGTAACACCTCTGAAAAAGTAATATCACAAGTTATTAATTACATTTAGTTGATTAAACAGTACTGTTCCCACCTTTTTCATGCCAATGTGTAAATGAATCATCACACAATGTCTCACATTTCCAAATGACTGTGACAGAGAATGCTATATATATCGTTTATGTCTTTCCCAAAAATTATCTTTGAGTCACAATTCATGGGTTTAACATATCGGAGTGTCTATTTACAATGAGTTGGCAAACACTATTTCCCTTGTTGGCAAACACTATTTAAACTAACTCCACCCATCAATGATGCTTTTGATGTGATGTAGAGAGTTCAAATCAGCCTTTTGCTGACCTCTCTCTTCTCCCTTTACCTATTACATTTCATATTTAAAAGACATTTATTTTCAATACTAATTAAGAAAATGGTTGAAAGTGCTGAAACGAGGTGCCGTTATTTCCTGTGTTTTCTTAGCTATGATTGTGTTAACAGTGCCAAAATAACATGTGTTCATGTTCAATACTTTGTTTTTTTCCACACAATTTACTTTCCTTAATACCGCTATTTTCATAGTCCTAAAATAGGCTCATGTCTTTCTTGTTATATGATGTCACTTCTTCAGAAACACGTAACGAGTTCTGATTGTGTAACTTGGGTCAAGTGAGTTGGGATTCGACAGCAGCTTAGTACACGTTGTCCAGGAAGGTCATGCCAGGTTGAGGAAGCTGTCCTCAGCAAAGGCCAGACAAAGGGGACTCAACTGTGGGTTGAAAAATAACATCATCTCCCTGGAAGCTTAACAAGGTCACATCCCTTTTTGGTGTATTCCTGTGGTAGAGGTTAGTCAAAAATTCTGAATATTGTTGTCATATACCTGGGAAGTAGAGGGTTGTAGTCCAAACAAGCCGTTTGGTGTAGTTCTTGAAAAGCAAATTTTGTTTAAGAAAATATATCGGTTGGCATTGAACTTTGAGCTTTATAATTTTAAAAAGGTATTATTTATGCTCTAAAAACAGTATTACACACTAATTGGATCACGAAAAATGGTACCTTTAAAGGAAAACAACACCGTTTTTCAATATTTTACTATGTTCTTACGTCAAGTTAGACAAATTAATACATACCTATCTTTTATTCAATGCGTGCACTTAATCTTTGTACATCGCGTCGTGAATGTGTTAGCATTTAGCCTAGCCCCATTCAATCCTTAGGATCCAAACAGGGATGAATTTAGAAGCCACCAAACACTTTCACGTTTTCCCTATTTAAAGACTGTTACATGAGTAGTTACACAAGTAAAGATGGTGGGTCAAAATAAAATGTGGTGATTTTTTTCAAGCTTAAAAAAAAACGAGAACTATATTGTATGGTGGAAGAGCAATTGGTTTGCAGCACTTTGAGTCTTTAAATAGGGGAAACATGGAAATGTTTGGTGGCTTATAAATGTATCCTTGTTTGGATCCGGATGAATGGGGGTAGGCTAAAAGCTAACACTTTTACAACGCGCTGTACAAAGATTAAGTGCACCCATTGCAAAACGATAGGTATGTATTAATTAGTTTAAGTTGAGGTAAGAACATAGTAAAATATTGAAAAACTGTGTAAGTATTTATTGGGTAGGGTTAGGGCTCAATTTAGGTAGGGGATTTTATATCCCAAAAATGCAGCATCCATTTAATAAATTTAATAAATATAATCATTTACATTTTATGTTATTATTGCATCCTGTTAAACTACAAAAATACTTAGGTGCAAATAGTATCTTCCAGTAAAGATAGCATCTAGTTGGGTCAAAAAGGGACGAATCCAGCAGCTGGGTTGATTTTAACTCAGAAAATGATAAAAATATGTTAAAACAACCCAGCATGGGTTAAATTACAACCCAGCAGGCTGGGCTTGTCACTTTTTGACCCAACGTTGGTTTGAAAATAACCCAGCATTTTATAGAGTGCAAGGTCATGTCAAAGATTGAAATTAAATTGAAATCAAACTTTATTAGATTAAAATAGAACAATTAGATTATAAGATTTTCACAGATTTCACAGATAGGGCCACATTTTACTTAATTCATATTATAACGTAAAACATAGTGGTAGCCAGACATGGTCATATATATCTGTGATGTGGGCTACTTTAAAACCGGTGCTTGCACGCTGCTCAGTCTGTAGATTATGTAACAGCAACGTTTATAACGCCTGGCTGATTGATGCATCTTTCCATTTGATTGGATTTGCCCACAACTTCAAAGAGCTCATTCATGTTGAACAGCCTTGACTGCCCACAAATTGAGAATCATCTGGACTCAGGACCAATAGCTATTATGTGCGAACAAAACAGAGCCCTGCCTCTAATTTTACGTGTCTGAACAAGCAGTTACGTTTAGAGCAGCAATCGAATATCACGAAAATAAACCACAGGCGTGAAATGAACACATATGAGATGTCCTCGCATAAACTCTGGTACCACGACCATCAAGTGAAATCTTATCTAAAGCTGAAACCAGTCTGACATCAGTGAACACTACAAAACTATTTGAAAGAAAATACATTCACCTTCTTGGATGACTTCCTTCTTTAAAACTACATTAGGAACCGATTCATGGTCTCACTTCACAGTTTATGACACCTGGAGAAAGCTATCCATTAACATTTCCATCAATCTCATGGCAGCTGCATGCTTTAGAATTTAACACTTTGAATTTGGTCAGCTCCCGTGGCCTCCTGGGATAAAATAGTGTCCATTGGAGAAATGCTGGGAAATGTTGTCAGAAGCAGCTGAGCATTTTTCATATACTGTTATGGTTTTGGACATACTACTCATTTGCATGCTCCTAATAGAGCTGGAACTGCTTTAACACTTAGAGATGTTTGTCATGTACAGGGATGTGTCCTAAACCAATCCTACATGACAGTCAAAAGTTCTCTACAGTCACAGCTGGCTCTTACAAAAGGAATTATAGTGAAGTGCTCTGAAAGATTGCATGCCACGTTTTATAAATGTACACAATACTTCAATGCGGTCATTTATGCCAATTTGCAGCTGCAGCAGTACGTAATGCAGCACAGAAATCTGCCCTAAATATGCGGCAAACTCCTGCACATTTAATGATTTTAATTTTCTCCCTGTGCTGGGAGCACTTTGTGCCGCTGATCTAATTAGAGCCTTTCTGGCTAAACAGAGATGGAAGACATTCTTCTGCTAATCTGGAATAATTTCTGACCAACTTTATTCTGGGAGAGGGCTCATCGTTAGAGCCACATCTGTGAAAACAGGTTTTTACACTTACACCGTCTATAGCAAATTACTGTATAAGTTTTAGTATCAGAGATGTTAAATACTGTAAAATAAATCTTTCTTTATTTTGATCCATTAAACTTCACAATCATTTAGGAATTATCAATTCTGTTTTATAGAGTAGCCTAGTATACTCTTCTTTTCATCAGTAATTAAATTCATGTAATGAATTTAGCCCTGCAGATTACTTTGGCTCTACATTGATACTCTTGAATATTTAAAACAGCAATTAAACCTACATTTTTAATTTTAGCTGATTGACAGTTTTTTTCTACTTTGAAAGATTAAGAATTTAAAAGTCTTATTTCCCAGAAATAGGTGACATTTGCTGGTTACCCGTTGTGTTATTGCAACAAGAACAGCATATTTATCGATTTAATGACGTAAACAATAACAAACAATTAAAATTTTTAGCAAAGGAAATATGAAATATTAGTTAATGCCATTGAAGGTAAATGATTTGAGCGAGTAATGAGCCTGGTGAGCGAATTAGCATAAAGTTATCGTTCGGTGGTGTGGATGGTAACATAGTTATCGTCAATGATGGGGGTAACACATTACAAGTAACGTGCATTACGTAATAATATAACTTTTCTGAAGTAACGAGTAAAGTAACCCATAACTTTATAAATGTACACATTAATATTTTAGTTACTTTTAAAAAAAGTAATGCAAGTTACTTTTAATTAATTCAATTTAAAAATAATAATAATGTAATGTATTAAACTGAACGTAGTCACATAGATTTATGCATTCTATGTGTGTGCCTGAGCGGGAACAGTTTGAGTGAGAAACAGAGATGGCAGTCCAGAGATTGACATTTTTGCGATGGAAATATCCATTTTCTGAATGCAGAACTTGTCAGTCATAAAAACACCTGTAAGGCCTGAAAGAGATCCGCAGCCAAGTAAGAAAAAGTAACGCAAAAGTGACTTGAAAGTAACGTAAGTATTACTTTCTATGAAAAGTATCTAAGTAATGCAATTAGTTTTTGGGAAGTAACTTAATATTGTAATGCATTACTTTTAAAAGTAAATTTCCCCAACACTGGTTATCGTTATAGCTAACGGTATCGTTATAATGTGAACGGTCCTTTACAGAGCATTATGTTGAAAATAGTGTCATCACAAAACTATTAAGTGTAACAGTTAAGTTCTTGTTACATCGCAGGACTTTGTGTTTGTGCACGTAAATTTATTGATGGTGGTGTAGGTAGAAACTTAATTTGTGTTATACCAAAGTCTCTTTAGGGAAGTTGCACCTAGGCGGCCATCTTTGCAACGCCACTGGACAGTTATTTCTGTCATGCAAGACTAAAGTCCTATCAAACCAGAGTAATACAATACAAAACAGCTTTCAGGTTTTGATAATTTTGATAGCAAGTGTTAAACAACTCTAATAATCACCTGGTGAAGGTGATGTTCTGCATTAACATTAAGGTCTGATCCCCCAATCTAGTTCACATTGAGATCCTTGTGGTAAGTAAAGTTGCCAATCTGTTACAGAATCAAGTTTTGTTTTTGAAGCTATGATTGTGTTAACAGTGAGCAATATAACACCTGTTCATGTCTCACATGTAAAAAAACCACGGTATTTTTCACACAATTTACTTATCTCTATAGCGCTGTTTTCCCTAGCCTAAAAATGGGCTGATGTCTTCCTTGTTCTATAAAGTCCCTTGTTCAGAAATACGTATCGAGTTCTTGTTTAATGTGTTGTGATTCGAGAGCAGCTTAGCTTAGCAGAGCCGTTTGAGCCTTGCTGGCGACTGACGTATTCCTGTGGGCGGAGTTTAGTCAAAAACTGATTTATTGACGTCATTCAAAGTAGAGGGCTGTAGTCCAAATGGGCCGTTCGCTGTAGGCTTTGAAAGGGAAATTCTGTTAAAGAAAATATATCCCCTGGCAATGAACTTTGAGCTTTATCATTTTGCAGTTATTATTTATGCTCTTACAGCAACATCCACACTACCTAAAGTTTAAAAAAATGGGATCGGGAAGAACGTGACTTTTAAATTCTTAATGTTTGTTTTTAAAAGCTCTAAGTGAAACGGCTCCTGAATGCCTGAGTGATCTTTTAAGCCAAAATATATCTGCTAGACTGTTGAGGTCTTCTAAGAAAAGAGTATTGATGGTTCCTAAATCTAGACTGACGTTGAGGGGTGGCCGTGCCTTTTCAGTGGTTGGGCCAAAACGTGGAATAGTCTTCCAGTCTCCCTCCGATTAGTTCCATCGGAATCTAAATTGAAATCTAAGTTAAAAACATACCTTTTCCAAGGCTTATAAATGAGTATAAGAATCTGTTATCTATCAGTGATTTTATTTTTTCCTCCTTGGTGTATTTGCAGTCAAAACTGTTTCATTTTATGTCTTTTTAGCAAGGTTTGTACAGCACAGTGGTTGTTTTTATTGTGCTTTATAAATACATTTTGATTGATTGATTGATTGATAAAGTCTTCTCATGGCCTTGCCCCTGCAGCCATTTTCATATATCTGACTTACCAAACTATTGTTATGCAGCATTATTGTCTTTCCACAAGTCTCTTTGGACTAGATTTTATCACGGCACAGTGCAAGTAATCATGATAATGAGATACTGTACACACCGCTGCAGTGCAGACACCATTGTCACTCACAAAACCAAGGGTGAAGAATTTAAAGGTCAGGTTTTGTGTAAATCCTTACTTGGTTGTTTTCCTTTGTTCTTCAGCGACATGTTAAATGCTAATATTAAAGTAAGGGAGCCCTAGCGCATCTCTTTCAAGTGCACAAAACTCAATGATATCACGTAGTGCTCGAAAATAGTCTCTGAAAATAGTCCCCTGCTAAGGAAAGATACTAAGGGGACTATTTTCAGGCACTGCGTAATATCATTGCACCTGCTGCAGCCATGTTACAGCAGAAAAGTCCTTGATTATTACGCCAGAATGAGAGTATAGTTCCTAGCCATATCTATCTGGAAAATCGAAACTTTTAATTTTCTGTCGGTCTTAGTACACGATGTAACTACAGAAGAGTCAAGTTTTAACTCTTTCACCGCCAGCGTTTTTAAAAAAAGTTGCCAGCCAGCGCCAGCGTTTTTCATGATTTTCACCAAAGTTTAATGCCTTCCAGAAAATGTTCTTCTTTAAATATATAAACATACAATATACCAAATGAAAGAACAGACCCTCTGCTTTCAAACAAAAAAACCGTTTCATCCTACCTTTAGTGGTTCTTTTGCAATCAGCTTTTGAATATGGGTAGGTTTTTACAAAAACACCATATTTTGAGCAAAAAGCAAAAATAATTCCATATTTGTGACGGACTTTTCATAGAGATCCCATTCAGAGCGATCTTTAAAACAGACACGGACATGCAGCAGCTTGCCATAGGGCAATACTTCCGGGTTTAAAAAGTTGTGGAAGGGCGCCACCTGGTGAATAATAGCGGTATTGCGGAAAGACGGAAAATCTCGTCATTGGCGGGGAAGCATTTTCTCTTAATTGACGAGATATCTCGTCAATGGCGGGGAAAGAGTTAAATAGGAAAAATATCGAAACTCTTTGGTTATGTTCATAGATATGTACACTAGATGTCGCTTTGGCTACGGCAGTTCATTGGACCGAATGCGTCAAATAATAGCTGCCATCTTGAAACAGGGTAACCCCGCATCAGCGTCATTGTCGGCAATGCTGTAACGGAAATAAAATCACCATAAATCATCCTCAATGTGATTTTCTTGGTTTTCTTTTGGTTTGTTTTAACAGTCAGACATGTATTTAGCATTGAGTCCAGAAGAAAATAAAAGTTTTGATATTTTAAAAACCTACTTTTTCTAACTATAATTCATCCATATAGGCCTAACATCCATACGCAGCACAAAAGTCCGACATCATCCATGAATTCGAAGTTCAGGCGGAGATAGCAGCTTTACCTAGCTACTTCCTATGACAAGACCCCTGTTCCAAGATGGCGGCGGTTTTGACGCATGTTTAGAACCCCAAGGCGATCTAGTGTATATATCTATGGGTTATGTTTTAGCACGATGCTAATGGTCTAATCAGATTCAATAAATTGTGCTAAGCTATGCTAAAAGTGCTATCGCCAGACCTGGAGATTAGCTGAATGGATTCTAAAACGGTAAGAATCAAATGTTTAACTCTAGGGGAGTTGGAAAATTAGCATATTTTCAAAAAAGTGGAGTGTCCCTTTAAGAGGAATACATGGCAGCCAGCCAGTGAAACTTTTGTTCACTGGAATTAGTATTTTTTCATACATTCTTTTCTTTGCTCTACTTTGTTCTACGACTTGGGCTATATAATATTAGAAGCTTGGATATGAAACTCCAGATTTCATTAAAGAGTGGGTATGATGCCACCAAATGTCATGTTCCTCTGATAGAGCAATGCTTGGTTTGATTCCCAGGGAATGCATGGACTGATAATATGTAAATTTACATTCATGCATTTGGCAGAGGCTTTTATTCAGAATGACTTAATTAAAATTAATCCCATGATCTTTGCAGTGCCAACAAAATGCTCTACCAATTGAGCTACATCCGGAAAAAAGCACTTGCCAAATAAATACCATGATCTGATATTACATGGGTCATGTACTGGCATTGTGGAGGCCCTGTGTAACTTTGAGCAACATCACGAATATTTTTGATAGTTGTTATGGCTGTAAGATTTTGAAGTAATTACACTGTGATGGGAATATAAAATTATTTGTGAGTTTCATTTACGTGTTTTGATGTGTGGATGGAGACGTAAGACTACTTTTTCTAATTACTCTTTTTGATAGCCATGGGGCGGCTTCATGTGCTAGCTTATCAAAAAATGAATTGCGGAGCATCAAAAATATTACATGAAGGAATAATTATAATGACACAAACACATTTACCAGCCTTGAATGATAAACAACTTGCAGAGAAGAACCAATCTATTTATGTGAAATAATTGGTTCATGCCTCAGCATGCAAAAACTGTGCATTGATGATGGCACGGTAAGAAAGGTAGTGGGGAAGAGAGAGAGAAAGAGAGGTAGAGATGCATGCTTGTTTGTGTTATATGAAACCATGATAACATTAAATTCAATAACAGTGCAAAATTTTATATAGGAGACATTAATCACAAAGCTATGGGTATACTTTATACTGTATACATTACAGAAATCTTGAAACTGATGCCATGAAGAAATACTGTAACAGCAGCACTTTTCCTATCTAAATGTATCGATGTAAGTCAGGGGTACCACGGGGTGACCTTATCATCTCCCTATGAAATGTTGTTGACTGTTTAATGAGAATATAATGACTGGGCGGAGAGCTATAATGAACCGGTACCCTATATGTGGGTGACCAATTTCTGGTGATCAAAACAATACAGAGTGTATTCTGGGAATTTGTGATCGACCTGTACAATCTGTTGTTTCTAGTTCCTTTGGTCTGTAGCAGCAAAGCCTATTAACATCATTATTTAACCATGCAGAGTCTTAAGGTCTCCAATTAATGTACGTCTTAACTTTCTCCTGCGTTTTGGAATTGTACTATATTCTGTCTTGTTTGCATCACTAGGATCATCTTCCAATAAATCTCCCCTCAGTCTCTAGAGAATAGAGGCGAAGCTGCCCCCATATGAGCAAACCTGAGGTCAGAAAGTCACATAACAACATCCCAGGAGACCAATTTTTGGCTGAATCTCAAAGGTGTAAAACTAGAGGAGTGTTAGGAGTGTCAATGTTGTTTTTTTTATGAGGATGTGAATGAAGCCTTACAGAGCTCTCATAGGCTTTTGGACATTATCTGTTGTTCTATACCGTGTAAATCTCTTGAACAGACCTGAAAATCCTAACAATTCTCACCCTAAACCCAGGATATGAACTGAAATGACATGAATTATTGTTTCTCTCTAAACTTATGCGATGAAGTGACAAAGTTGATTTAATTTGTGTCAATCAAATTTGCACACAAAGAAAATGTTTAAAGTACACTGTAGTACATTTTTGTCAATGATTTTTTTTTTTAGATTTTTGTCCCCAGATTTAAGATAATCTGACAACACTTCCATCTGGAAAATTTGCGGACACCCACATTTAAAAACGCACGATTTATAAATAAAATAAGTCATGGTATTACATTAAGGATTTATGAGAAACCTGCGATGAAAGGATGGTAATTTCATAAAATAGACATGACTGTTTAATGAGCCCTTAAGTGAAAGGTCAGTATCAGTGTCTTATCTTTAATTATTAAAAACAGGAGCGTGTGCACATTGTCTGTAGGAACACAAGAAGAAAAGCTTTCAAGCTGCTGGTAATATAGTGCCAGGATTTGACGCCATTAGCTGGGACTGCATTGCTGCTGTCATGTTACTGAATGATTAAATTACTGGGGTAGGATTTTGTTGTTAGAATTGGGGTTTTACCATGTAATCCTTTCTTACAGGAAAACTTCTGTCAAATCCAATCAACACTAGAACAGAAGCGGTGCTATGCAATAATCGCTCGCATAATAGCCTACAGTATAAGGTGTTATGGGTGGTTTCCCCATTGGTTCTGGAGCGTGATGCTAAGGGGTTGCTAGGACATTGTGGATGAATTCTGGGAATTTGTGATCGACCTGTACAATCTGTTGTTTCTAGTTCCTCTGTTCTGTAGCAGCAAAGCCTATTAACATCTTTATTTAACCATGCAGAGTCTTAAGGTCTCCAATTAATGGTGAATGCTAAGTCAAAATATAAGCAAAGTCCAAATATGGCCCCAATTCTAAAATATTAGCATATCTCCAATATACTTTCATCTTCTACAATTTATATATTTTATAAGACTGATATGACACCTTCATAATCATGACATGACATGTGACATGAACATGAAGGAGATTTTATGCATGTTTATGACAACTGTCATTGAGTGTCATTCGTTCAATTGTGTCATTTTTAACTCAAAGATGAGATAGTTTGAGATGTCTTTGTCATGACAACTTGACATTACCAAGACAACATAACTGACCACTTTTTACCAGTGATACAAATCCAATTTGTCATTAAAATGTCATTAGGTGTTAATCCTCTGTCATATAGTTTTATAACAGCCTTGTGAATATTTTTCTTGACCTCAACAACTGGTACAAATATAATTTGTCTTTAAAATGTCATTAAGTGTTAAAACTCTGTCAACGGGACCAGAGCACACAACGTTTTAATTGATTTTAATATATAAAACAGAATGACTAACGTTTTTCGACGCCCATGCGTCGTCTTCAGAGTCAAACATTCATTGGCAACGATGTACAGATTATAAAGAGTCAACATGATCAAACATTGGCCACTGGCCTAAGTGGGTGTTGTACACTAACTACCCAATCATATATATAGGTAAAAGAAGAAAATGAAAATATAATACAATAACCTAAACAAACAAACAAACAAAAAATAAAATAATAATAATTTCAACATGTGCATACACACCTACTATCAACATGTATACAAATGCCTCAGTGTAAATTAAAAACATCATAAACAACATTATAAACAGTGTTGGGGGTAACGTATTACAAGTACGTAACGTGCATTACGTAATAATATTACTTTTCTGAAGTAACAAGTAAAGTAACGCATTACTTTTAAAAATTTACACATAAATATTTGAGTTACTTTTTTTAAAAAGTAATGCAAGTTACTTTTTTTAGTTTAATTAATTTGATAAAAAAAGAATGTACTAAATTAAACTGAAAGTAGTCACATCATGAATTCTATGCGTACACTCCTGTGTGAGAACAGTTTAAGTCAGAAACTGAGATGGCAGGCCAGAGCTCAACAAAATGCTTGTGATGAAATATGCACTTTCTGAATGCAGAATTTTTCAGTCATAAAAACACCTGCATGGCCTGAAAGAGATCAAGCCTCAGCCAAGAAAAGTAATTCAAAAGTAACTAAAAAGTAATGTAAGCATTACTTTCCATGAAAAGTAACTAAGTAATGCAATTAGTTACTTTTTTTGAGAGCAACTTAATGTTGTAATGCATTACTTTTAAAAGTAACTTTCCCCAACACTGATTATAAAAAAACAAGAGAGGCCCAATTCTTCATTAAGACCATTAGGTTCCTCTGTATTAAGAGTAAAAATCCAGAAAGCCTCTCTTTGAAATAAGGACTTTACTCTGGCTGTTTATAAATTCTAAGAACGCAAAGAAAAGACTTGTGTTCTCGTGTAAACTGGTCTTGCCAGGCGACCTTGGAAGAACAAACTCAGAAGGTCGCGAGAACACAGAACGCACTTGTGAGAATTGAGATGTGTGCGATCTTCCTGCTGGTCACGTGACCTCGCCAGATTTCAACGCGCAAGTCTGCACTCGATGCATCCTCAATATCAAGAACTCATCCGGGTATTTTCAGGCGTCCTCTGTACTTGCTTTCTTGAGAATTGGAATTGAACTTCGACTGTTAATGATGATGTAGAGCTAGGACACAAGGACGCAAGATCGCTGAAGAACGCATATTGAGAAACAGCCCTTTGTCACCTCATCGTGGGAAGGGTAGAATTCTTTCAATCCCCCAGAATTTTAGAGATGCATCGGAACCATGATTAGCTTGTACATAATGCCTCGCAATTGCATAATTCATATTCTGGTTCCGAATTGCTGCTTTATGTTCTGCGATGCATAGTTTGAGGGAACGTTTAGGCTGACCTAAATAAACCAAACCACAAAGACATTTTAGCATATAAATCACATGAGTAGTATTACAATTGATAAATGAATTAATCTTGTATTTTTTACCTGACTGAGGATGAGAAAATTGCTTTGTGTTATTTGAATTGCAATGGGTACAGCGCCCACATCTATAAAAGCCCGCAGGAATAGCCAGTAGCAACCAAGGAGGGCACTTTAAAGTAATACACAGCAATTCTGCACATATATCTTTAAGAGCTGAATCACTCTGCAAGATATGCCAGTGTTTCTTAAAGCAACACCAAAAATAACGTCCTTAAAATAACGTTTCCAAAAAAGTTTCAGTGGTTCATCCACTCAAAACAGGGTGAATGGCACTTTCACATCGCTTTGCAGCCCTCTATCGGCCAAAACCGCACTAAAGAAGTTTCCAACTGTCGGGTAGTGGTCCTGTATTACAAAAACTTGCTTTACGGCAGACCTACAATCCAATCAGAGCCAGCTATGCTGCAGTATTTACGACAGTGCTAATGAACAATTACGCTTCTTACCTGTAGGTGGAGCAAAGAGCAATAAGTCTTTAGTGTTGCTTTAATGACATGTTTTATTTCACCACTAATGTGAGAGAACTCTGTGGAGAAAACAAAGTCTTTGCGTCGAGGCACAGTTGGTTTTACCCAAAAGATGTGAACGTTGCGTCAATCTGGCTCGTTCATAAGCTGCAGTATAACCCCTGCTGTGTTTTATTACAGTGTCATGAATATTCTTCAGTTCACAATGTTTTTTTTTAAAGGTGTATTGGAGGATTTTCTAGAATTTTAGGAAAGAACCGCCTTCTCCACTTTTTAAAAAAATGCAATTGCGCAACACTCCTGATTGACAACTAGGAGGACCAATGGTCTTGATGATCCACCCGGAAAAAGAAAATCCTCCGCAATACCTTTAAGTTTCCTCCTGATCTTAGGGAAATAAAATCAATCATTCAATAATAATAATAATGATAATGATTAAAATTGATAAAATTATATTTTATTTCATTTGGAGACCGATTCACCTAAAATGAAATGAAAACAGTACAATAATGGATCAAGCCATACATGTCACGGCAGGCTTGTGCACAAAAGAGGGAGAACCCAAACGCAGACGATAAATATAAATAATTGGGAGTTTATTAAAGTAACAACCACAAAAACCCACGAGGGGGTAAAACAGAATATAAATAAACACAGTGATGGGAACGAAACACAGTAACAAAACACTGGAATCAAAGTATAAGTCAGAAACACGAAATACATGAACTCACTGACTTACAACAACTGTAGACAATGAACGCGCACACGACAGACAACGAAAGGGCATGATAAAGACACAACATCAATGGGGAACAGGTGAACATAATTAATCACTTAAGACATGATTACATAAGGGAGTAGGGTAAAAGTGACAAGACACTGGGAACACGTGTTACACATACATGATGTGAAACAACACGTATTCCCACATAAACACAATGCTGCCCTGGTCTTGCCCTCTGGATAATAACCAAGGTCAGGCAAGACCATGACAGCCACAAGACACTGGGAACATGTGGAAGCCACACATATAATATCACTCCACATGTCCCTAACACAGAACATAGTACTGTCATGGTCTTGCCAGATACACTCAGACCTGAGTAAAATACCAAAGATCTGGCAAGCCCATGACAGTACCCCCTTCTTTAATGACGGATACAAGACGTCACAAAACAAAACATTAAACACGAGGAACGAGAGACTGCACAACAGAAGACAACCATGACAACATCACAATAAACAACAACGGTAAACAAACATACGTGACAAACGGGTTGGGGTGATTTAACAAAGACAGAACATCATGAAGGGGTGGTGGGGCAATAACAGGGGGAAACAAATGTCCAGAATGTGGAAAATGAGTCTTAAACCTCTGCTGAAAAGCAGAGGAGTGGAATGTCCTGGATTGCGCGGTAGACTGCGCAGACGGCTGCGCCGGCGGGTGACGTGTCTCCGGCTGCGCCGGCGGGTGACGTGTCTCCGGCTGCGCCGGCGGGTGACGTGTCTCCGGCTGCGCCGGCGGGTGACGTGTCTCCGGCTGCGCCGGCGGGTGACGTGTCTCCGGCTGCGCCGGCGGGTGACGTGTCTCCGGCTGCGCCGGCGGGTGACGTGTCTCCGGCTGCGCCGGCGGGTGACGTGTCTCCGGCTGCGCCGGCTCCGAAGCTCTTTTCGTCCTCTTCTTCCTCTGTTTAGAGGCAGGGAGGTCAGGACGGAGACTGACCGCGGAGTTAATCTCCCGCACCGGGGAAACGAGAGCAGGCTTCCCCAGCTTGATCGCCCCCGTAAGGATACCCCCTAGCTTAGGTGCGGGTGAAAGGGGTCGGGCAGTCTCAGCTGGGCTCTGTCGTTGAGCGAGGCAGTCTACCAAATCCCAGTAGGACAGCTGGAGTAAACTACCTCGCTCCTGAATTGGTGGAGGGTCATCCATTCCCGCCACCAGATAAGCGCTGGCTAGGAACTCCGGGTAGCATCCCTTCCTCTTCTCAACCGCCCGGGCGTAGTCATTAAGGGGACGCCCCTTCTGCGGTGGGAAGAGACTACTGCCGGAGAGAGTCTGGCTGGCGATCGAGGACCACCATTCCGGGTCCGACACACACTGCATGCTATGTCCGCTGGGTTCAATGAGGCGCGTTCATTCTGTCACGGCAGGCTTGTGCACAAAAGAGGGAGAACCCAAACGCAGACGATAAATATAAATAATTGGGAGTTTATTAAAGTAACAAACACAAAAACCCACGAGGGGGTAAAACAGAATATAAATAAACACAGTGATGGGAACGAAACACAGTAACAAAACACTGGAATCAAAGTATAAGTCAGAAACACGAAATACATGAACTCACTGACTTACAACAACTGTAGACAATGAACGCGCACACGACAGACAACGAAAGGGCATGATAAAGACACAACATCAATGGGGAACAGGTGAACATAATTAATCACTTAAGACATGATTACATAAGGGAGTAGGGTAAAAGTGACAAGACACTGGGAACACGTGTTACACATACATGATGTGAAACAACACGTATTCCCACATAAACACAATGCTGCCCTGGTCTTGCCCTCTGGATAATAACCAAGGTCAGGCAAGACCATGACAGCCACAAGACACTGGGAACATGTGGAAGCCACACATATAATATCACTCCACATGTCCCTAACACAGAACATAGTACTGTCATGGTCTTGCCAGATACACTCAGACCTGAGTAAAATACCAAAGATCTGGCAAGCCCATGACAATACAGTGTTGGGTCCATATCATTGCAAAGTTAGTTATGTTAGTTGTCAGTTTTTTATGTATTGTGCACATACTGTACATAAAGTTTAGTATACTCTTTTGACATGTCTGTTGCATTTTGTTAAGGTATTTAAATTTTTTGACATAGTATTAACACTTACTGACATTTAAATGAAAGTTTAATGTAATGTTAACCCATGAAGCTAGGTATTTTCTTAAGTATAATAATTATTCTGCTATGTAATGTTTACGACATATTTATAATATAATATATAATATATAATAATAGTTATAATGGTTTATGTCAAGTTGTCAAAACAAGACATTTCAAACAATGTCATATTTGCATTAAAAATGACATAATTGAAAAAAATGACACTTAATAAAAGTTGTCATAAATGTGCATTAATTCTCCTTCATGTTCATACAGAGACATCAAAGAAGTATTATAAAGCTTTCAGTCTTTTCCATGGCACTTACATTTCTAACAATCTGAACACCCCTACTTTCATGCAAAAACCTCCAAAATAAAAGTGTTGAGTAACTTTCATATCAAATTCTATTTAATCGGAATAACAACATGGTTTTTACATCTGAAACGGCATGTTTTATTTATTTAAGTTTTAATAAATTACTTGTTTAATTGTGCCATTAATGCATTTTGCACAACAACTGCATTATCCTATAAAATTAATGTTATTTTAAATCTATGAAGTATATAAACAATTGAAAATGATATAGCCACGTGATTGATTTTAATGTTCAGTAATGATATAAAAATGATTCCGTGCCCCCGTGAACTCTGGCGAACTTTGGCGTTGTACCAAGATGAATCTAGAAATCTACTAATATAACGTCGAGACTGTCACATTTTAAACCATACATTTTCTACACAGAGGAGGTTAACTGCACATTACCGTCCTGGGGTTTGGAAATGCTGTGAGCGTTTCTTACACGTTTTAATTCCTCAGATAGCAAAATGCAGCACCAACAAAGAGCCCGTGAGCGCTCAGACGCTAATGACATCTGCGACTGCGCTGTCTGCAGCGCCTGCCGCCAGAACAATGTAATGTAACACGATCAAAACACTATCAAATCGGCGAAAATCTCCGAAAAGTGACAAGGATGCAGCACAGAATTGATAATATTGTGCATAATAAACAGATTAAAAGTCAAATAACAGATTAATGGACGTTTCTTTGATTTTGAGGTTGCATGCAAAATTCATTTGGCTCAAAAAATCAAGGGGGCACTAGAGCTTTAGTGACATGATTTTTAAATTTTATGATGCACAAACAGTTTTCATGGCAAAAGGAAAATGTGCAATTAAAATGCTATGTTTCAAGGTTGGTGCCATCTGTGCTTTTCTGCTAATGTCTCCTCTTCCCTGGAAACTCTCTATATCTAGAATCTCTTTGTTAAAGATAAGACATGCAGAGGTGATACACTTCATCACATTTATTTACTGAAAAAGCATGAAATGTGTTTTGTATTCATAAAACCACTTTTCAATGTTCAATGCTTTCATTTAGCTTTTATAGAGAATGGTGCTAGCGATGCCAAGAGGTTTAATTCCCAGAGAATGCATGCATTAACAGAGTAGCCTGAATGGACCACACATCACTTTGCATGAAAGCATCTGACAAATGCACTAATGTAAAAACGTCCAGTCATAGATTAGTTGAAGGCGCTCAAGTATCAATTTAAGCTCAAAGGGAAATTGGATTTACAGTATGTGAATTGCAGGTCTGACAAGTACTCCATAAACATGTAAAGAATGCAACCCTGAGCAAAATGATTCAAGCATTGCCTTTGCCTCGATTTCATTCACAAATTTTATCCTAGTTTGTCATACAGAGTCAGTCTGTATCTATTTTTTGCTTCTGTGCTTGTTAAGAAAAAGCAAGACTACTGTATGCTACTCTGGGGTGGCACCAAATTATCTGCCGATTATCTGTTGTTTCTCTTAGAAATCAATGAATCATTCCAATTCCGATCTCATACAGTATATCATGAAACTCAATGGATTTTTCTCATGAGAAAACCACTTTCATTTTTATTCGTAGCTTTAATACCTACAGTAGCATTCTGAACCTGGCTGTTGTGTTTACCAGGTCTCATTACAAAATGTACTCCCAATGTCATGACATCGGCGTCCTCCATTTTACAACAAAGAGTCACTGGGCCCTGCCATCCCATGGTTAACAGTGTTAACGTCAGCACAGTGCCAGGCACTGCTGTGCTCTCATTGGCTGTGGCACAGAAAAAACATGGTGCCATTAAACCACAATCTCGTCTCTGGGGACCGGCAGCCAAGCAGGTGTGCTGTTGAAAATAATTCACCAGAGGGGCATGGCATTATTCTTTCAAATTCTGGCGAGGGAGGGGTGGGGGACGTTGCATCCACTTGCACATTAACAAGACGGATGAGCAAAGCCTTTTTGCTTGCTTACAGTCTATGACTTTCACAGATGGCCAATGTATTTATGGGGTCTTCCTGAATTAAACAACGGCAGAATATAGCGAAAGAGCGCCCTGTCACCAGTAAAGTTGCAAAGCTACACACTGACAAACTTTCTGGGCATGATAGCACACAATATGAGCCTTATTATCACAAAATTCGTACTGAGAAGCAATATTCTGAACAGAAACAAAGCCTTGTAGTATAACATTAGGCATGTTTCTCTATTCGACTATGGTTAGCAAACCACAATATGACCACATGTTTAAGAACTACCAGTAACAAGGTAGGCATTTATTTTTTTAAAAGTGTCATTTCAGTGCTATAGTTACAGTATCTTGTTTAGCCAATAATGTCATTGGAATTATTATTAGTTGGAAACAGATATACTAAACAGCTACAAAAAGTATATATTTGGCACCATGGTACAGTGGTGATAATACCATACTCTAATATAGACTATGGTACTTTATGATATGCCATATTCATACTGTATACCATTTACATGATACTTTAGACAACAGTATTACATAAGGATAACAATAACGATAAAACCATAATATTTTTCTAGGAATGGCCAAATATGTGTATGGGCTACAAAGGAGTTAAATGTATCTAGGACAATCCAAACAGGTCCTCTTCATGTCTTGTAAATGCCAACTGTCTTTGTTATTTAAACGCATACAAGATTCCTTGGTTTTAACTACAGTAACAATAGTTTTTTGTTTTAACTGCATTAAAATTATAGTTAATTTTCATAAGGGACATCATGAGTTTGATCCCCAGGGAACACACCTGCTGATTAAATGTATACCTTATGTATTGCGAATCACTTTGGATTAAAGCATCTACCAAATGCAAAGAGTAGAATACAGTTTATAATATTTCCCAAAGTCAGGGTATTTAGTGCACATTCAAATAGTTATGTAAGTCATAGCCTGAAACATGACCGGACTCAAATACGGCTCTTCATAACATATTGAATACACCTGTGCAAAAGAGGGTCATGAGCCTAACACCTGCCGCCTTGAAATATGAAACACAGAAAAAAGCATCTAAACCACAGAGGACAGAAAGGGACACTAATATTTTTGGGTTATATGTTAATGAAGGTTTTAATAAAGGTTGAAGCACCATCTTTGACTAACTCTTTGAGCACTGTACAACACCAAGACAAAACCATAAAAGCCATGGAGCTTTAATTCAAGCATTACAATGCACCAACAGTGTGCAACACAAACCTGAGAGCAGGTATAGCCTTGAGCGTTAGAGATACCTGCTAGAGATACCTGCTAAAGCATCATACTGTAGATCTAGGACATCACCCGGAGGAAGGCTCGTGTGAGAATGAATTGGCTTTCTGGTTTTTCTAAGTCAAGGTAGATTTGTGCAACCAATGGACTGAGAAAGTTAAAAAAAAAAACAGCACCCAGACCTGCTTACAGTATCTTATTCATCTTAATCAAATCTGACTCAGTGGGAGGGTTTTGCTAAATTTGGACATTGTGTGTGTTTGTTTGTGAAAAATATTTTAAAGGTGATTTTTATTATTTTATTTATTATTTTGTATTTCCAGTCATATAAAACCATACACTTTTAAAAACCCTGGAACTAATAAATTTAGGGTCAGTTTCCTGGACAGGGCTTATCCTAGTCCCGGACTAAAATGCATGTTTATGCTGTACTTTGTACTTTATAAAATGTCATTAAACTAGTGCCACTCTGGCACCATCTCAGGGCCCCCCAACGGGGCCACAGCCCCCACTTTGAGAAGCACTGGTATAAGTTATCTATTTAAAAAAATATATTTTAAAATTAAAATTAGTTTGGCACATGTATCTTTTTGCCCTCAAAAGTAATTTCAAGCAGTTAACCATACACCTTCAGATTAATTGATTTTTAAGATCATAGTTAACATTTTAGTCAAGTGTTTCAAAATTTTAGACCGGTAGTGTATGTGTTTTGTCTGACATTAGAATAGTCGCATCTTAAATAGAATTTTCAATAAAGGAGTTATAAAGGTTATGAGGGTGTTCAGTTTTTTTTTTTTTATTTGGCCAAAATCCCATGTAATAAATGATAAAGTAGCCTACCATGCACATGATATTAAGGACAGTATTGGATAAATAAGTAGTCAACAAAAGCTAGACTAAAAGCAGTAGCTTTAAAATGATGAAACAAGGTTTCATTATACATAAATAAAGCCCCACATTCACCTGGCTTCATAATACACTGTAGATACGTCTAACAGACCATTTTTAGCTCTGACAATTTAAATGGTCTTTCTGAGTTATTTTTATGTTGCTGTCGGATGCATTTTTTGCCCTAAGCTCTGGTGAATTTTTAACCTCGCCTTACTGTTTTTCCACATGTGAGTAGATTAACAAATTTGTAACAACAGTATCAGTAGAGGATTGCAGGAGAAAATGGAAATACATTATTGATAAACAAGGATTGAGTGTGTACTGTATTGGCAGAAAAAGTTTAATGAACAATAAAATCCAGTGTGGCACAGTTGGCAGTAACACGAGAAAGGACACACAGTGGTACTAACAGCATCCACTGCCAGCCAACAAACTGTAATAGATGACTACTAAAAATCCCCCTGTGAATACAAAACAGATGTGCATTGTCTGTTTTTATAAGAAAAGAGAATTGTTTTTCTCTTTTATTATCTATACTCAATATTGATTGTGTTCTTCTGTTCCATTCAATTTTTGTCCAAGCAAATGTTCTCTAAAATAACAAAAACCCCAAACCTGCCACCGGTTGGCAGGTAGCCCAACGCAATCTCAAGAAATACTGTATCTGTTTCAAGTGGCTTATTCACTCAATGTTATGATTTTGTACTTATTTGAGGTTGGAGGCTGCTTTTGGTTTTGGTTAATTGTAATTTTTTGTACAATTCGCATCATACTAATTCACATTGGCAAGAATACATTTGTTGTTACCAGTTTAGGTTCTAAGAACAGTATCTAAATTAACCCTGTTATTTGCCTCACTGTCAAAAACACACAATTCAGTGAACACTTTAAAACCCATCAACTCGAGCGCAGAGTGACAAACAATACCCACTTGTCACTTTCCTGCCATTGCCAACTGGTACTGCATATGAATGGATCTTATTTGAGCAAGGAAATAACCATTTCCATTGACTTTAAAAATGATGAATTACACTTCACATTGTGACATAGCCATGTGACACTATAAAACATATTGCATGTTTCAGCAGAGCTGTAATCGTATGTAAAATGGTGTGTGTGCGCAATGGCAACTGACTCACACTTACACACATTAATGTGTTTTACCTACTAATGGAAGTGACAAAAGCCGCTGTTTCAGCTGCAGTTTTGTCTTAAATCACAAATAGCTATCTTGGTTGCAAATAAGGAAGTAAAATAAATGAAAATATAATTGAAAGTACAGAAATTAAGCTTATAAAATACAGCAAACAAATATTATGAAATGACATCGTACAGTATGTGATCCACTCATTTTTCTTAAGAAACACTGTCCTACAGGGACACCAGCTGATACTGTAAACATTTGAAGGGAGGCAATCTCTTATGAGATTGTTGTATTCCCACTGAGATTTTAAAGCACGGATGGTAATTTAGAGAGATTAATCACACAGCATTTATGGCTAATGTGATAAGAAGTGATGTGATAAGAAAATGATAAGAAGAATACAACATATGAGGTGAAGATGGCATCATCTAGTCCATGTATGAATGTGTATTTGGGGTTACATGCACCGACAAGCAACTGTCATTGAGATAAATGTGAACCAACAGCTCTCTATAGGTTTTTTACTCCTTCATGTGTCAAACTGAAGGAAGTGGATGGACTGATCACAGAGCTAACGGCTTAACCCTTTAGATATTACCAGTCTCAGTCATGTTCAAATAGAAATTAACTTACTGTAAAATGACTTGAAACACAAAACTGTCAGTAACAAGTTGGTTTTTAGTAACAACTTAGCTTAAAAGAAATGAAATGTGCTCCTCTGCCATTATGGCACTTAATATAAGGACATGATTAATGAAAGATATAAGGTGACTACAATAGCCATACAGCCGCTTGTAGTACCAAGACGATTGTTTCCTTATTATTGTGGTAATATTGCAGTAATCTGTCTGCTCAGTTCATCTTAATGACAATATAATTTGATTTATAGCTTTAATTTTAATAATGTCCAGTGGCGGCCGGTGACTTTTTTCAATGGCGCACGATGGGAAGCTTGTCAAAACATGTATTTAGCCCTTCATGTGTTTGGCTCATCATTTCAAAATATGTGTTTGGTGTGTCAAACTACTAAAGGCATGTTTGAAATACATGCCTGCTGCAGACACTTCAAAGAGGTTTATGATAAAAGAGACGCTTACGTTGCCAGATACTCGCTTAATCTCATGTGTAATCAAGTTTAATGTGAAGTTAGTGTCTTGTGAAGTATTTTGTGAACGTGAGCGTCTCTTTTATCATAAACCCTTTTAACGTGTGTGAAGCAGGCAAGTATTTTGACATGAAGCATGATGCACGTAGGTTCACATAATGCACTTAACACATATTTGACACAACGCATGATGCACGTAGGTTCACATGACGCACCGAACACATATTTTGACATGACGTGTGATGCACGTAGGTTCACATGATGCAATGAACACATATTTTGACACAACACAAGATGCACGTAGGTTCACATGATGCACCGAACACATATTTTTGACACGAGGCATGATGCACACGGGTTCACATAACGCACCGAACACATATTTTTGACCCGAAGCATGATGCACCAGGGTTCACACGACGCACCAAAGACATTTTTTGACCCGACACATGATGCACATGGGTTCACACGACGCATGGAACACATATTTTTGACCCGACGCATGATGTACGCGGGTTCACACGACGCACCGAACACATATTTTGACACGACACATGATGCACACGATTCACACGACGCACCGAATACATATTTTTGACCCGACACATGATGCACACGGGTTCACACGACGCACCGAAGTTGACCGAACACATATTTTGATAGGACGCATGATGCACATGGGTTCACACGACGCACTGAACACATATTTTGACCGGACACATGATGCACACGTGTTCACACGACGCACCGAACACATATTTTGACAGGACACATGATGCAAACGGGTTCACACGATGCATTGAACACATATTTTGAAGCGACGCATGAAGCACATAGGTTCACATGACGCACTGAACATATATTTTGACAGGACGCATGATACACACGGGTTCACACGACGCACTGAACACATATTTTGACGCGACGCATGAAGCACATAGGTTCACATGAGGCACTGAACACATATTTTGACACGACGCATGATGCACACGGGTTCACACGACGCACTGAACACATATTTTGATGCGACGCATGAAGCTCATAGGTTCACATGACGCACTGAACAGATATTTTGAAAGGACGCATGATGCACACGTGTTCACACGACGCACCAAACACATATTTTGACAGGACACATGATGCACACGGGTTCACACGACGCATTGAACACATATTTTGACGCGACGCATGAAGCACATAGGTTCACATGACGCACTGAACATATATTTTGACAGGACGCATGATGCACACGTGTTCACACGACGCACCGGACACATATATTGACAGGACACATGATGCACACGGGTTCACACGACGCACCAAACACATATTTTGACACGACGCAGGATGCACACGTGTTCACATAACGCACTGAACACATATTTTGACAGGACGCATGATGCACACTGGTTCACACGACGCACTGAACACATATTTTGACACGACGCATGATGCACATGGTTCACACGACGCACTGAACACATACTTTGACGAGACGCATGAAGCACATAGGTTCACATGACGCACTGAACACATATTTTGACAGGACGCATGATGCACACGGGTTCACACGACGCACCGAACACATATTTTGACAGGACACATGATGCACACGGGTTCACACGACGCACCGAACACATATTTTGACATGACGCATGATGCACACGGGTTCACACGACGCACTGAACACATATTTTGACGCAACGCATGAAGCACATAGGTTCACATGACGCACTGAACACATATTTTGACACGACACATGATGCAGACCGTTTCACACGACGCACCGAACGCATATTTTGACAGGATGCATGATGCACACAGGTTTACATGACGCACTGAACACATATTTTGACATGATGAGCCACACACATGACACTCTGAACACACATTTTGAATTTGTGCCCCTCGGAAGAGAAGTCACTGGGCGCCACTGATATTATCTATTCTAATATTAAGACAAGATGCTAAAATGAAGACTCACTATACTCAAGACAAAATGCATCTACAGTAATAGAAAAATGTAAAAATTCACATAAGATGGAGCCTAAGAGTTTTATAACCAGACATTGCTGTCATTAGTCTCAGTATGATTGGCTTAGGATGTGAAAACAAATGTTTTGAGTTTTTTTGCTGCTGGTGCTGTAATGAAAAATAGATGTTTATTTATCCACAGAAAAGATGTGTCTCTGTATGTGTACTGTATAGGCATGTATAGGTGTGTGTCTTTCAAGGTTCTACATTCATGTTTTACCATAAACACATGAACTACTTGATTGACAAATGTTTTCTTTTCTGAATTAATCCATTTTTATATTGTAATAGGAAGCTTAGGTGTGATATCAAATGGTTTGTCCCCTTTTTTCTAAAAAGCCACATTATCTGATTGGTCTAGCACACAATAATTTTCGATCCATGTTCCCAGACTGTTAATTTCTGCCATCATATATAAGTACACTACCATATGGATATGGACCTCAAACCAAAAGACCTTGACTAGTAAAATCCACAAAGCTCCATATCTGATGGATCTTTATACATAACAGGACCAGACTTTATAAATAAAACAGTTGTAAAACGTGAAGCTATCAAAACCCATGTTGGCCTCAATCCCACTATAATCCCCCTGACATCTGTAGCAAAGTGGCCTGAGCCCTGGGCACCAGCTTGACATTACACTGTTTCTAATTGGAGGACATCTTTGACCGGGTGTTATGCTTTGCTTGAAACACCAGCGCTAACCAGCTGGGTGCTTTCTAGTCACAACCCCTGGCAGCGCAGCAGCTTTGTCAGGATGCCTGATGTCCTGATACGCCGTCTCTAAGCCACACATCTGGAAAGCAGATTAGGAGAACAGAGGCCATTCAAACGCCATGCTGTGAGTGGCCAGATACTGGCACTGACTTTATCGCCTCTGTTTTCATGGGCGGCACGTCAGGTGGCTTTGAAAGGAGTCGGTTGCGCATTCACAGCTGCACAAGAGGCACACACAGATACTTTGTGCCACCAGACAAACTCATTAAACCCATTTCATATCCTCACCAGTGCACCGGGAACGCAGTATAATCACTGAGCAGAATGTTTTGGTTTACTGGAAGGCCATTTATAGCCATGATGTATTTTTACTGTCGTCTTTCACCTGTTTGTCTGCAATATATTTGAGCAAAAATACAGGATGAATTCACCACATAGTTTGAATAGCTCTATTTGAGTAGAATCATTATTGAATATTTTAAACTTGTGCCTTGAAAAGATAGATCCCTTTTTTGGGTGGTAGGCAGCTCTTACATGTTTTGGATCTTACATGTGGTAATTTACTGAAATCACAGCTCTTTACTGTGCAATCCAAATGTCAAATTACAACACGAGTCAAGACTAACACATTTTCATGCTTTTCCCCAAATGAAGCCCTGTATGGGAACCTTGCCATTACTAAAGATAGCACAGTGACTAAAAAAAGAGCTCTTGTGAGCCAGAAAGCTGTAAATTTAGTACTTAAGCACAACAGCTCTGATCAATATGGGGTACCGAGGGACTGTGTAGAGGGGCATCTCAGTAATGTGATATTTGTACTGACAGAGGGCCTTATGTGTTGGAGGTCCACGGCATTTCCCTTCCCACCGTCTGGACGGATTTAGATCGGCCATTGGCCCTTTTCCACTTATCGATCTAAAAGTATAGAGTTACGAACTTGCTTTCAGGTGTGCATAATGCACCAAAAGATAAAAGGAACGCAGCTGCTTCATCATCATCCCTTCTCTTCTTTCGTTCACTTTCCTTATTCGTTATTCCATCACTTCGAATGAAAGATGCACCCTGTTAGGTCTGATCCGTTCATCAGCGATATTCCTCAAAGCGAGAGAAAAACACAAAGTGCTTGGGCAATCAGTCTGACGGGAGGTTCGGAAGAGGAGCATCAATTTTGGGACTGACAAATGATTGAGGCTACAGCTCCAGGGCTGTATTTTCACTCAAGTGCTTTTTTGATGCAGGGTGAAAAGCAAGCGGTCATGTACATGTCAATCTGCATAAGCTAATCACCAAAACTTTGCTGAGGACTTCATTCTTAAGGGCCATTTTGTTAGGCTTGTCTTCCAGGCTGTAAGGGCTCTATGTAAGATTAGAGAAGTACCATGGTCTTGATTGCACGAGTCACGGAGAGATCCGGGTAATCATGCCATCCATCATTTCCCAAAACAACACGGCGGGTCACGTAAGTGACGCAAAAGTAATTCGGGACTATGGTAAATGAAGTCGGGAAATGATTGGGCATAAACTTATTTTCCCTGCAAGTAGCAATTACTGTGCGAGTTCATCACCAGCTGTTTTATTTATTATCAATAAAATATGTGGCACAGAGCTTGAGATTTCCATTTAAAGGTACAGTACAGATTTGTATGCAGCAAGCAGTTTATTCAAGCCGTTGTGGTAATAAACTCAACAAAGAATGTTTTCATTTTTAGGCTGACATTTGATTACTGTTTCTTAATTCATTTTTTTTAACAGTCACACAGCTCTGTTTTGAAGCCCCGGGCATATTCCTGGGTTGGCAGTGGCATTGTTTTAGCAGCCTTGAATTAGTCAAGCAAAACGCATTTACGCAGATGTTACAGACAAAAGCAAAACAATCCAGATAATTATGATAAATTAGGAGATAAGATAATTACCTCGAAGATGCACAGCAATATCAACTTGGGGGACTGAACAGAATAAATAACAGGAAAACAGGACCCCAGCTGTCCTGCTATAATGCTTTCTTTAGACTATAACATTTCTTGCCAGGTTTCGGGGTTACAGCTGACCTTTGCTTTGGCAGACACTATGTAACCATACTGGATATCTGTGCCTGAGGACAGGATATAATTGACATAGTCGGCTGCTTGAGGGTTTGGTAGACTGGTACATCATGACAGGAAGAAATCATTCGGGTTAATAATGCGGATCGTCTGCTTGGCTGGAAGGGACACAGACTAATTTTTTGTTCATTAAAAAAGTTTTACTCTATAAGAAATTATTTTTAGTTAGTACTGAAAATGATTTTAAAATCAAGTAGACTCACTTAAAAAGAATGCTGTAGCCTTGAAAAATCAAATCTATTTCACATAGACATTCACATTACAAGACATCGTACAGGGCCTCCTTAAAGGGAGACAACGTGTAACTCAATAGGAGTTTTTTGTTTTTAAACAGGTCACAAATACTGGTCCAGGTCTTTTTCACATGCTTCATGAATTATAGAGATGTTTAACTAAAATGCCTTCAAAGAAGCTATTAAATTTAAATTACTTTTTTTTTTCAGTTTAAGGGTGTTTTCACATATAGTTCATTTTAAAAGAACCAAACCCAATTCACTTAAAGTGAACCAGAAAAGGAACTAGCCGAATATGACCTCAGTCCTTTTGGTGTTCACAATATAGTGGACTCAAAAGAGGACCCAGGTCTTTTTTTGGTCCTTTTCAGAACTAAAGTGATCTCAGACCCTTTCTTGTTCATATCACAACTTCATAAGAACTCAGACCCCAGCTTTCTGTGCAGCAGTTTATTTTGAGACAATGTCGAAACGACACTCGAAGCGCACCGGGACCTCATTGATTTCACATCTCAAAAATAAATCGAACCACAAAAGAACCCAAAAGCGAACCGTACTCAGACCACCTCCAAACGTGGTCTGAGTTTGGTTCACTTTTGGGTCCTTTTAGGGGGGTCTGAGATCACTTGGTTTGTTCACATATACACCCTGAACTGCTCCGAGAGCGTTTGGAGGGCTCAAATGAACTAGGTGTGAAAACACCCTTAAAGTGAACCAGAAAAGGAACTAGCTGAATGTGACCTCAGTCCTTTTGGTGTTCACAATATAGTGGACTCAAAAGAGGACCCAGTTCTTTTTTAGTCCTCTTCAGAACTGAAGTGATCTCAGACCCTTTCTTGTTCACATCACAACTTCATAAGAACTCAGACCCCAGCTTTCTGTGCAGCAGTTTATTTTGATACAATGTCAAAACCACACGCGAAACGGACCGGGACCTCATTGATTTCACATATCAAAAAGAAATCAAACCACAAAAGAACCCAAAAGCGAACCGTACTTAGACCACCTCCAGACGTGGTCTGAGTTCGGTTCGCTTTTGGGTCCTTTTAGGGGGGTCTGAGATCACTTGGTTTGTTCACATATACACCCTGAACTGCTCTGAGAGCGTTTGGAGGGCTCAAACGAGCAAGGTGTGAAAACACCCTAAGTAAAAATTTGCTGAAATGCTTCCATTTTTTTTAATTGTTACCAATTAAAGTAATTTTAACTAACAAATGTATTAAATAAAACAAAATCACATGAACAGCTAGTAACTAATCACATTATTTATACATGTATCTATTTTGGTAACTCCCCTATAGAGTGCCGCAGGAATAACATATTTTGTAGGCTAACATCGGAAGTTAGCACTGGTTCCCACTGGTTTCCTCCCGAAAAAATCAATTTATTAATCCCATAGACTTTTGGATTATCAAAAAAATCCCTGTTTTAACAAAACTTGCATGTCTTGTCCAACAAGATAATCTTCAAAGATCAACATAACTTTTATGCTTTTAAGTCTAAGTTTATTTTTTATTTCTAGTGAATGCATTTAGACTTCAAATTGTGTTCATCTGTGAAACTCTGTTCTTGGACAAAATTTTTTCAATAATCCAAAAGTCTATGCGAAAAATGAATGGGCTTTTTGGCGAGAGAAGCGTAGCCAGACCTGCAATACTGAAGGTCTGGTGGTTTTCGCTGCTTTCTTTGGCCAGTGCCCGCCCACAAGGCTGTTTCACTGACATGTCAAACAACAAACATCCTGCGTCACGTTTCGGGGGTTTGGAAGTCTCCCCAAAATTACAGACCGGCGTGCAACAAGTCGAGAGACGGAAAAAGTAGTGAGTAATTTTTAGCGAACGTTGCAAAAGTGCCTAACAATGGCTCATTACTCTCCTAACAAAACCCCAAGTAAAGCGGTAGGAAACGTATGCAGCGTTCAGCTGATCATGATAATTGCTCATTATTACCACTTAAACAACTACTGCTCTTCCTCGATCGAATGACAGAGCTTTGTTTCGCCAGGGTTAAAAAAATCGCAACACTGGTGTATCCCAGAAATGCGTTTAATTTCAACAAATCAGAAGACGACTTCGACATTCCCACAGGGTTTCCAGTTAAGTGTACAATACACATCAGACGTTTAGCCAACATTCTGCGGGCGTGACGTCTGAGGCTGAGACTAGTGCCCCCTACAAAGAAAGGCTACTACTACTTTTCTGTAACGAAGAATAGTTTTTGGTAAAATATTGCTCTGGCATAAAGGTATATGCATTATAAGTCCAAAATGACATCAGCAACATACTAAACAAAATACTGACAGTATAGTACAGTACAGTACCGTTAAAATCTGTGTGACTTCAGGGTTTGTAATTCAGTTTAAAAGTACATTGTCACTAACTTTTTGTAAAAAATGTTGTCAATTATTAAAGCGTTAATTATTGCTAATTAGCTTGGTTAATTCTAACATGATTCTTTCTATTGGGACCAAAATAACCTATTTACTTTTCTGTAGGTCACCACATACACTCGTGTACATTTCTACAGTAAAATGCTTCTGTCTGCTGACAAATAGCCCCCTTCCATCAGAAGAAATTATTTGCCATGCCTAACTGCTCTCTGTATTACTTTATTTCTATAGATGAACTCATATTATCTAATTTAGCAGGATGTATTTAGAGTAATGCATGCTGGCTATGGTACTAAAACGTATGACCTTTACTTCACTCTTTCATAGATCGCTTTGAAGCAAGGTTATAACCGAAGAGCTCAGATGCAAACCCCTCTAAGTGCGCCTGACGTTTTTTTTTTGTACAATTAGCATTTTTTATCAGACTCTTAATAAATTCTGCCAAGAAACCGGCATTTCTAAATTGCATTAGGTCTCTTTAAAGCGGATTTGAAGCAAAAGTATTTATTGAACGTATAGACGGTTTCAGCAGTAACACATAAACAAAGGCTTTTGTGGAACACACGTAACTTCTGGTAAACTCTGCTAAGAATAAATAACAACAAAGTCCTTTTAGATTAGTTTATTTCCGATAACAAGCTAAATAAACAACAAGTAGATTACCTTAGTTCATATTTCATAGCTAAAGCGTATGAAAACCGACACTGAGCTAACGTTGCTGTGTAAAATGTGTACGTTAATGTATACAATACCGTCCCCCCCTTTTTAAATTTTTGACAATACAAGTAGGCAAGGGGAAAGACCCCAAGTGTGGGTATTACATCAGGCTCATTTTTATGTATTCATATATACACAAATTTATTATATATATATATATATATATATATTATAAATATCATGAAGACAAGGGTTTAAAACAAGCTGTTTCAGCAGAAGACAAGGGTTTAAAACAAGCTGTTTCAGCAGAAGAAATACTATTGAGAAAAAACAGTAAACAGTCTCCACCTCAGAGGGCCATCTGTGTTTCGACAAGTTCGGCCCCCAGACAGTACAGCCAGACTGTGTGTTTAGGGGTCAGTCTGGTACACACAGACACTCTCAACACAATCACACTCGCACACATACAGTAGTATCCCTGAACAGCTGGTGGAAATTATATGTAGGCCAGTAATATTTGTAATACAACCACGTTTCTCTGGTTTATACACACATGTGCACTCTCAGTTTGTCAGTGACTACGTTTACATGCACACTCATAATGAGATTATAATGACATTTTGGAAACATTACGATTACACTTCATCTCATGTAAACATAATACTTTGATCAAAATAATGCGATTACGCTCATAATCGCAGCGAGTATAATCATATTAAAACAAGTGATTTTAATCGCAATACAGATTGCGACAGGAACGTACAACCATTACAGGCATTTTCATATTATTTCTGTGTTCATTATGGCACTGAATAACAAAATACGTCCATAGGAACAGGATTTGTCATTTAACGTTAATGAATTAAAACAGTGGACAGTAACACACCTATGTGAGTTCATTGTTTGTGCTGTGCATTGTTCTATGTGAATTATATCCACAATTATTAGCGAATAATCAGAAAATGCATGTAAACAGGAGTGAAGATGTTTGCTAGAGTCATGTAAACATGTTACTGCGATTGAGTCCTTACTGTGATTATTGGAAATAATCACAATATTGGTGTACATGTAAATGTAGTCAGTGTTTTCCAAAGAGTACTAGTGATTGGTGTCAGTGTTTTAGCTATGCTTGGACTTCTTCAGTATTTGAGGACTATAAGTAATTGAGGTATGAAGTGGAAGTGAACAAATGATGCACAAAAATAAAATGCAGGCAGCTGTTAGGAGACTTCAAAAGGTGTCTGCCATATGCTGTCAACAGCCCTCAATTTTTTAGTGTACTCTCCTTATGAATACTCTGGAGGGTTGTGTTATATTTGTGGGCTATTTTCATATTGTTTACCCCATGTATGATTCAGGTCTGTTTAGTCGGATTAAGTTAAGGAATTTCAAATATTTTTTCAACATAGAAAATTTGAAAAATATCAACCAAGTAAATTAGTTATGGTAAACCATTCTCTGCAAGCATGTGAAAAAAACGGGTCATTGACATTTGGCTCCCTTTGTGATGTCAGAAGGGGATAATACCGCACTTTAATTTGGACTATCCAACCATGGACCTGCCATTTAGTGCAGAGATCAGCTCATTTGCATTTTAAAAGACAGACCCAAAACCACAAATTTTTGCTCACACCTACAAAGTGGCAATTTTAACATGATATAATAAATTATCTATATGGTATTTTAAGCTAAAACTTCACATACATACTCTGGGATCATCAAAGATTTATTTGACATCTTAAAAAACTCTTTAAAATGTCCCCTGTAACTTGCACAGCCAATTTTATTCAACTTAAAATTAAAAACATTCAACAACTCAATAATGCGTAAAAAGTGAACTATACTTGGGCCTTTAAGGGCCATGTACAGCCCGTTTTGTACATTTATGCTGGGGTCCATGAACAGTGTGCGCAACGCAGTTTTCGGCATCAGAAGAGTACATTGCGTACACAGTGTAAGTGCCAGTGGGCGTTAGCAATCACATTGGTATCTATCAATTTAAATCAATTAAATTCTGCACTTTATTTTCTCTTGCACGTTCCTACGTGCTTTACTTCCGATGGACATTGGATTATTATTATGTAATGGATGTATTTTATTTAGTCTACAATAAAACTGTGCATTAATATGTATTATAGGCCACAAAAATTATGTTTTATAATAGTCGATTGATTCCTTTATTTTTATGCATCAATGTAGAATCGTTCACATCAGCATCACAGTGCATCATAAAAACTCTTAAAAAATGCAAATGTAGATAATTCTAGATGTTTAATTACTCTTTGGAGCATCGGGATCACTAGACGAGAGCTTAATAACCTAATTTTTGTGAAAACCGTCTTTTCTTTAATTGTTTTGCCTGTCGTATAGCCTGTGTGCCAAGACTCATTTAGCCTTGTCACATATGGGGAGAATTCCAATTGAAAGTGATCATCCCTATGCCCTATATTCCCTTTGAAGATCAGAGCACTTGACTGTGCAGGGAGTTGCACAATTAAGTCTCATTGTGAGGCCGCTAAAATACTCTTGGAGAATAGAGCAATAAACAACGTGATTTCCCATTTATCTGGAGCGAGAGTTTATGCGTCATCCCCTTCCCGAAGTGCCCTCCCCTTTTAGGGCGCAAAAACGTCATTCAAAATGTTATTTTTTCACAGTCTCTTCTATCTACTACCCTGACGATCTCTTTTGTATCTATTTGTAATTTGTCTGTCCTTTATGTTTGCATCACGCTCCTGTCAATCATGGTCACTTCTTTCATTTATCATGAAAAAAGTCTGTTAAGGATGGATAGGCTGATACCCTCTGACCTCTCATACTGTATGCAGCATGATCTCTTCTTCTCTGAGTGGGGTATTCATCATGCCTACGCCACTTGACCTAAGCACGTGTGAGCCTGTGTGAAACAGATGGGACCAGGCAAGGGTTTGGGTCACAGCTGTGCTGGAGGCACTGCCCCCTGCTGATGTATCCTTGAGTCTCTTTAAAAAGCCCTCTATGAAGGTAAACCCCAAAGTCCCTGCGAGTGTCGTTGTTGCTTACTGTAGCTACTTTTGCCCCTCATAATGCCACTGCAATAATGCTTAAGTCTGCATATTAGATCTAATTCCCTGTTCCCTGAACTATTTAAGTGAGAGTGCCAGCTTACAGTGGGTTTACTAAATCACTGTGTTTGGGAGCCAACAATCTGTCTCATGCACTTCACGATGCCAAGAGAGATGCTTTATGCAGTTCTGACATCATTTGCTTAACAGTGATTTGACATAATTGTATAAATACTTATCTATAAATCACTGTTGTTGTCAAATGTGCCCGCTAAACAGTGCACTGTACTACGAAACTGAATCTAGTAATGTTTTTAGATCAATTACAGCTGAGGATTGCCTGCTGTGTTATGAAAGAAATTCATAAAATGCCATGAATCAAAAGGATGAAATCTGTGATCGCGTTCACATGCTCGCTTCTGACTGTCTCGCTTCATGCAATTAAGTTTACCTTCATCTACAGCAATTATCTTGATTGTTTGTATCAAGATTCATTCAGAGGCAGTTTCTCCTCCCAAATGTTACGTAATACAGTTTTCAGACAATTTTGGGTCCAAAATAAAACCATAAACATTCATTTTAAATATCAGAGCATCCTGTGTTTGTTTTTCCCTCTGATCTCTGTGGACTAGTTTCCAGAATGTTTTGGTTCAGCATATTAACTGGAGATCTGCCTGGAACAGAAATACCTAAAGGTGGATATATATGAATGATGACTCTTTATCATCTGTGTTCATCACATCATGTTTTTAAAGGGACTGTGAGTAGGATTTACCCCCATCTAGTGGTCAAATTGTATTTTGCATTCAAACGAACAGTGCTCTCTAGCGCCTCGCCTTTCCAAATGCGTGTTGCAAGTACGGTAGCCGTTATTTAATCACTGATCTCCTTTGTCCGTTGCAGCTGGTTCACGTGTTCTGAATGGAAACGCGTTGGTAGGCTCGTGCATTTTGTCCCTCTCTGCTATTTTAGTTTATCAATATGGCGAAACGACATGGAAGCCTCCTTGGACTTACCTGTTCAATGTAAGTAAAGAGGAGAAAATCTAAGCTTACATAGAAAAGTCAGATCATTGGATCATTTGACACCAATGAGGAAATATTTATGAATAAAGACATTGATTTTGATTAATAAAACACTTAAAACCCTACTTACTGCCCCTTTAAGATGCCCATATATGAGAAAATGCTGCAATTGCATTTTGATATTGCTTTGTTGCTGTGAAAATACATGACATGGAAATGCTGACATGGAAAATTGCAAACTTTTACATTAAAGGCAGCCCTAACTGTAAAACGCAAATGTAAATGCTAAATAAAAATGAATGCGTGGCTAAGAAATATTAAACATACTTAAAGGAATAGTCTACTCATTTTCAATATTAAACTATGTTATTACCTTAACTAAGAATTGTTGATACATCCCTCTATCATCTGTGTGCATGCACGTAAGCGCTGGAGCGTGCTGCGACACTTCGATAGCATTTAGCTTAGCCCTAAATAAAACGTAGCGCTTTTCTAAGCGGATTTAAAAGAGGAACTATATTTTATGGCGTAATAGCACTTTTGGGAGTACTTCGACTCGCCTGAAAAGTCCGCTCCCCTTCTCCCTCTCATAATGGGAGAGGGAGGGTGTTACTGCGCCGAGTCGAAGTACTCCCAAAAGTGCTATTACGCCATAAAATATAGTTCCTCTTTTAAATCCGCTTAGAAAAGCGCTACGTTTTATTTTGTACCACCAAACTTGCTCGTAAAACTACTCGTCTTAAATAGGAAAAACGTTGATGTGTTTGGTCACTTCTAACTTTATCTCTGATTGGTACCATTGAATGAATGGGGCTAAGCTAAATGCTATCGAAGTGTCGCAGAGCGCTCCAGCGCTTATGTGCACGCACCCAGATGGTAGAGGGATGTATCAACTCTTCTTAGTTAAGGTAATAACATAGTTTAATATTGAAAATGAGTAGACTATTCCTTTAATCCCTAAAATGGTGGACAAGGTGATGGAAAGGATACCCATACAGCCACTGGTAGAGCTTCAGTATTTCTCCGCACACCACTTAAAAGCGATTAGATGTGAATCCATATTTGTCTAGTCAAAACTTTCCAATGTGACAGCACATACTGCCACGCCCCTTAAAGATGCATATGGCGCCTATGATGAGTTCATGGGCTCATGAACAGAACGCTTAAAAAGGGAGAGGTATTTAATCTTTGAACTGCACTCAAAGATGGATGAGGTATCATGTAAAGATAATAATATCTGGCCTACTTGCAATGAGTTTAAATGTAAAGCTCAAATAACTGTTCTAGTGACGAGCTTCTCATTTTAGAGAAGACTCAAGATATTTATACACATTAATATACATATACAATTTGTAGTGAAATTAGAGTTTTATATTTAAGTTCTGTTGTGTGAGAAAATGTGAAAAATTTTCTATGGCATCGCTGCAAATAATCGTTATCGTATGCTTTTAAAATGTTTGCCAAACTTTATGTCATTATGTGCTGAGTACACCAAAAGAAGGTCATTGATGATTAAAGTTTCGTACTGGCCTCGCAGCATTTCCTCCACTCATAAAATTTGAATTTTTCTTATTTATTATATATTCATTACTATCTTATTAACACATTACATAACCGCTGATGTGAACGTCTGTCTCATCATTTATTTAGCATCTTTACAGAAGTGACAGAATCAGGCGGACCATCAGGCAATAAAATGATAAAAAATTGACAAAGGTTGCTCACATATTCTCGGGGGAAAAGCGAATGCTATCACTTTTTCCACTTGGCTTCGGTCTGCTTCTCCCGACTCACTTTACCGCAAAGTATCTCCTGCTGATTGTTTTCCCCACTGGCCTTGAGTTTTGTCCTTTTAGATAAAGTGTCAATGATGAGAGACGTGACACGCTCAACCTAATCAGCTCTAACAGGTAAAGGACAAAACAGCATCTTGTATGTCATGTCTTCTCTTTTAGGTATTTAGATTTCAGACGGTTTCGGTGTTATAAGAGATGTAATGGTACAAGTGACATCATGCTCACCAGTTATGTAAAAATATCCCCTGTTAGGAAGCACACCTTGAATAAGACAGATGGTGTATTGATTTTATGTGAAATGCTGCCACATGCCCTTCTCTATTGCTCTGTCCTTCTTAATATTTTAATATCATAATGATGGATACTGAGAGTCATGATGTACACTGCTAGACATATTGATGGTGTCCAATGCAAAAAACTGATGTATGTCTACTGATATGCATGTTTAACGACTGGTTGCATCCTAAATTAAAATGAATGAATGGAAATACATATTTGTATTGTATTTAACCTTTTAGCAGATAAAAAATGAACAATTGTACTAAAAATGTCCAAATACACATTTTATCAATATGTTTAATGTCTGGGACTCCTAAACCTGCAGTTTAGCTTACTCTCTGTAAAAAATGGCCAAAAGATGATCCCTAACTGACACTGGGGCAGTACCCTATCAGTACACCTGGGTACAAAAAGAGTGCATATCAATAGTACCCAAATTGTATATTAGGACCTTTTAGAAGGGGACTGCCCCAGTGAAAGCTAGAACTGTAATATCAAAAAAGTCAAAGACTTGCCATTTTAAGGCACCGCATTTATTTGGCTTTGAGTATCTTTAAAGAGTTGTGCGAGACTTTCCTTTCATGCTCTAATAAAAATAAACTGATCATATATTTTTGGTTAAAATCCGTGGTTTTCAAATCCAGACCTAGGCTGTGTCTGAACTAGCCCCCATACCCTTAAATAGTGCACTATTTGAGAGGACAGCCATTATGGAGTGGTGTCTGAAAATTTAGTGGACATTATCAAGTGCACTTCTTAAATGCCATAATGCACCGCAATAGCAAGTGTTCAACCCATACACTCAACGGCTATCTGCTAAAGTTACTGTTAAAGGTGTTCCCCAAGGATCCGTGTTAGGGCCCCTTTTATTCACTATTTATATTAACAGTCTTGATCATGCATTACAAGATGTTAATTTCCATTTTTATGCAGATGACACTGTCCTGTATTGTAGTCCTTCTTCTGTACAGCAAGCTCTGTGTAAACTTCAGTTAGCTTTTAATGTCATTCAGTCACGGCTTTCCAATTTAAAGCTTGTTCTGAATAGTGAGAAAACTAAATATATGGTGTTCTCGGATTTAAAGAAACTCGATAGTAAGTTGATTTCTCTTCAGACATTACAAGGTTCAATGCTTGAATTAGTTAAAGAGTACAAATACCTTGGCATCATTGTTGACGATAATTTATCATTTGGCTCTCATATTATGCAACTGAAGAAAAAAATGAAAAGTAAGCTTGGGTTTTGTTTTAGGAACAAGTTTTGTTTTTCATTTAATGCGCGAAAGAAATTGATTTCTTCTACGTTTTTATCTGTACTTGATTATGGTGATGTAGTATATCAGTTGCTCCAATTTGTATTCCTTAGATGCTGTTTATCATGGCGCCCTTAGGTTTATATTAAATTGCAAATCTTCTGTGCATCATTGTCCCTTGTATAAAAGCGTGGGCTGGCCCTCTGTCCAGTAAGAGAAAAATCCACTGGTACTTAATTATTTATAAAGCTAACTTGGGGATGTTACCTTCGTAGAGTACCTTTGCAGTTTAATACAACAGAAATCTGTCACAAAATATTCTTTACGCTCTCAAAACTGCTATATGCTGTCAGTTCCTTTTGCTAGAACTGAACTGGGTAAGAAATGTGTTCATATGCAGCACCGTTTGACTGGAATCTTATTCAATCGAAATTGAAGTTGCAAAACATTCTTTCCTTTCACCAGTTTAAAGCAGATATTTGGCAACTGGAAGATGACTCTTTGTTTGTGATATGTAATTGTTTAAAACTTGTTTTGTGTTGTGTAAGTGTTACTGAATTTCTTGTATTGCTGCTCATCTTGGCCAGGTCACTCCTTCTGTGAATGAGATTTTTAATCTCAGTGAGTTTTTACCTGGTTAAATAAAGGTTTATATATAAAGTGAGTCTAAAGAGAGACATACAAAATGTGCAAAGCATTGGTACTCCAAGACTGCTACAGTGTGTAAGCATGTTTCATTACCATTTATATGTCTTTAAAACATCAAATGTACTTTTAAGCAATTTGATAATAAATTGCACCCAACCACCACAACAGCCCAAAATGTTTGACCAATCCTCTTCACCTAATAGATTTTGTGTACTACACCCGCTCTTGTGATATTTTGGATTTTTCCACTGCAGGTTCATTTGCATGGAGGTAGTTTGAGAGCCACGCTGAGGAACACGCTGTTGACTCAGTGGAAGAGCCAGGGTGTGACTTCCACAGCAATTAAGTAGTCTACGAGTGAACAAACACTTTAGTGCTTCGCTAGGGATTTGAACCTGGTGTACTCTCATTTCGCAGAAGTCTGAACCTCCGAGAGACCTATGAGCGCAAGCTGAAATTCTTGACTGTTCTCTTAACACTTTCAGAAAAAGGTACAAAAGCTGTGGTTGGGGCAGCCAGTACCCCTTCAAAAAGTAAACCTTTGTACCTAAAGGGTGCATATTAGTACCTCAAAGCTACATATTGGTACTTAAATGGTACATATTAGAAGGGTACCATCCCAGTGACAGCTTTTGTATTTTTTTTTCTGACAGTGCACTATTCCTAGTACAAAAGCACTGATCTTTAAAGAATGTTGTATTGTTATTTTACAGCAGAGTGGTTTTATAATTTCACTCGAATTTAATCCTTTTTGTAACAATTTAACCTCATTTGTCACGCCATTTATCTAACCTTGATTAACTCGGCGAAGGATTCATCTATTATTCTATTAATACGCAGAGGATCCAGACTCTCCAAATCCAGCTGTCTTCTTCTTTCTCTCGCTATTCTATGAAGCGAGGCCCTAAAAGGTCATACTGAGACCATCGCACATAAATCAATAACTGTCACAACCGTGTGGTCTCTGAAAGTCTCACATGCATCGGTCTGCTGTACTCTGCATATTTCTCACTTCCAGCTGTGTTACACAAGCATGTCTCAATCACTTTTTCTGAGCCGAACTGAAAGGCAAGAAATCAACCGCTGTGCATGGCCCACACGCACATTTACTGTCAAAGCCAGACCTGTAAAAGCCAGCAGAAAAGCACATAATTGTGGCATACTCTGCTGAGTGAGTCGGAAAGTAGTGTATCTGGACTTCTCGGGAAACTTGGTGTGACAGAAACAAAATTCACAAAGAGTATACATAACACAACAGACAGATGAGTCACCATGTCACCAGTCATTTTCTATTTTTTTGTAAATATCTTGAAATAAAAGAAAAGACTGAAAGTTGACATAGCCAAAATAAACTTGAATTTGAATGAAGTTCTTGTCAAAATAACTTGCAAGATGTATGATATTCCATCATGTAAGCAAAGCCAACAGTTATTACAAAGTGTTTAGTTTTATTTATTTATTTTAGTTCATTTCATGAATTTTCACTAGATTGCCCAACTGTTGCGTTGTTTTAGCCTAGACAACTGGGTTGTATTTGGGCAGCTATTAGACGTCTTTTAAATGCAAAATTGCTTGCAGGGTTATGTGAATGTTGTATGTAAATGTATGTTGGTAAATGCTTACATTACAGACGGTAATGGCCAAATATAAAAAGGTATAACTGACATAAAGGTAAGCATTTTACTTCACTGCACCTAATATTTGTAATACATTTGCAATTTTATTGAGTTATTGATAGCAATACCAAACCTATTGAAAGTTAATTGCAGAGTTTTGTCTATATCACTATATATTCATAGAAAAAGGAATGACTGAGATTCAGTAAGTTAATATATTGAACTGTATACCAAAGACACTTAATTTGATTGCAAGAATTTTACAAAACATCCTTCTTTAAAAAAAAGAAATAAGCTTAGATACTACATGAAGTACTGCGTATATAAAATGCCTCAGCTAATTAAATAAAAAAAGATAAACTGTGATTTTTGCCAATGTTTAGTAAGGTGTTTATCTTGGCCAGACAGTACGGTGCATCCCAGCGATTGAGCGAGATAGACATATTACGTATGCAGATAGCTGCACTCTGGCTACTCGTGATGACTATGTTTGAAAGTGAAGGCAATGCACTGCAATGCCTGCAATTTAATCTCTTACAGCCATTTCGCCGTAAAGGGCAGAAATCACCCAAGCAACCGAAGTTATTTATAGTAATTATAAACGTTTCGTTTACTTTAAATGGGTCAAAACACTACGATTTACTAAACAAAAGTTTTTGAAATCATATTTAGATATATTTCAATGCACTGTACAGCATATTGTCCCAAACAAGAGGTATACTGTAAGCTGTCCTCTGTTTTTCTGTGAATAAACCAGCATGAGCAACTAAACTGTTGAGCCATCTAAAAACATCTCAATGAGTGTTTTTTATTTGTATGACATTCTATTTTATTGCTGTAGATGAAGCAAACCTCACTATTTAACTCTCAGAGTGAAATCTAGTCTATGGAAATGATTGGGGGAAATATTGATTTCCAATGCCCCCTAGTGTGGTAAGAGGCTGATGTTAAACACATAGCAAAGCTGTTCACAAACAGTTTACCGGATAAAACTTTAAAATTCAAGTTTTGATTGATGCATGCAGGAATTGGAAGATGCAATAGCTTTAAACACCTGTAACATCCATACAGATAGGCTTACTTATTGATTAGTACAACATATTGTTGCTTTTGAAGTGAACAGTGCTCTTAACCTTTGATGGAAGCGGTTAGTGCTATAAAAAATTTGCAAACTGTTTGCCGGCTTTAAAAATTTAAATGTTAATGCAGACTCAAAATATGGATCTGTTACATTAATTTGCACAAATGGTGAAACAAAACGGCATGCGTATAATCTGAGATGGTTTCAGCGGAGAATGAGCCGTCACTGTCATAAGATAAGTGTGTTTGTTTGCATGGAGGAGCCGTAAAGAGCCGGTAAAGGACAGATAAAACATCTGCTTTGCACAGAGAGAACATTTCCTCTTAAATTACCTCCCTACCTGACAGGTAAAATGTGATATCTTACTCCCCCTAACTCCCCAATGTCTGAAATAAAAGACTTTAACATGATGAGTACAGTTATGAATAGGACCTTACGAGACTCTTATCAACTGTCAGGTTACTTTTGTTCTGAAAACATATCTATTTTCGGTCTCTTGGAACATTAAAAACACAACAGAGAACATTTCATCTTGTGCAATGTATGTGCATGCTTTACATACAAGCCAATGTTACCGTATGTGTGTTTACACATGAAATTATGGCCAAGCTAAAGACAATTATGATGCATATTAATTATTATCCAAGTGGTACGAAAGTAACGGAAGGCACATCTGTGGAAGACCATAGAGGTATTGTAAAGCTAATTTGTTTTCCTTTAAAGCCTGGTGTTGAAGTCATTAAATATTTATCTGTTAATTACTTGTAAGACTAAGTGATAAAACGCTGCCTGCTTTTGTTTAGCAGTTACATAATAAGAGATCTTCATGAAAAAGTTATTTCTGTATGCAAGTAACTTAAGCTTAGGGTTGGAAAAACCCAAATGTTAGAGGTACAGTAGCATACAGTAAATGAATAAACCCATAACAGTGTCAAAAAAAATCCTATTTAACTATTTAACAACTGGATTTAACATGCACTTCTTTAAAAGTTCATCTTTGCTTATCTTTTAATTTACATTAAAATCGCTTCTTGAGGTATTCCACTTTTGGTGATGCTACAACAACCAAGTATGCAATTGAAGAACAAATCTTTGATGTGCAAAGCAAGACAGAACACCTGCCAAGCTTTTATGACAGGAAACCTGCCTTTTCTTTCCTTTATCCATTTAAGGGAATGGAAACGATAAAACGTCTGAGTACACAAAGCGTTCCATAATGGCATTTATATGTCATTGCTGTGCAGGCAGATGAGCAGCATGACTTATTATCATTTCAGTTTTCTTAATGGACTATACAGTACAAGTTTGCAGTTTCATTACATAAGCATAAATAATTGAACTTACCATTCCAGAGCCCATTTTCCATTAACATATCTTATCTTGGGGAATGTGAATGAAACTGCATGAACACAATCAACATAAACAAGCAAGAATCTTCTTGAGCCGGACAAAAACTAACTCATAAAGCTTTGACACATGATGTTTATGTAATTTTTGTTTACCAAACATGCTTAGACGCTGAATGTGGATCATGCATGTCCAAGTGTTTCAGTGCAGGTTGTAAACTACAATAGCAATAATAGCAAATCATTAATGTATAGAAAACTAAAGCATACATCTTACCTGCAAGTGCCCCTGGTACATATTTAGTGTAGAATCAAATTGAAGGTTCCAGACTATGGATCTCAGTTACATGAACACGAAATAAGACCAATCAGTTCTAAGGTTTAAACGCGTAAAGTGTTTTGAAACACCTGGAAAGGTCCATGTAGGTAAGCTGACGCGCCGGAGCTGTCTCTGAATCAAGTGCTGAAATTACGCGATTTCTTTTTTTACTGATGTACTTTATAATAGGTGAGAAACCTTCAGCTTCTTTACACGCGCCGCCGAGTCTCCTCAGCAACTTCATCAGGCGCGCAACGGACGCGCTGAATGCACGATAAGCATTCCCACATCATAGTCTCAGACCGCGGTGTGGCTCTGTGGGTTTAATCGCAGTTGGTCTGGTTCTCCGGCAATTTTGCCTGCTTTATTAGACTCCCTCTCTCCTGGTCGTCTGCTGCGCTCCTCCTCTCTCCATCCCAACAGATTTAGGCGGAGTCGGTTCCGTCATTCACAGAAGCAGAAGTAAGCGCACAGATGCTCAGTCCAGGTGTTCTCATTGTTTTCATGTGCGCGGATTCTTCGTAGTAAATTTCACAGTTGTCATCTTCGTATGTTGTCTCTCTAAACTAACGCGTGTTGCTGATTTGTTACATAAGAACCAGCTGTGTCTTTTTGTAATAGACTTTAAACACTACACTTTACACTGAAAGTACTCTATTACCATTTGACACTTTACATCCTGTGAAATTGCTGTATTTGTGGTTGCTTTTATGTTTTAATTTAAACTTTGTTTGGTTTTTGTGTCTTTTTTATTTTTATTAGGCTATTTGTTTCTTAATTGTAATTGTATATTGTGTATATACATATATATTTATTATATATATTATGTAAGTAATAATTGAAGACAGGCCATTGAATTATAAGAAAATAATGCACGTGCTGTTACACTGCGGGTGTGCATTGTTTTCGAATACTTCAAAGGACCGGCGTCAATTATTCCGCTTATACCACGGTTACAAAAATTATTGCTCTGTGTCTATTTTTAAAGGGATAGTTCGGCCAAAAATGATATTAAACCCATGATTTACTCACCCCCAAGCTGTCCGAGTTGCATATGTCCATCGTTTTTCAGACAAACACATTTTCGGATATTTTATAAAATGTTTTAGATCTTTCAGTTGATTAAATGTAATGTTACGGGGTCCACCCATAGTCCACGACCTTCAAGTCCAAAAAAAGTGCGTCCATCCTTCACAAATTAAATCCAAACAGCTCCAGGATGATAAACAAAGGTCTTCTGAGGGTAATCCGCGCGGTGTTAAATATCCATATTTAAAACTTTATTAACATAAATAAATACCTTCTGGTAGCGCCGCCATCTTAGTCGCGTCCGCATTCAGGAGAGACTATTAGCGTAGTGTACGCACTTTTCTTAGTGACGTATGACAAATTCGGAGGGCGGGGGCACAGAGCAGCAGCAGAGAAGCCTCCGTATATCCGAAAAAATTTGTGTTTGTCCGAAAAACGATGGACATATGCAACTCGGACAGCTTGGGGGTGAGTAAATCATGGGTTTAATATCATTTTTGGCCAAACTATCCCTTTCAGACATTTCTCAACCATTTCTCAATCAGAACAAACATTCAACAGCCCCTTGGTATAATATATTTTTAATGTATCATTATGCCTTTCACTGTAATTAATGGGCCTGTCACTGGGGCGGTACCCTTTCAAAAAGTACATTTTTGCACCTATTAAGAGTTAATATTACATTAGAGGTATATATTGTTACCAAATGTATACATGTTCCTTAGTCCTCAGTGCCCTATTTAAAGGGTATTGCATGCCCCAGTGCAGCTTGAATTATGATGTGATTTGAAAAAAATCAATTAGAAATGGGAGTACCTGTTTTCGGGGGTTTCACCTATTGCTGTCAAGTTAGTAAAGACAGTGAACATAATGGGATACATTATTTCCTGTTTCACAACACAGTACACTTATTTTTAACCCACACTCTAAAAACAAATGGTGCTATATAGCACCAAAAGTGGTTCTTTGCTCGTAAACATAGAAGAACCTGTGTAGAACCATATAGGGACCATATAGCACCACTATAGCACCACATATGGTTCTACATAGTACTATATGGTTCTACACAGGTGCTTCACTGGTGCTTCACCGGAGCTATATGGCACTACAAATGGTTCTTCTATGATTACGACCAAAGAACCAATTTTGGTGCTATATAGCACCGTTTGTTTTTAGAGTGCAGCGTTGGGTCAAAAAGGGGAAGAGCTCAGCCCGTTGGGTTGGAATTTAACATATGCTGGGTTGTTTCAAGCCAAAATGCTAGGTTGTTTAACCCATTGTTGGATCAGATATAAACATTTTGGTTAATTTAACCAAAAGACTGTGCTTTAAACATTTTTGTTGAATTAACTCGGATTTACAAGTCATTTCAACTTACTATTATTTATCTTGACTACAGATGAGTTGTTATAACTACAGGTGAGTTGTTATAACTTATAAAATATAGTTTAAAAAAGTCAACATAATTTTATAAGTTGCAACAACTCATCTCTTGTCAAGATAAATAATAGTAAGTTGACATGACTCGTAAATCTGAGTTGATTTAACAAAAAAAATGTAAGGCAGCAATATTTTTTTACAGTGTGGGTTGAATATAACCCAGCGTGTAGAGTGTAAGCATCATTCACTGTACATTGGACACATTACAGTAGATAATATTATTCCAGTTTTAAGATTTTTCATAAAATCTATTAAAAGAAGCAGATACAGGTCTCGATGTTAATGGAACCCTTTAAACTCTTATTAAAACACTTCACTAGGAATCTCTTAAAAAGAACAGACCCCTTCTAAAAAAAGTAATATATTATTATCAATGAGTAATATGCCCTCTATTCAGTTAATAAAGAATGGTGATTAAATAAATCAAATATTTATAAGAGAGGATAAGAATAGATATCTTCATTTATTCAAATGATCTGTCTGCTGCAGACAGATTCTGTACAATACTCTTGAGTATGATAAATTTAAATGACTATCATCAAAAATATGACAGATTAGGCTCCATTTTGTCCTCCGGTAGGTCAGTACCTTAAACCATTACATTTAATAAAAAGTTTTTAACTTATGTTCAATATCTGTTGAAAAATAATTAGTTGGGGGGTGGGTTAGTATTCAACCCCTCAAAACAGCCGACAGCTGTCTAAAAGGTATTCATTGTTTTCTGTCAACACAAGAGCATCATCATTTATCCAGTCCTACCCTTGTTTGCTGTCTTTGTTTGTCCGGGCTGCTGTTTGGTTATGAAGACACATGATGTCAGTGACAGAAATATGGTGAATGGCTGACAGGGGTTTAGTTTCAAGTAAACGGTTTCCAGATCTGATACTGATGTCACTCATTAACACTCCAGAGTGCAGGCTTCTTTTGCAACGTTTTGGAGTCAAGATGAATAGAAAAAGTGACTTGGATGTGACATCAAAGATGACATCATACACTACTGAAGGTCTGAACGTTTTTTGGGGGGTGGTAGTGGTGATGTGGAAAATTGAAGAGTTCAACCTCTGAATTTGTGTTCTGGTTTTGATTTGCTTATTTCTGTGTGTGTGTGCGTGTGCCATGTGTGTGTGTGTGTGTGTGTGTGTGTGTGTGTGTGTGTGTGTGTGTGTGTGTGTGTGTGTGTGTGTGTGTGTGTGTGTGTGTGTGTGTGTGTGTGTGTGTGTGTACCCGGTAATTATCACGTTGTGGGGACCAATTGTCCCCATAAAGATAGGAATACCAATGTTTTTGTGACCTTGTGGGGACATTTTGATGTCCACATGAGGAAACATGCTTATAAATCAAACAGAATTATGTTTATTGAGAGTGTGAAGTATCAGAAAGTTTTGTGTGATGGTTGGGGTTAGGGATTGGGGTAGGTAAGGGATATAGAATATACAGTTTGTGTGGTATAAAATACATTACGTCTATGGAATGTCCCCACAAAACATGGAAACCAGAATGTGTGTGTGTGTGTGTGTGTGTGTGTGCGTGCGTGCGTGGGTGCGTGTATATATAAAGTTCACCTAGTTCCAGCCATGATGCTGTTGTCAAATGATGCTTAAATATTACAGCTGAGGATTTTGAAATAATTTTGCGTTGTGTGGGGTGCATTGTTTGCGTACCACCCCCCCCCCCACCCAAAGAAAATTAATTAAATAAAACTTAGAATTTGCTTTAGCCTTATATTTCTGAGCTTTAATTAACGATAAATTAATGTATTTTATAAAATGTCATAAAACTGGGCCCTCCCCCCGGTTTGAGAACCATCGCCTTAACTGACTAATATGAGTCCCCCGAAAACATTAATCAGTCTATAAAGAGAGACTCTAAAAATATACTATTGTTTAAGTAGAAATGAAGTAACTGCGTCTATCAATTTTAAATTTGTTGGTTTGTTCAATGGTTTTCAACAGAGGCTTCATGAGCATAGGTCAGGGGTTTTCAAGCTGTGGTTCGGGACCAACTTGTGGGTCGCACAGTGGGATAAGGTGGGTCGTGCAAAGTTGCTTTGCTGTTGTGATGAATGACACAAAAAAATATTTAGTCTAACTTACTAATGACAAGCAATCATAATGATTTTGATTATATAACAAATAATTTTGATATTTAAATTGAACTTACATTTCATTAACAAAATGAAAATTACAAAGGAAGTCAAATGTGTATTTTTTCTCATATTTCCATTTAAAAATATGTTGGTGGGTTACAAAATGAAAAGTTTGGGAACCACTGCCTAGGTGGTCTGTAAAGGTACTGCATGGTGTCCACAAATTTTAACTTAAAGTGCACCTATATCATTTGCAAACAACGTTATTTTGTGTATTTGGTATAATATAGTGTTCACGTGGTTTATGGTAAAAAAAATCATTATTTTTCACATACCGTACATTTTTGTAGCTTCAGATATCCTGCCTTCCTCAAACGCTCTGATTTTGTAAAAAAGCAAATCGGTCTGAAAAGCACTGTGTACCTGAATGGCCAGCTAATCTATACGTTTTGATTGATTGTCTTGAATACCTCTGATATCAGCTGTAAATGTGACACTCCTTACCATGTTTGAAATATTCGCTCACAATGCAATGCTGACGGGAGTTAACTCCTGAAATGGGAGTAATTATGATAATGTCGATCTTGACCACATCAACAGGCCCATGAAGTAAACTGTTTCCTACAATTCATGTGTTTGTCGTAGTCCAAGAAAAGAGATTTACGTTGGAAATGATAACTCGCGTCATTGTTCACTTTGGGGTTTGTACCTTTTGCATATCGTTAACATGTACTAATACACACTTACACACCAAAGGAAATGTAAAATCATGAATCGGACCATAGTTGCTCTTTAAACTAAGCTATAGTAAGGAACCTTAAGTTTGTACAAGCTTTAACAACTGACTCTGTGCATTAATTATTATTTTAATGGTTTTGCAATGCTAGCATTTTTACAAAGCATACACATATAGCTAAACTGTAAGTGTAGGACAGGCTTTAAATGCAACATTCAATTTTATACAATACTGATCTGGTTGCAGAACGCTGTGTCGGGTCTGTAGCATAAATAAGGATTTATCTCAGGTTTGATGTAAGATTTAATGAGCAAATGTTCTCTTTATTTGAATAACATAATATGAGTGGCTATGAAACATTGTATTCATAGATTAAATTTCTTCAACAATGTGTTTTGATGTTTAATTAATTATATTGCAATTCTCCTCTTTTGCAAAGCAATTTAAAACAATATCTATCAGGAAATGAATAAAGCGACAGGGAGGCTGTCGTAATTACCAGACCAATTGTAATATGTCAATACTCTGCTGGGATTTCTTAGACACCCTGTCCTCATTAAACTGGAGCACATAATCTATTATTCTCCATTGTTACATAAACGACTAGGCATCTAAGCATTTGCACATTTGGCAGAAGCAACTTACAGTGAATTTATGATACAGTTTATCAGTTAATGTGTTCTCCGTGAATCAAACTCCTGATTGTTGTATTGCTATTGTCATGCTCCAGCAGTTGACCTACAGGAATCCATAAACTGCTGCATGGTAACTCTGACTGATCTTTGCCTTGAATCAAGTGCAGTCTATGTATAAAACTAATTCACGATCCCAGGACATTATTGATCGCAAAACAAACAGACAAAACATGAATCCAATACAAGTTGAAATTTCGTTAGCGGAAAGAGGGAGGTTTGGACTATCTATCACAGTAATGAATACTGTCTGCCCACCAGACAAAAGTTTGGAAGCTAATTTCATTCACCATTGATGCTTTAAATTAATAGTTATGACAGCTGCAACAGAGTTTGTTCCTTCTAGGGATTCCTAAAGAATGTATGCACTCTTAAAATTATTGCCGTACAGTTTTTAGTCAACCATGGGTTGAAATAACCAATTATGTAACATTAGAACACTACTGGAGCCATTAACAGCTCTTTCTGAAACCAAAACTCTTTTGAATTGTGAACTGTTCCTGGATGTGTTCAGGGAAACAGGGAAGCTCCATTTATATGTATCTATTTCAGAGAAAATCACACAATAAGCATGACTTGTACTGTCAATCAGGAATGACCCTGTGATCTTTCCACCAGCATACTGACAGAGTCATAATTACCTGTCTACTCTCAATAATACCATACCTCACATCTCTGCGCTTTCAGACGATGTGTACTCGTAAATGTAGTGTATGCAGATCCCCGCCACAATTCGTTTAAACCGTCCACGTTTATTAACCGTGTCACTGTTTTTAAATGACATTTTATCAACTTCCTGCTCCATTTAATGTGTTCAAAGTATTTTTGGATCCAGTATTCCCCGGGGGTAAATGTCAGCCCCCCTTTCATCTCAAACGTACTGTAGTCAGACCAAATGCAAGTTGGACTGAAAATGAACGGTGGATCTTAAGGGATTTAGGGCTTGTGATCTCATTTCCTAGTGTATTTTTAAAGATGATCCGTCCGAGGTCCATAAATCTAGACTGCACTGGTGAGAACCACGAAGCACCTTGTGAAAGCTTGGAGATGAGTTGACATGAGGAGTGCTGCGCTGTTAATGAACTTTGAAATGGAAGTGAGAGGCAGGAGCTATCAATTATAGTAACAGCCTCCACCTCTTTTAGACAGAGCAGCATCCGTCCCCATTACGGTCCAACACTCCCGTCATGTTTAGCCTCATTAAGCAACTCTCTGCAATAAAACCGTAGGCCAAAGGCGTCATTGCACGATTGCGCTGAGCTCTGCTTGAAGTTGATAGATTCACATTTTTAAGAAGTTACTTACTTTTGCAAATATTAATAGCATTAACTGATTAATAACTCATCTTCATATCATCTGAAACCATATTGACTTTCATTTTTCGGGAATTCAATACAATTCCCGTACATTATGGCTCATTTTAAAGAAGTTATTTAACTTACGTTTGGGAGGAGCATGCCCAAACAAATCAGAGGACAAATCGGAACTTAAAGGGTTCGAGAGTTTTACTGTACGTAGTGAGCGTTGGTTGTCATAGGTATACACTAGTGTCCAATTACCGGAACCTAATTATTATAGCTTATAAAGCAACAAAATTGCATCTATTACCCGCAAAAGACCTTTATTAACCCCTTGGTGTTAGGTATACACTGAAATTTTGACAATGGGTCGTGTCTTGACTCGTTTAGAAGCGTCTCTTGACTGCTTCAGTATGGAAGTCAAGGGCCATGCACAAACATGTCATTAAAACAACACTTAAAGTTCATTTTCAAAACTGTGCTACTCACCGAGTGGTTCGTGGTGTCAAAAAGTCAAGACACGACCCATTGTCAAAATTTCAGTGTCCATCACTGTAGTTCATCCAAAACAAACCAGAAATGAGACTCAAAGTGTTAAATACCGTAATTATCCTTTAAACGTAACTATATGATGTAACTAAATATTTATGGAAGCCTCTGTCCATGAATAACGGTTGAAATAAGATGTCAGCCAGATTAAATCACATCGATGAGCTTGTAATTGATCACGAACAGCCGCAAGTCCATCAACAAGTTTTATGAGACAGACATTATCCGTTAAATATTGATGATGATGTCTACATATATGCTCGTTTTTTTGCTTTAAAAGAAAGAGAATAATGCGGATAATGGACTTGATAGCATCTGATATTCAGCATGAGACAGACAGAAACTGGTTTGTGACAGATGATTTTAATTTGCTTTCAAGGACTGTTTTGTTTTCTTTGTATCCATAAATAAAACTAAGAATTTCTTCATGACTGAAAGTTTTCTTCCTGTTTCTTTTCTCCTCCATGTGTGAGATAGATATTTTAATTAAAAGTGTTTTGAGGTCGATCAAGTTTACTTTATGTACGTTGTCTTTTTTAACTTTCAGTTTAGGCCAGTCAAGAATGAGCTTTAAAATACGCGCTGTTCAGACTATTTCCTGTTTACCTATTAGAAGGCTTGTGATTGGGTTAAGAAAAATAGACGTCATTCTATGCGACAAGACATTGCTTTACAGAGACCTTACGACCTACTAGCTAGGTTCTGCCTTAAAGGATTAGTCAATTTTCCTAAAAAAAATCCAGCTAATTTACTCACCCCCATGTCATCCAAAATGTTGATGTCTTTCTTTGTTCAGTCGTGAAGAAAATATGTTTTTTGAGGAAAACATTCCAGGAAATTTCCCATTTTAATGGACTTTAATGGACCCCAACACTTAACACTTAACTCAACACATTTTTTTTCTTTTTTTTCAACAGAGACCTCTTGATGTGATGATATTTTGCGTGAGGTCATGCTGGCGCATCACAGGACCGGATATAGACGAGAAGTTGTGGTTTAAAAGTGCATTCTTTTATTTTTCTTGCCAAAAATGACAATCGTTTCGTTATAAGACCCTTATACCTCGTTTGAAATTGCTTAGAGTCTTTTGAAACTTCGTTGAAAAAAACTGTTAAGTGATGAGTTAAGTGTTCGATTTCGTTCTTACTGACCGCCAGAGGCAGTGCTTCTCACTGAATATTATCTCTTTTGCTCATGCGCAGGTCGAGTCTAATAACAACAATGTCATCACATGACCAGTTACGTCATGGGGATTCCCTCTATTTAACCCCGTGACGTCCTGCAAACTGTCCCTATAATCTTCTTGCATACGTGCAAAGATTGCAGGTCGAAAGGAAAACTTTCATTCAGAAATATTGGATTCCGTCTGAAGACAAACTTTACTTTGTATGAACACGTCTGTTTATTCTGGTCACTGCCAGAACGCGGTAAGTTGCTTAAATAAGCACCGGATATTGTTTCTCTTATGAAATGTGTATAAGTGGCGTCTCAGGGTGGTTTCGCCCCGTAGAATAGCCAAATATAGTAACAAAAAAGAGTGTGTGCGCTCCAGGAACAACAATATATAGGCCTAAAGGCTTTGTTGTTAAAGACTGACGGTGTACACTGCAGTTGGTGGTAGTCATATTGAACATTCATTTAAGGTAAGTAATATTTTAATAAGTTACATTGCTTTATACATGTAGCTTGTATATGTCATTGGTTGTTTTTGTTATTTTTTCCTTTTATATTTTTTGCAGTTGCATTACGAGTGTTTTCGCTCTGTTTTCTGTACAGCTACCTGGTACTTATATCAACAATGGGATAACTATTACAACTAGTTTGGTTGTAAAACAAATATTAATATTATTTCAGTACCTTACTGTTATAAAATATAGAGTGCTCTCGCTCTGTATTATAGCACTATTGTGTCAATATGGAACACCTTAGCCTGACATGCACTGTTTGCAAGGCCACTTTACAGCAGGACGATGGACATGACTGCTGTCCATCCTGCTTAGGCTTGGTACACTTGAAGCAGGGCCTCACTGAGGATGCCTGTATGAATTGTAGCATCATGTCGTTGGAGCAGAGAACTTCCAGACTAGCGGCAGTAGAGGCACTCTTGACCTCAGACAAGCCTCGGCATGGTAAAGTGTCAGCTAAGCGGAAAATTGTGGAATCAGTTAGTGTCTCCACCAGTAAGAGACATAGAGAGAATTCTTTTGCCAATAAAGTGGAGGTGTTGGCTTCAGAGTTTGACCAGATTAAAGCTTTATTACTAAACCTGCAACCAAAGGAGGTACCATCACCGATGTTGGCAAATCCCAATACAGAGTTACCCGTTCCTCAGAACGATATGCTGTCCATGGAAGCCTCTCAAAACCAGTTTCGTGAGGAGGGAAGTGAATTCTAATCAGAATTCCACTCTCAGTTCTCTCATGATGATTCTCAGAACACGGCACGGGGTTCAGCGGAAGGAGTAGATTCGGATCAGGATGTTGTAAGACAAGCCCTCCAGATCAACACATCCTCACCCCATTTCGTCAATATTTGACGACACTTGACCATTCGTCATATGTTGACGTGAAGGGTATACCTTTCGCGTCATTTTTTGACGAACTGGGGACTTCAATACTATTACGTCCGTTGCATTCTCTTTCCTATTTTATTACCATTTGCGCGTCGGTTTAGGGTTAGATTACGCAAAATTAAACAGTGTACGCGAAATTAAACAGTGTACGCGAAATTAAACAGTTGTCACCTGGCGTTGGGGTTAGAGTTAGGTTTGGGTAGGGATGTCATTATGTAAATCTAACCCTAAACCGACGCGCAAATGGTAATAAAATAGGAAAGAGAATGCAACGGACGTAATAGTATTGAAGTCCCCAGTTCGTCAAAAAATGACGCGAAAGGTATACCCTTCACGTCAACATATGACGAATGGTCAAGTGTCGTCAAATATTGACGTAATGGGGTGAGGATGGGTTGTCCAGATTGCGTTGGCACGCTTAAGCCTTGACACTGCTCCTACAGTGGCAGCCCCCTCTAGCGCCTTTTTCAGAGGAACGGCAAAACCATCTGCTCTTAGCATTCCCCCATCCAAAGACTATATTGAGGAACTACATAGGTGCTGGGCTAATCCCAAATAACTTACTCATCATACCACACCAAGCAGAGCCTTGGCAGCAATGCACGAACCAGAATCTTTTGGCCTGGGTCAGATGCCTAAAGTGGATCCATTTATCCAACCTGATCTCACGAATTTCCGTGGCATAGTCACGGAATTTTGTGCTCATTTTTCTGTGGCATTCTCACGGATCTCCGCATTTTCCCGTGGCCCTGCTACGGACTGTCTTTTTCCGTGGCATTCTCACGGATTGGTTACTCAACTGTTTTGTCCTATTTTCTTACCATTTTTGCTTCGGTTTAGGGTTAGATTTACATGAAATGACATCCCTACCCAAACCCAACTCTAACCCCAACGCCAGGTGACAATTGTTTAAAGTTTAGAAAATATAAAAGAATACATCAGAAAAAATTGTATAAACCAATAGTTAAAGTGATATACTAACGGAAACACCAAATCTAACCCTAAACCGAAGCGAAAATGGTTTGAAAATAGGAAAAAGCAGTTGAGTAACCAATCCGTGAGAATGCCACGGAAAAAGACAGTCCGTAGCAGGGCCACGGAAAAATGCGGAGATCCGTGAGAATGCGAGAGGCTTGGAGACCTAATGCTCGCTGCCCACGACCCCAGTGCAGAATTACAGACGATCTTCTTAGTCAAGCGTAAAATACTGCAGCACGCATGGGGCGCATTGGAAATTCGCTCTGCCATCTCATGCTGGCGCAGTCCCAGTCACTCCAACCTATGGGTAGTGATCCTTCAAACCAAATCCTAAGCGATGCGTCATTACAAGCATTCGCATTCATGTCAAGAGAATTAGGTATACTCATGTCAACACTCACTCAGGCACGCCGCCAAGTATGACTAGCACAGTCTTCATTGTCAGATGCTTGTAGGAGAACACTTTGTGACCTCCCTGTGGTCCCAGGCCAACTGTTTGGACCAGCGGCACAGCAAACTCTGGAACAGAGGTTTCAGACGAATAAGAGCAGACAGCAGTTGGCAGACCTAAGAGGTACTCCACCATCACAATTTAGACAAGGCTATAGGGGTCGGTATCCTACTCGCTCTCAACCTTTACCTCGTTCAGGGGCTGTTCAGAGGAGCCAGGCAAGGCAACTAGATCAGCATGTGCAGTACCCCAGAGCACGTGGACAACAATTATTTCGGGGCACCAAGGGGCAGGGCATCAGGTCAGTGCCCCCCCAGAGATAATAAAAAGCCCATGAAGAGCATGAAGTTCTGGGGCCAACCGTCGGACATTTTTCAAACCAGCAGCTCAAATAATGGAAAGAAAACACCTCAGATCTATGGGTGATAGCAACGCTATCTCATGGGTACAGGCTGCAATTCCGAGGGCGGGCCCCTGCCTTCGATGGGGTCAAGATGACTCTCGTCAGAGACCCCAACAGCTTACTGGCATTGACAAAACAAGTTGCCGAACTCCTGGAAAAGAACGCCATAGAGCCAGTAGAATCCAACAGAACAACTATGCCCTATGCGAGCCCTTCGGGGCTATTTGAATGCTACAGAGAAACTGCGACAGTCTGACCAACTCTTTCTCTGCTACGGTGGGCCAAGAAAAGGGCAGCCTCTGTCAAAACAGAGGTTGTCACACTGGGTGGTGGAGGTCATTGACCAGGCATATAAGGCCAACAACCTGACTGTGCCAGGAGGCATAAAATGCCATTCGACGAGAAGTATCTCAATATCTTGGGCAGCATTAAAAGGTGTCCCCCTAATGGACATTTGTGCAGCGGCTAATTGGGCATCCACTGATACCTTTTCCAGATACTACAGGGTTAATGTGGCAGCCCCTGGCGCTATGGAAGCGGCAGTCCTGTTAGGATCCTCAACTTCAGCTTAAGGTTAGGAGCTGCCTCCTCGTGACCTTGTTGTTATGAGCCATCCAGTGAGAAGCACTGCCTCTGGCGGTCAGTAATGAAATAGAATAAGAGTTACGTATGTAACTACAGTTCTATGAGTTCTGGATGAGCACCCTGTCACTTGGAGTCTTGCGTGAAGATTCTGTAGAGACAGTTTGCAGGACGTCACAGAGTTAAAAAGAGGGAATCCCCATGACGTACCTGGTCATGTGATGAATTTATTGTTATTATACTTGACCTGCGCATGAGCAAAGGAGATAATATTCAGTGAGAGGCACTGCCTCTGGCGGTCATCCAGAACTCATAGAACCGTAAATACATACGTAACTCTCGTTTCGTGTTCGTGTCCATTAAAGTCCATTAAAATGAGAAAAATCCTGGAATGTTTTCCTCAGAAGACATAATTTCCTCTCGACTGAACAAAAAAAGACATCAACATTTTGGATGACATGGTGGTGAGCAAATTATCTGGATTTTTTTAAAGAAAATTGACTAATCCTTTAAGAACAAATGGTGCAACCGCATAAAGTACAGAGTTAGTTATTAACTAGCTAGTAGTTACTAAGCCTCTTGTTTAGACTTTTCATAAGTAAGAACTTACAAATGGCTGTAGCAACCCTACCCAGGTAATGGTGATTAGTAGTCAGGTGATTGTGATCTTTGTGAAGGATCAAAAGTGAGTGAGGAGACTTGTGACTCTGTAACACTTGGAGCCGTGTGGATTACTTCTTTACTAAACTTTCTGATACCTTACATTTGCAATAAACATCATTCTGTTTGATTTATAAGCTTTTTTTCTCATGGAGACCTAGAAATGTCCCCACCAGATCACAATTCCTATCTTTGTGGGGACAATTGGTCTCCACAACTGGATAATTACCAGGTACACATACGCACACACTTTATTCTACACCTTGAATTTAAAATTTTCATTAAGCTTGCAGCAATGCATTCTGGGATTGTGAAGGACACATGTTATGCTGCCTTGAAATTTGGCTAAAAGGAGGGTTACATAAAGACAAGAGCAAGTTGTGATCCACTACCTATAAAACACATGAACCCTGTCGGTCCTCCTTTTAGATAACCAAATACTTCTTGTTTCCCTAAAGACTCACAAGCCTGTAACCTGTTGCCGTGATAGAGAGAAAAGATTGGATAGGCAATTACTCATTATTAGTCCAGAGCAACCAGCAATAAATTACAAAGTGACACTTTTCTAGGACGGCACCATGAGGTTCAAAAACTTTTTAGGACTGGAGCATGCAACTGCAAACATGAATGCAATACCCACAAGCTGAGAAACGGAGATACCTCAAAAAGAGCCAAAGGAACACGGTGTGCCGAGCCTAATCTACATGATGAATTATCATGTCGAGACGACATTCTTTACTGCTGCCGCTGTGCAACAAAAGCGCACGACTGAGGTGAATGGAATATGAAAGTAAGATATTACAGTGGATATATATTACAAATAGTGCTGAATTATGCAAAACGATGTATGAGGCTAGTTTATAAAATTAGATGTGATGGAAGTTGGTGTGTTGCCAACTGTGGTATGAATTTTAGAGAGTTTTCTGTAGACTGTTTTCAGGCTACAAAGCAATGGTCACAGCTCGAGGGATGAGTTTTTTTGCTTAGCTGATGGTTCAGCAAATTTGTTACCGGTTTGATTCAAAGTTCTGTCAAAAGTTACTTCCCGGAAGTCGCTTGTGTGGTTTGCGCCCCTGATGGGATATTTGCTTCCGAAGATTAGGTTATGTCAACATAAGCATAGCTGTTTTTAGTCGAGGCAGACGAACAGGCTCTTGGGAACCCTTCGGAACATGGTGGTGAAAAATAGCCATTCTCCAGGGCCACACTTAGACTGAAGTGACAGAAGACATGGTCTTCTGATTTTCAAAACATGAGTCAGCTGCTTTCTTAAGCCAAATCTTTATCTTTACCATCTGCCAGTTAGATTCAGCCAATCCAAAATAAATCATTGATTAAAAAACTCAGCGCAATTTCGTATTGCATTTTGTCTTGTGCTTAATAAGGCTTGGGCTATTTTTCCCACACTTCAAATACTACAAATACATATCCAGCTAATATAATATTAATAAAAGCATACAACACTGTATCTATACAAATATACAACACTGAATGTGAATTAGTAGTTGGAAATTATGCTTTCTTAATCTCAAAGTGTACTATTGTTTTGATTTAACTGTAAAATATTTAAATAGCTTACTATGTTTCTTTACTAGCAAACCTGTGGGGATGGAAAAAATGTGCCTTAATTTCACTATGACTTCTCTGGTGGTTCAAGTCATGTAATGTGTACACACAGTAAATTGTTTTTGGACAGCTGTGTGCTTTCCATGTAAATAAAGACAGGAACAGTTCAAGTGTTAATCCGTCATCTTTCATTTTACTTTTTGGATACAAGGCCTTTAGATTACAGATGTATGTTACACAACTAAACCATAGACTTGTAGCATTAAAAAAACAAGTCATTAGTTTGAAGATGGGGGGTGGATTAAATCTCATTTTGAATACCAACAACTGGCACCACTGTTATGGGACATGTAGGCCACATACAAATACTGTTGTATACTTTACTGTTTACAATAATGTAAAAAAAATATTCTAACAGAGATAATTAAGCAACTTGAACGATGATTATGTACAGTACATTTATTATTTTTTTATATACCAAATAAGAATTACTTAACATGTTGCTAAACAAAGAGGTACACAACAAAAGACAATCCTAGCAATGTCCCGATTATCTAGATGTTTCTACATATTTTCTTATCAGATTTTCCTTTGGTGTGAGGTGTGTTAAGAGTGTCCGAAGCTGATCAGAAGAACGTCGGAGCTGCTATGATCGCAAATCGTAAAGCATGTTTATTATTTACGATCAGAAATCCTGATGTGTGGGGGGAACCACGAGTACAAACACATGCTCTTGAGATTATCACGTGAAATGAAACAATATCCAATCAGAAAGCTAGATGATGAAAAACGGAAGCAGTCATGGCGCAGCACAAAGTAAAGTTGATGCAAAGTGAACATGTGCCTGGTCTCTCCACAACTTTACCCAAACAATTTTTACCCTTGACTTTTCTGTGAAAATCATTTCAAACACTATCATTAAAATTTCTTCCTGCATATCTTCTGCCATTCTTATTATGAAGTCTCGCGAGATTTTGCGAGATTTCTTGTGTCGAGACTCTGGTTGAAAATCTGTTTGTGTGTGTTTGTGCTGTCTTTAACACATCATGGCACACCACACACTATAGGAGCAAAACGGTTAAATCTGGGATTTTTTATCCTCATGTTTGTGGTCTATCACATTTAGAAAATCTTATAAGATGTAAAAAATCTTTTGGTGTGTACCCAGCATAACTGAACTCACTGTATACTGAAGTGTTTGTCCAGTTATATATTTAAAGATTCAAGCATGTATTGTTGCATGTAAAATTATTGCCTGGGAATTATAAAAAGATGACTGTTTTAGTGTTTGATGGCTTTATTTATGCTGTTGTTGTTGTTGTTGTTGTATCTGTTGTATTTAGAATAGTTTTTTAGAGTGTTTTCACATATGTTGGTGTGCACCGTGGTGCGGCCTCAGAGCGCACCAAAATACATTGTATCATTTTTCAGTTAGTGCGGTCCGTGTTCACATATATATTTTTTACTGTACTCGAAATGCCGCACCGTACACCATGTGACAACGGTCAGCGCTGTCATTGGTCTCTGACAGCTCTTACAGTCTCATGACCACCCCCACGTTTCCACGACAACCAGCCTGACAGGGAGAGCGCAGCTATCAAGATGTGGAGATAAACGATGCACGTCTTTGCGAAGTTTCTTTGCTTTAACGCGAAATTGCATAGCTGTTCTATTAAAGTTTTTCTCACGGAGCCGTTTGCTAAAAAGCCCGTAATGTCACTATTTGTGTGTGGAGGACAGCTATGCATTTATAAAACATCAGCTCAAATGTAAAGGAGACTGCGAATCTCTGCAACGGACCAGGATTGGCTTGTTTGTTGTTAACCCACAATATAACACCCGGCTCACGTCACGACGGAAGCCCAATGGCTCAAACATGTGGAGAACTTCCTGTATTTGGTTCGGCCAGAGGTCCAACAGTGTTCACACCACAGGTGGGTCGCCTCAGAGTTCGGCGACAGCCGCTCCGAGACCACCTGTTTAGAGCGGTCTCGGAGCGGCCGTTTAGTGCGCACCCGAGTGCGGCTGTTGTGTTCACACTGACCCAAATGAACCATACTCGGAGCGACACGTCATTTGGGCCGACCTAAACAGTGTATATGTGAAAACACCCTTAAAGAGTAATATTTTTGTTTTCTGTGATCGTTGTTGCTGTCTGAGAACATGATGCAGTGTTACTTTTAGTAAAAGTTTGAACAGTTACTTGCAGTGTTTTGGTCTCTCTTAAGTGACCATGTCTATGATAAAATGTTACAACATAGTTAAATAAAAACTTAACTAACTTTTTAAGTTGAATGGACTTTATATTCTAAGTTGAGCAACCTCAAAAATGTACAGAACTTAAATTAAAAGTTTCTAAAAGTTTCCTAAAAGTTGGTTCAACTGATTCTTTCTTGTAGTGAAGTTCAAAGACATAAATTGAGTTAGGTGAACTAAAGTTGAGTAATCTTAAAATGGACTTGGGTTTGTTGAGTTGATCTTTTTAGGTTTTCCCCAAATATAAATAATAATATACTGCCCTACAAAGCCAAAGCGCAGTAACTACGCATTTGGTCAAAATTGAGTTAAGGGTTGAAATGGGCTTTCTGAGATCTGTTATGTCTTGTGACAAAGTCTCCTGGTTCAATTTTGTCCCATTTCAGAGAAACGTGTGTGCCAAAATTGCAGTAATATGTTTGATTGACTGGTGTAAAAAACTTTAAGGGCTTTCTCAGTTTCAGTGTTTGCGAAGTTACTGCACTTAGCCTTTGTAGGGCAGTATAGTGTCTATGAACTTTATTATAGTACATGTTACAGTACAGCATTTACTACTTTACTACAATATTAGTTTTCCTATTGAACACACATAAGCCTGCTGAAAAAATTTACAGCTTGAATACAATGTAAGTTGATTTTGGATAAATATGTCTGCCAAATGCATAAATGTAAAAAATCTGTTCAGTACTCAATGGATGGGTTAAATGTAGAGGTCAAATTTCGAGTACGGTTACTACTTGGCAATCACGTCATTTGTAAATGCCCTATTTATTACAACAGGATACTATACGTTTGGGGGGGGGGGGGTTCCGGACACGTATTAGACTAGTCCTAGAATCAAATAAATCTAAGAGCTCTCCAAACTAAAAAAACACCTTGCACTGACATATCTTACAATACATCAGTGCCCTTTGTTTGGGCAAATGCACGGCAGTAATGTTTTAAGTAAGGCGTGTTTGTTAAATTATAGTTATATTTGCTAATCAAACTAAGGTCTAGTCCTGGTTTAAGCTAATCCCTGTCCAGGACACCACCCCTAAGTAGTATTACTATAATATACTGGTACTTTTTCATGAAGGATTTCTTAAATAATGAAACGAAAATGTTCAAAACTCTTCTTTCTTCTGTGGTGTGATTAGACAGAACAGTAAGTCCTCTGCTTCTCCTGTAGACTTTCATCTATGCCATGTCAGCAATGTCTGTAGCCATCTGGGACACCAAAGTCTGCTGGAAAAAAGGCTGAAATTTTCAGAATGAGCATTTCTTTAAACGGTTTCAGGACCAAATTATCTGCTCTATGGTGTTTTATGATTTAAAGCTCTTTTTTAATGTGATATTATTTTCCCACAGAGGTAATACTAAAATTAATCAAAACTGAAAACTCTTTCAAGATATATAAAGGAAACCTCTTAGCAATGAAACACCTCTGGGTCTTTTTGTGGCTTGCCCTTCATTTTCAAAGCTTTGGCATTTCCAGAGCATTGGATCATATAATGCAGTCTTAAAGGCATGTGACGTTTAGACTCAGTCTGTAAGGTACAGATCAGGGGTCTCATTTATAAAACTCTGCATAGGATCCTTCATAAGGTCTACGTATGCACAAAAGCCAAAAATGGCATATGCCAAAAAATATTAAGACAGTCTTTTATTAAGACTGTTTAAGTTTGTTTTTTATAGATCACAACCTTTGCGTGGGAACTGGCGTACGCACTTTTCCATCCCTGTTTTGCACCGTTCCAGCATGCTTTATAAATAAGACCCCAGACCCTGAGCACGGATCAGCTGTAGCTACATTATTCTCTCCTACAAGATGAAAAGTATTTTCACACTGTACATTAACACAACAGTTCTTCTTAACCTCTGTTAACTCTCTGTTGACACCTTTGCGAAGCAAAAGTTACATATTTGCCAATGCATGGTTAGACCTTTGCATTTAAAGAAAACAGAGAATGAAAAACCATTTTTACCTTGTCTTTGTTGAATAATTGTAGTCTACCCGCATTCACAAACATACAAAAAGTGCTAGACATGCTAAACATCTCAGTCTCATAGAAATTCCTCTTTTAGAAATGTCAGCCAGAAAACGGCACAATCTGAAAAACTGAGGCTTATGACATCACAGGCATCTCACTGCCCCTCCACTTTGTAAAAGCAGATATGTAAAAACAGACAAATGCATACAAATGCATACTCTCTCTCTCTCTCTCTCTCTCTCGCTCTCGCTCTCGCTCTCGCTCTCTCTCTCTCTCTCTCTCTCTCTCGCTCTCTCTCTCTCTCTCTCTCTCTCTCTCTCTCTCTCGCTCGCTCTCTCTCTCTCTGAATACCTCACTACCTTTTTATTCCCTAAAGCACTTAATGTCATTCTACCTTTAAGAGGTATGGTTGAAATTCAACAACACTGAACTTTTTAGATATCTAAAAAGTACACCTACTGTATACTGTCCCTGTCCTACCTAAACAAGCATTCCCTGTGATATTGGCAATTGTGGATGTTCATTCTTCCTTCCCCAAGGATGTCATTATAGAAGAAAAATGTCTGTAGAGTCTGTTATGTCCTGTTTGATATTTCTGCTGTAACCTCCCTTGGTAATGCTGTGAGGCTTCAAAAAGAAAAAAAAATCCACATATAGCCTACAGTGTGTAAATAAATATATTTTTCAGTTAATGCAGAATATATGTTTTTATGATTTAAATCAGTGAAAACAATAGCAAACCATATAACAAAGCAAAATCATCAGATTATTACACATAAATTTAATCTTTAAAGTGTAACAAATACCTAAACTTTATAATGAGGATTGTTTGAAACATATCGGGGTCTATCGGGTGTCTTTTGTGAACAGTGTGCTCTTATTATTTGTATAATAACATTATGTGTTTGTTGTTATGTTTTTTTTGTCATGTGTTCCACATGACCATTGTATGTTTTCTAAATGCCATGTGCTCTGTCATGTTTTGACATCCCCCCCATATGTTAATCAAAAACTTGTGCCCTCCACCTGTTTCCCTTCATTACCCTCCTTTCTTTCTTATTCAATGCTTTTTACTGTGCTTTGTCATTGTCTAATAGTATCGAGTTTGGTCTATATTGTGTGTTTATGCTGTTTTGCCATCTCGTGGGTTTTGTCCCAGCCCTTTTCTTGGCTGCTTAGTGAAGTAGTGAATCGTTTTTAATTTACTCAAGTGCATTTGTCCAGTATCTGACTTTATCAGAGTGTTTTTCTTTGACTTCACTATTCTAAAGTGTAAAATAATCATTTTTACTCCAATACTTACATAAAAATCTAGTATGACTTTCTTACTTTTACTCAAGTAAAAGCATTTTAGATTAATGTAAAAGTATTAGAGGTAAAAAAAAAAGTATTCATAATTGTATAAATTGTATTTATAAAATGTAGTGGAGTAACAAGTACAGTATTATGCATCAGAATGTTCACTTTTAGTAGTTTAATCTTTTCAAGCGTTTGCCAAAGAAAAGCACATATACTTGAACTTTGTACTTGAGTAAAGCAAATATACTTCATTACTTCACACCTCTGGACAGTGGATGCAAAATGCAATAATAAAGGTATATATTAAAGCCCCCCTAACCTAAAAATTGCACTTTTTAATGTGTTTCTATCAGAAAATGAGTCACCAGTTTGTGTGCAGAAACAAAAATCCATCTATTCTTCTTTGTGTAATCTCCTTTAAAACGCAACAACAACACAAAACAGGCTGTTGGGGATCCCCTAGCAATGTGATGTCACATTGATTATGACACAACTCAAACTGAAAAAATCGAGACGAAAGGGACTCTTCTTTCCAACTGGCTCATTTACATCTCATTTAGCTAAGCCATACCCCCTGTAAAGCCGTTTTGAGATACATGTTCTAGCATCATATGCAGTATTTTATGAAAATTCTAAATTATAACATTAAATGTATTATTAAATATTATTAATAAAACCATTTATGCCTAGCGAAATAAACAGTATTCTGATGAATATTTCCCAATTTAATATAGTGCAAATATTTTCTTGGGGGGTGGTACTGTAATTGCAAATCTTCCTCTTAGTTGCCCTGAACCAAAAGCAATTGCCCTGAAATATAAGCAGTGATCTCATGGTCCTGCCTTTGTTTATAATGTTTATTATCTTAAAATTAGTGACTTGCAGATTTATCTTTTTGCAGTATTAGATCATGCGGCAGAGTTTCATTCATTACTGAAGGGTACCGCACTGGCAGCTATCAAAGTTAACCCACTTAACCTCCACAAATTGAATAAGCAGGAAATTTGTTGAAGTCTTTTTCACACCTTCCACTGTGCATTATCTAATGCTGCATATTACAGTACTGTATTACTTTACTGTAGGGTTTCTTCTTCTTCGGTGACTCAGCATCACAAGTGTAATTAGAATCACACTTAATTACTTAGTTATTACCATCTGCTATGTGAAATATGATACCAAATGCTGAAATTGTTAAGTTCAACAGACAAATGCCTATACTGCATTACTCTCTAACATCCCTTTGATATTTTAACATGATCTTTGCCTACATTCTTTTTTACAAAATAACTTCACAAATAGATTGAACACTTTTTCCTTCTGGTGCCATTATTCAGTTAAAGTAAAAAAGTATGGATGTCTTTGTTGTTCACAATAATTACATTTGTCATATATCATTTTTATTAAGGACATATTCATTACAATTATTACCATTTTGTTACACCTTTAAATTAACACAATTTACATTGTTATTGCCTGGAAACTGCACAGTAATTACTTGTAATATGTGGGTTAAAATTCATATTAGCATGAAATTACATATATATTACCATAACATTACTCAGTTATTACCAAAAGTAAAGCGCTACCAGAATTATACCTTTCTCACATTATTTCAATACAATCTATATATCTTTGCTCTGTTGAAAATGAGAAGGCAAGATCAATCATAAAGTGATCATTTCGCTTCTCTGACCTTATTAGCGTCAACTGTAGACGAGCTAAATGGTCCACGTACCTCTCATGTCAGACGGACTCCATTAAGCTCCGGTTCAACTGCACATTGATACGAAGTTATGACCTCTACAGTGCCAGAACAGATAAATACCCACTGACACGGCACTGAAATGGAAAATTGAAATGACTGTGACCCGGGCTATAGTTTTTATCATGGTGCTTTTTCAACATTAACTTAAAGAAAAGAAAATGTCTCTGTTTGACAGAAAGTACCTTTCAAGGTCTCTCCATTTCTCTAATTCACAATAGTCTAATTAACTGTTAATCTACTGATAAACTTTCCTGTATAAAACAAAATGTTATACAACAAAACATATTAACAAAGTCCAGCAGTTTTTGTTGCTCTCTGCAGAGCCTCCAAATTTAGTTTATCTGAGTGTACTGTCTTGATCAGGGTCTGTTTAAATCGAATCTGCTGGAAGTAATTCAATCATTGTCTTATACATTTTCGAGGCTGAGTTTATTCACAAATAATCTTCAGGCTGTTATGCCTGAAACATCTTCACATTTCTCAACAGACAGAAACTATTAGAGACTTTCTGCTTCTGGGGAGATTAGATTTGATGTGCATGTCATACGATTCTCTTACAAATCTAATTGCATGCATTCAGCTCTCTAAGACTGAGCCTTACATGCTGGAAAGCATTAATGCATGCGCAAACAGCATTTTTTTCTATTTTAAATTTCCAAATTAAGACTTGAAATGCTCATACTTAAGGCAGCAAAACACACTACTGTAAGATTATCTCATTAGCTGCAGCTGATATCAGTATGCGATATCATCACATGCTTTAGTTCATTTGCATGTGTACGTGCATTCAGCAGTATGTGACCCAGTCTGTGAAAACTCCTTTTTTGTGATTTTCTGTTTTTACACAAAACATTCTACATAATGTCAAACAAATCTGTGAAAATATAACTTTGAGATATTTAATATTGACTGTGTACGGTCATGTCCAAGATTGAAATGAATGTCAAATCAATGATTGAAATCAGGCACGGTCACTAATTTATTCAAAAGCCTTGACCTACACTAACACCTAAGATTTAATGTTTGAATGAGCTCTCTTACGTATATAGTACACATACGATAGCTAAGGGCACTCTTGTCTTTTAATTTTTATTATAGTAATGTTTATATAATTCACAGTTATGTGCAAATGTTTTTATGTTTGTTTTTTTAAACACTGAACTGTTTGTGAACTTTGCATGCCATGTAATTCATAAAAAAAGTGTTGGTTATAATCTAAATGACCTCTCTTTAAAGACTCACAATTATATTGAGAATCACACATAGAGAGTCATCATGATTATTGTGCATAATAAATTAAATTCAATCGGGAGGTCAAATAATGTATACAAAACCATCACATCAATATGTGCAGCATTTTATTGCCATAAAATGTCATAATAGAACTCATAAATCTGAACTAATCACATTGGCAACTGTGTTGTGAGTTATTTATTTGCCTATGTAATGGGATTGAATAATTGTTTTCCATCTTTACCGGTCCCTAAGTTGAAGTATCCCATTTACATTTATATTGCCACTTATAGTAATACTGCTCGGCTGGGTCAACCCTGCGTTTATAATGTGTCAGGGTGACTGCTTCACTGGCTTTTTGTGCAGATGTGGTTCTGAGCTCCAATTTTTTCACCTTTAATAAAATGCACGGCCTGTGTGGGAGGGAGAAATAGTGACCTATAGACTACACTGTCAGAAAAAAAAAATTGTCAAAATGGTCCCCAAATGGGGGGCTACCCTCTTAAAAACTATGTGCACCAAAATATTAGTACCTCAAAGGTACGTATCAATGTACATATCTGTACCTACATATTATGATTTAAAGGGTACTGCCCTAGTGAGGTATTGACTGTAATTATACAATAGGCCTTTATACTTTTTAGTTACTTTTAATTTAGTTACTAATTGAGGTAAGAGGCTCAGCCAAAGTATATAAAAAATGTCCTCCAAAAATAACAACCTTAGATTTTTTGTGCAAGCACATTATTATGACGTCAAGGTAGGGATATAGTTCCCTTTAGCAACCCAAAGCTTAAACAACCATTGGTTATGTTTGAATGTTTTTTTTCCTAGTATGTCAGATTGGACATATATGCATTTTTAAATGTAGAAATGGTTTCATAAACAATTATTTACCCCACCCTTACCTTAAACCCAACCAGTTCTCAGCCATATGAAACCCAACACGAAAGTACAGTCACAGGTATTTATTGCATAAATTCACCAAAAAACAACAGTATAAACATATTACAATAAATTCGCTTTGCAACCCAGGGTTATTTTCGTAAACTAAAACTGAAGTTAAGACAAAAACAGTTGATAAAATGCATTTTTGTAAACTGAAATAAAAAATATAAAAATAAAGCCTGTAAAACTAAACCTAGATGGGGATTGACGCAAGTAAGATTGGCTGAATTAGGTCACGTCATGTCTTCAATATAAGAAAAGCCTACAGAGTTTACTTGATTTTACATAAATAAAACTATTAAAGGTAGGTTTCAAAGAAATAAAATATTGACAGTTTTGTGTTAAATATGGTGTTTAGACAGACATGAACATACAGTATAATTTTTCCAGTCAAAGCTATCCTACATTACAGTGGCGGCCGGTGACTTCTCTTTGAGGGGCGCGGATTCAAAATATGTGTTTGAAGTGTCATGTGTGTTGCTGGTCATGTCAAAATATGTGTTTGTTGCTTCATGTGAACCATTTGCATCATGCGTCATGTCAAAATACGTGCCTGCTGCACACGTGTCGCCAGGGTTTATGATAAAAGAGACACTTACAAAATACTCACAAGACACTAACTTACACTTAAATTACAAAATTACACATGAGATTAAGTAAGTCTGGCAAATGTGAGCGTCTCTTTTATCATAAACCACTTCAAAGCGTCTGCAGCAGACACATATTTTGACATGTTGCTGATGCACATAAGTTTACATGACACGCCGAACACATATTTTGACATGACGAGCCACACACAGGACGTGCTAAATACATGTTGTGACAAGCTTACATTGTGCGCCCTCGAAAAAGAAGTCACTGGCCGCCACTGATATGTTTGATAAATAGTTACTTTTGTTATTATCTAACAATCACTGCATATTTGCCTAGACAACAGATACAAATTTGTTATGGTATTATTTATTACCATTTAAAAACCACAGATTGTTAAAAATAAAAATGCATTGATGATTGCAAAAATATACTCCAATATATAATTTCATACCCTATTTTAGGCGCTTTATTTAGTAAAGGCATCTGTTGGTCATATTTGGGTAAATAGACAAATGACCAAAACAATCGTATGGGTTGGTGAATAGGTTCTTGTGCTTTATTCAAAACCTCTAGACCTATGGACCTAAGGACAGTGCTGGCAAAAATTTAGGCCATACACTGAAAAAAAAGCATGAAGTTGGTCAATTCAACCTACTATTTTAAGTTTTTGCTTGTAATTGACCTAACCTATAAAATCGAGTTAAAATTGTTTAACTTACATTTTTTAAGTTAAAGTAACATGTTGGGAGTTTTTGTCCAGTGATAGCACAAAGGAAGTAAAAAAGACACTGGGACCATTTTAAGGCAGTAATAAAATACTGTAGCTGTCCAATGTACTGAAATGTTAAGCAGATAAGAGACATAATCTCCATTTGAAAGTTGCCTTTTATTCACACTACCTAATAACTCATCCACAAAAAAGCACAAATCCCATGCAGCATGTTCATGCAAAACCTTGTGCATCAGCAGAAAATGAAAGCAGGAGTAATATAAATACACACTCAAGTTGGCTGTCAAAGCACTGTGTGTTTTTTATTTGTGCAAATTGAATGACCTCCTTCACTCTCCTCAAAAGATTTCATTTAAAAAAGCAGCAAGGATGTTCAAAGATGATTGTATATAACAACAGTAGGCTCTAAATTGCACAGGATATGGGGCACAAAGAAGTGGCCTTGATAAGACAAAGTCTTGAGGCCAAGTCACATTGGTCCAACAACAACTCCAACAAACCCCACCATTCTAAAGTCTCATTTACATTGATCCAGAAACTGCCAACAGGGGTTTCATAATGACCCAGACTCCAACAAACAATTAAAATTGTGTTTTGATAGTTGTTTGTGTTGTTTCTTCATGAAACATTTACACATCTGACAGAAGCTTTTATCCAAAGAGCTTACAGTGCATTACAGTAGCAAATAATGTTTTTAGGAGTATGTGTGTTCCCTGAGTTCAAACCCATGACCTTTTGCGCCGGTAATGCAATGCTCTACCACTGAGCTATACAGAAGCAAACAGAAGAAGTAAAACAAGCAAAAAGAAAAGAAGGTGTCTCTACTTTATATATTTAATATACAATCCAAGGATTAAACAAATATATGGTGCTATAGCATGTAAGAAGTGACATTGTAATGCTGCGTTTACACCAGATGCGGTAGTGGCGGCAAGCGCGAGTGATTTCAATGTTAAGTCAATGTGAAGATGCGTTGACGCGCGTCTGGAGGTCCCGCGGCGCGGATCAGGCGTTTAGCGCGGAAGACGCGTGTCCACCTCGTTCGCGCGAATTGAGCATATGCCGCGGTACGCGTTATTGATGGTGCTTTTGTGCATTTCGCGTTTGACACGAATTTGTGGCTGAAGCCCGAGTCGAAATACTTGAACTTTGGGGGATTTTTGCGCAGCGTTGGCCAATCAGGAGCCTGCTTGCTGCTGTGGCGGCAGCCCTGCCCGGAGTCACTCATTCAGCATGAAGGCTTGATATTGTCTGTGAGCAGTCACCCGGAGCTATACTATAAATAATAAGTTATTATTTCTATAGAGACAGGAATAAAAAGGACCTCGCTTGGAAGAGTGTCAGTGAAGATATTGGGCAACCTGGTAAGTTGTAAATACACTTTTCACTTTTAAGTCACGTGACGTTTATCGGCCTGCACCGTTTATTTTCCGCCTATAGTAAGGTGACAAAATACAAACCGGTAACTCTCTCCATAAATGCACAATCAACATCAGCCATCCTGCAGACAGACAACCGCATAGCACTTGCCACTCCCACAAGAAGCGGATTTTGCCTCTGACGTGTGTCAAATGCTTGCTTTTTCCTGCGTCTACTTCGCTCTTGACACGCGCATTCAAACTGTTCAAGTGGCAAACTAGGTGCGGTAGACGCGATTTTGACGCCTGAAACGCGGGTGGTGTAAACGCAGCATTAGAGATTAGATTCGTTTTTCCACTATTATTTACAGTATCACTGTGAGTTTAGGGTACTTAATAGGATGTTGCAAGTTTTAAAACAATATCACACAAGGAAGAGTGCTGTAGTGGTAAATGGTAACAACAGCTGTGAAATAAGTTAAATGTACCACTGATCAAGTCTTCATTTCAGTTTTGATTATAAATCTCGAAAATAACAGAAGTCGTGTTGCTTCCTTTGGATATTTAAAAAGAAAAATTCACAAATGTGTGGTCAGTGCCCTGGTACTGAAAACCGTTTTTGTCCTTTTATAATACATAAAGACTATCACATGCCACTACTCTGCTAGCAAATTGCTGGTATGTGACATCATGGTAAAGGTAAATCAATGAATAGTTCGGCTGAGCCAAGAATAGGCTGGTGTGGCCATGCAGAACAGCAGCACTGTGCAAAGACTGATGAGGATTTTAAAGAAATTGCCTGAAAGACAGACAGGGTCACACCCCCTATTTCCTTTAGCCAAAGTGGATGTGGGCTCAAAAAATTGCCTGACATTAATGCTGCCCCGTCAACCTAAGTATACTCTTGACAGAAATGAAGACTAAAACACAAAGTATATAGATGGTAAGTCTCACCCTGTTTAAGCCTTACTATAATACCAAATCACTTTTAGGCTGATTAAAACTTTCTGATGTGTTCAGATTTTAAATGTACATAAAAACGACTTCCTATGGTGGCTTGTAAAGTGATGCTGAATCCATCTTTACAGTTCACTGTCAGTCATGCTGACAGATGGAAAAGCACAGTTGAGTTTGCACAGGTGAATTAATCATCTTTGCATCCCATTACAAGTGAGAGAATTTATCAGCAACATCACATTTATTATACAAATTCATATTCCTATACAAGCCAAGTATCATTTGTCCGGGACATGATGTTTCAGACCAGTCAAAACTGAAGAAATATAATGAATATCTATCTTCACTGGCTTGAATGTTATAATTATTTAAAGACATGATAATAAATAAATAATATATTGTATAATCCTTCATCGGTACATCTGGACTCCTTTGAAATTGTCTAATGCAGGCAGAGATTCATTAGCTCAAAAAGAAAAGTTTCAGCAGCTTTAAGAGCATATTTGAACGCATGTTAAAGGAATATTCCATTTTCTTAAAAGAAAAATCCAGATAATTTACTCACCACCATGTCATCCAAAATGTTGATGTCTTTCTTTGTTCAGTCCAGAAGAAATTATGTTTTTTGAGGAAAACACTGCAGGATTTTTCTCATTTTAATGGACTTTAATAGACACCAACAATTAACACTTAACTCAACACTTAACAGTTTTTTTCAACGGAGTTTCAAAGGACTATAAACGATCCCAAACGAGGCATAAGGGTCTTATCTAGCAACACGATTGTCATTTTTGACAATAGAAATAACAAATATACACTTTTAAAGCACAACTTCTCGTCTAGATCCAGTCCAGCGCGACCTAACGTAAATACGTAGTGAGGTAGGGAGGTCACGTGTTACATATATAAAACGCACATTTGCGGACCATTGTAAACAATAAACTGACACAAAGACATTAATTTGTATCAGTTGTCATACAACAACGTAGGAACGGTCCTCTTTCTCAACACTTGTAAACACTGGGGCGTAGTTTCGCGTTCGTCCTCTGTGACCTCTTGACGTCATGACGTATTGCGTGGGGTCACGCTGACGCATCACGACCGGATCTTGACGATAAGTTGTGCTTTAAAAGTGTATATTTGTTATTTTTATTGTCAAAAATGACAATCGTTTTGCTAGATAAGACCCTTATGCCTTGTTTGGGATCGTTTAGAGTCCTTTGAAACTCCGTTGAAAAAACCTGTTACGTGTTGATTTAAGTGTTAATTGTTGGTGTCTATTAAAGTCCATTAAAATGAGAAAAATCCTGCAATGTTTTCCTCAAAAAACATAATTTCTTCTCGACTGAACAAAGAAAGACACCAACATTTTGGATGACATGGTGGTGAGTAAATTATCTGGATTTTTCTTTTAAGAAAATGGAATATTCCTTTAACCTTTAAGTGCAAAATTCACCTGGGATGAGACTTTGACCAAACTAGAGGACTTTAAGTTTAATTTTGCATGAGTTCTGTACCTGCTGGACAAGGATGAGACATTGCAAGCTTCATTGCATAAACTGTTATATAACGCCTTAAGAGGTTAAACTCTGCATGTCTCATTGTGTTCCCTTTCTAGGGACAAAAAGCACCTTTCTACCGGTTTCAAACTGCCATTGTGCCTCCTTAAAAGAACATCTCAATCTTATCTCTCTAACTGTAAGTGCACACATAACCAGACTATTTGGCAAGCATGCTGAAAGAAGTGTTTTGCTAGCAGAATGTTTTGTATAAAGATGAATTTCTGTAAAAGAAATGTTGAGCTTTCTAAATATATTTTGCGGAACACTTTGAATATATACAAAAATGTATGAGATCCGGTTTCCGGAATGTTCTTATAACATATGTTATACTTATTTTAAAGCAAAAGCATTTCCCAAACCAGCACTTAGATAGCTTGTTAAGTGGATGTTAAGTGCATTGTTTCCTGTCAGATTCAAAAGTGCTGAACTGAGGCCAAAACTTCTGAAAATATATCCAAAACCCTGTCACTCCAACACTGAAATAATAGAAAAATACAAACTTGTCTTATTTGTTTCTTTACAGTGTTGGTTTGATGGTTTTTATGATTTTTATTTTTATTTCATCCCAAAGCCCTATTATCCGTTTGATGTCAAATATTGCAAATATAAGTCAGCAGCTGACCTTTTGAAAGACCAGAAAGTAAAGTGCAACAACTATTGCACTATTCAATGTCTATGAGTGCTGTGATTTAAATAATGCTGGTGTACTCTGCCTTCAGCCCAGTTCCTATTTAAAGAGCCACACAGATCCAAAATCGAAAATGACCTGTGTTGCAGTGTGTCATAGCTGTCCATCAATGTAAACAATGTGCAAAGTAGTTGAACCAAAAAGTGCATGATTAATAAAGTTATTGGCTTCTTAAGTAGGGAGTCGACTCTGAATCGCTAAAACGAGTCGTCATATGGATTGAATCTCCTGCCTGTCTTTATCCACGTAATACGAACACTTTGCATAATAATCTCTGCCTACAGCCTTGACCGGAAGTTCAGACCATACTCTGTGGTCACAACATGAAACACAGGAGACTTACCAGTCAACACGTGATATCCCGCAATGATCACAGTGACGTCACACCATTCTCATACAGTGATAATCACAGTTTGAGCTATATGTGAGCTCATTCTGATTTCAAAATGTTGAGCAGGTTACAGAACAAAGGGGGGCATTCTACTTCCTATATCTCACTAGGAAAAGGTGGATACTGGAGGATCACAGTGACTTCACACCATTCTCATACTGTGAGATTCTCACTTGCAAGCTCATTGTGAATTCAGAATGTTAAGTTCATGGTATGAGTGCACAATGAGTGTTCCATGACCTCACATAGTGACCATGATATACGCTTACTGTGAGTTTACCATGACCAGATAGTGACCATGATATAAGTGCAAAGTGAGTGTACCATGATCATGTACCACTGTGGTTACACTTTTAGATCACTGTGACCCACACATTGTGAGGATCTTTTGAGCTCATGGTGACTTCACTGGGAGATCAAATTGTTGACTGGGTTAGGTTCAGACCATTCTTCCATAACAGGAAACACTGCGACTCCTCCTCTTTGGTTATGACGGAAGGTTCAGGAGACTAACGCTTAACGGCTGTTACCATCTCGGAAGAACAGAGTGAAGACCCCACACACAACAGAGCCATAGCAATGGTAACACAGAAGACATTGGAAATACCTCAGACACCACAGGGACCATAGAGCTAGAGACCCCCGGACTAGGGGCACCAGCCACCCACACTGACACTAGTGAAGCATCTGCCAGACTTAAAACCAGTCGCGTAGTCATGAAGTTCACCAGAAACACTGTAAAAGGGGTCATCTTGGGAACTTATTCAGATCCTGCGGCCATCTTGGGAACCAGTACTGGCATGAACCTGATACCTGGTATCCTAAAAGTTTGGATGGGGTGATGGAATTTTTTTCCCCTCCTGAAACTTAAAACCCAAGGGGAGAAATGCCCGACATGGATCAAGCAGTGTGGAAGGCCACATCCACAATTAAATGTCGACAGGATTAACAAAAACACATATGATTGCTCTAATGTAAGAGCACGCTAATGTTAGCTTATGTTAGCTAGCTAATGTAGCACATCATTATTTGGAAATAATGCATATATTTAAACGTAAAATAAAATGATTAAAGGCAAGATGGAGGCTGACTGACATTCTTTAATAAATATGATAGCATTTTGTTAATAGACGGCCAACCCCTAAGTACCCCAATCCGATCGTGGCTCTCCCGGGTAACTTAGTTCTATAAGCGTGAGAATGTCATCACTGCAAAGTGGTCAGGCTAATTTTTTGTGTTTATTCCACAAAACTAATTGATAAGCTGTTTGATTTATAATTATTAGAGTATTTTCAAAAATTTCACTTACCCTGCTGTGCATGAACAAAGCTGTTTCTCAATTCGTGTGTTTCACATTTGATGGGAAAAAATGGGATATGAGGCGACTGCTGCTTGTTCTGGGATCAAAATTTTGATCAAATTATTTTCCAATTGGTTGCATATTATGTCATAATATATCCCTCAAATGCATACTGCAGTCCCTTTTGTCTCGTTCTCTAAGATATTTCACCTGTTTGCCAAAAATGACTAATTATCTCCTTGGGAATGTCTGACACTGGTGCAAACATACTGTAATAGGCTACGTTTACACATGAGCGGCTATTTTCATAAACAGACATTTCAACCTCTCCGGTTTCAAAAACAATATCGTGTACACATGTCAGTTTTCAGAAAAGTGTTCATTTACACATACCCATGCATATATGCCGTCTAGAGAAGCTCAAGCCCACGTAAGCCAATCATCAGCGGCGCTAGTGCTGACGCGGACTGGTTCTTTGTGTTGGAGGGAGGAGTTGTTGCAGTAGGTGTTAGATGACATCAAAGTATTCGAAATTAGACCTCTACGTGTGATTTCTCAACTCGCTCTCACGGTACGTTGACAAGTCAAACAGGCGTAGCTGACCTCCGGGCACTCGTCTCTGCTACTCGACATAATAAAGCAGCTGTATTTGCTAATACAAACACACGAAACGAGTTTGCACTAACATAAATGTGATCTTGAAAGCATTCAGAGTAGCAGTCACATGTAAACATAGGTCGCACTTTTGACGTAGGTGCGAGCTCTGGCGCATACTCTGTGACGTTGCCTGCTTAAACATTCGTTTGTCTCAGTTTACATGCAACCGTGCAACCGAAGATTTTCAAGATCTCCACTCTGGCGGGAGTTTTTAGAAACAATCGGCTTCAGAGGCAAGTTCCCAGTTTGCGTGTAAACGAGGGGCACAACCGAAGGTAAATCTCTTAGTTTTTAAAAATAACCATGTACGTGTAAACAGGGCCATAGACTTGTCAGGCGTGAAAGCTTGTCAGGCGAAGCAACAGTAACTAAGGAGGGTGGGGCTTAGCGAACTGTCAATTACAAACCAGCTAAAGGTGCCCACAATCAAAGGTGCTCACACAAACTAGCAATTTGCACCTGTTGCATTTTTTCTTCATGGTTACATTTAATGCATCCAAACAGGCATTAAACAAGAAAACACTAACATTGGAAATTATTCACATCTGCACCTTATCATTTTGCCTCTGCAATGCTATAGAAACACAGCAATGTGAAATAGCAACTAAATGGCAAAAACATTGTGACCTTTAAACTTATCAGATCTGTGAAGGTTCAGTATGTCTTAACTTGTCAGATCAAGCTGATGGCTGATCAGCAGGCTTTTATGAGGTAGACTCATTGTCAGAAATAATGCCCAATATGTTCCCAAGCTGTCACTGGAGCTGTACTTTTTAAAAAGGCATTTATTTTGTGCAATTTATGTACAGGTATGTATACATTTGGTACCAGTATGTACCTTTGAAGTACTAATATGCACTCTTTGCTATACCAATATGTACCTATTAAGAACTCTTTAGGTGCAAAGGTTTTACTTTTTGAAAGGCAACCGCCCCAGTGACCGATAGGGATCATTTTGACCATTTTTTTTCTGATGGAATCTTAAATGTTATATCATCTGTTTTCAGGCAGGCTTAAAGCCCAGTGAAAATGTCTCCCTTGAATTGCAATGTATTTAGACAGACACAAATGAGTACTTCCATCATTATGCTGTGTGAAATGCATTGCTATTAGTCTTAAAATATTGCACTTCAGTCCCATGTTAGGTTGGTGACTGAAAAAATAAATTTGCTTTCCATCGAGGCTGTTTTGTTGATGAAAAGCACAGCAGTTTGGTTGCAGATGAAGTTTGCACAAAAAGGCCATTTAAAGATTGAACAAAAAATAAATGTACAAGGGAAGCAGTCATACATTTTATGCACTCTGTTTCAAAATGTGTTAACATACATAAAGGTGGCAAAGAAATTGCTCAGTCCAGTAATTTTCACACTGCAGTGAAAAACAGTTTTACATTGTGTAAATAAATGGGCAATTTATTTTCTATCACAGTGTGAAATTCTGTTTAAATGAAACAGGCCATTTGCTTTCTGATACCTTTAATGCATCTTAAAATAACAAATTAATTTTATGCAATCAAATTGAGTAATTTTTTATGCCATAGAGCAGTGTGTAGCCCAAACACACCCCTACACACTGTTCTACGCCTTCCCAAGAGGTGGCTGCAGCCCATGACTCCATTTCTGAGCTTCCTGTCACGGCCAAGATGGCTAAACCTGAGTCCCCTGAGCTTACTGTCATTGGAAACACTGAAGAAGGGATAGAGCATTTGGACCAACAGTACTGGATTTGGGACCACCTGACTTGGGACCTCTGGGACCATGGACAAGGGATAACCAGAACGGGCACCTCTGAGAACACCGGACTTGAACAACCAGAACAGGCAAATTTGGGACCACCGGAACATCAGCTGCCTGCACGGAATTCAACGGAGGGTCCGCCAGATTGAAGGCCAGACTTCTGCATCTTGGACCTATTTTCTTGGTCTCTACAGCAGCATATTTCTTCTCCACAAATGTAAAGCCACTCAGTTGTAATGCAAAACCAATATAATATTGCTGAGTCCAAACAGGATTATAAAATGGCATGAGTGAACTGAGTGGCTCAGATAGCCCACCCTCCAAAAAAAATATCAGACATATTGGGGTGGTTTCCCGGACAGGGCTTATCCTTGTCCCAGACTAAAATGCATGTCTGAGCTGCTATAATTTTAAAACACCTTGCACGACATATTTTAACACCAGTATTGTTTTTTGTAAGGTTTGTTTGTAAAAACTACTTAAATGTTCTAAAATAACTAAGGCCTAGTCCTGGATTAATCTAAACCCTGTCCAGGAAACAACCCCATTGAGTCCAGTGAGGTTAGATATGCAAGTTTAATAAAGTCTTTAAGATCCACAATTGGTCGATCTCCCTGTTGGAAACGCATAATTTCCACTGCTGGATCCATAGTGGCAAAGTTTTCTATAATAAACTGCTCAGAGACTCAAAGGATATGTAAAAGATGTAAAAATTTAATGCACATCCAAAGACCCTTACAGTGCATTACAGGGTATTTTAATCAGTGGCGGCTGGTGACTTCTTTTTTCGAGGGCGCACGAAGAGAAGTTCATAACAACATGTATGTAGCCCGTCATGTGTGTGGTTCGTAATTTCAAAATATGTGTGCTGTGCATCGAGTGATCCTGTGTGCATCACGTGTCTTGTCAAAAAAAAGTGCCTGCTGCAGACGCGTCTAAAGGGTTTATGATAAAAGAGACACTCGCATTTGCCAGCTACCAGCATAATCTCATGCGTAATCAGAGTTTACTGTTAAGGGAGTGTCTTGCATGTACAGTATTTGGTGAACGTGAGCGTCTCTTTTATCATAAACGGTTTTGAAGCATGCTTATTTTGACAAAACACGTGATGCACATGGTTCACATGATGCAACAAACACATATTTTGTAAACACGAGCAACACGACACTCCGAACATATATTATAAATTTGCGCCCCTCAGAAGAGCAGTCACCAATTTTAATCAGTTTTATCAGTAAACATTTGATCAGATTCTAAACAGGGGAAACCCCCCCCCCCCCCCCGCACTAATTTCTGTGTACATTAATAGTGGCAAACTGATTTCACACCATGAACCTATTGAACTTTTGACTACTATCGATGCCAGTTTCGCTACATGAAAACAATCAAAAAGACAAAAAATACTTGTTTTCTCAAATGTATTCTTTATGCAGTTACATTTTTGTTAAAGATTACATGAATGCTTTGGTGATTTTCAACCCTTATCAAAAATCCTAGCTTCCACTTATACCACTTGAGGACAAATGGATGTCCTTGTGGTTCATGCTATTTTGAACTGATCCTTTCTGAATAAAAACTTCTCGCTGTCATCTAAAATATGCATAACTCAAACAAATTAAACAAATATGCAGTGCAATATGAATGACAGTTTTGTTAAACAAAGCACTTGCTAATTTAGTGCAATATGTTTGGTTTTCAAATGTTTACCCATAAAAAAATTATTAATTTGAAAGGGAGACCAGGGATTGTTGAAACACCATAATTTTAACAGTTTGAAATAAATCATAGGATAAACTAACTGGTGCAATTAATGCACCACCCTCCTAAGTGAGAAAGGTGAAAAATATAAAACATTTATAGGACAAAATATGATAAGAAAATTAAATGTAAAGCTTGATTTCATTTGATTTACAGTTATTTTTCCATACACTGTAAAAATGTGCATATATTACTCTTAGATAAATCTTTCAGATGAAATTACAGTGTGTCAGATGGGGGGGTGATATGAAGTGTCCATTCCTTATATTAGCTCTTAACGTTAATTTAAGAATACATAGTATACACACTCTAAAAACAAACGGTGCTATAGCACCAAAAGTGGTTCTTTGCTAGAAGAACCATTTTTATTGCCATATAGCACCTGTGAATGGATAATGGATAAAGTTAAATCAGCAATCGTGATATGTTCTGATTTTCAAGTCAATTTTACTACTTAACCTCTCTATGCATAACATCCATACCAAAGGACATGCATCAACCTAAATCACTTACAAACTACCCACAATGAGCACATGATCTCATATCGTGAGTGATAATAATAACCGACCCTTTAAAGTGAATGAGCACTTTTTCCATTTATAGAAAATGTTATAGATTATAGAAAATGACATACTTCAAGTGGATTGCACCTTTATCAAACTAGTGGGGGCTGACTCTGGGAAAGATGAATGGGAATGTAGCATAATTGAGTAAATGACTCTTAAAGTGAGCCACTGCATTTGCAATAAGAGACGTTCAATGAGTCTTCTGGTTAAAATTGCTTCTGCATTAACAAGCTTTTTAGTTTCTATATGAAAATAAGCCAATTGCAAAAATGGTACTGGATTTATCCAACCATCACACATGTAAAACTGTGGCAATGGCAATTTGTTTTGTAGGATTGTAAATCAGCACGCACTCTGAAAACAGCTTTTAATGAAAGTGCCACTGGCACTTTTTTATTTTAATGTACAGAATGTCTAAAAGTGTCATGGCTGAAAGGCTTATGAAAAATCATTTCTCCTCTGCATGAGAGAATGCTTAGCTGAAACGTTGTGTACTGTCACAATCAAATGAATTATATTTACCTCTGCATTTTAAATTTGGCTGCATGAATTGATTAACACACACATATATGTATGTATGTATGTATTTGTTTATTTATTTATTTTGCTTTTAATTGATCTTGCTGTAAAAAGGTTGAATTTGTGTCTCTTAAAACTTTCCGGATTTCCAAACTGCCCTCTACTGGACTAAGTTGGACCAACCCTAAATTAGATCTTTCAATTAGATTTTTAGGCTGTATGCTGCTACATTTTGAAAGTGAAAGAAAGCAGTTTAGGTCTCACTATAAGGTTAGGTTTACATTTAGGAGAATGTTAATGTAAGACAAAATGGTCTAAAAATGGTCCCTATGTGTCACATATTCAAAAAGTACACTACAAAAAGTGCACTAAAAATTCCTACAGTATAGTACCTCAAAGGTGCATATTAGTACCTCATAGGTACATATGACTAACTCATAGGTAAATATTGGTGCAAAATGTACACATATCGGAACCTAAAAGGTACATACAAGGACCTTTTTAAAAGTTACAGCCCCAGTATCAGCTTGGGTCCATTTGGACCATTTTTTCTGACAGTGTAGGACACACAAAATTGAGTCTGCTGTTTCTCATTTCACATGAACTGAGTAATTATGTGTTCTGAATTTTTTGCAATGTAATATACTATTGAACTGAAAAAAAAAACATCAGATAAAAGCGACACTCTTTTCTTTAAATACTGTTGGACTTTGTGTATGTGACTTTGAAACCATTTAACCACCATGACTTTCTCTTTATCCTCTGTTCATTACAGATGAGGTGGAGATACTCCCTTTCACAGCTATTCAGATCCAGTGACCTTTATCAAAGTTATTGCTGAAAGTCTGCAGACATATGCGAATTGCAGCAGTTCTTTCGGCCTGAAAGAACTTTGCTGACCTTTTTACAGAGAACGTGCTTGAAAACTCTCCTGTCCTCATTTTTAATGACCTATTCACCCATATTTGACAATAGTTTAGATTAGGAAATACCACTTTTTTCTCGTGCATGCATGATTAGGTCCTTTAAATAACCTCAAATTAACCCAGATGTGAGGTGACCCGGCAGACTATGTTCCTGGGTTCCTCTGTGTTCCTGGACTGTCAGAGTAATGTTCAAAACCATATCTCTCATTCACAGCTGATAAATTACCATGTCTGCTTTTGAAGAAGAAAGGGATCAAAAGCAATCTAGGTGATTAAATTGCAGGCCTAGAGGACTGAAAACCCCACACAAACACCCAAACAAAGACATCTGAATGCTGATGATGTTATCCAGAGCTAAATCTCTAATTCACAGTAGCATCTGTGTCTGTGATTTCATGCCAGAAGCAGATACAGTAGAGATCGCGTATAGCGATTGGATAGGTTGGAATGTTACAGTAAACATTAAGTTGATTTTGCTGATAAAGCAGTTTAAGGAGCACTGTATAAACCAACTGTATTAAAGCTGGACATTCCAGGATTTTCCAAAAATATAAAGTATAGACTTATGGAAAAATAATTATTTTCAAATATAGTTTACAGTGTGCTGGTGTTTGTGTCCATGGAAACATTGTCCTCTGTCTGCATTTTCCTATTTTTTATGGTTTTAGGATGCCCGGGACATTTTTTGGAGGCAACCTTTAACACCGAGCTAATAATGACTTCAGGTGAAGGCAGTGAACAGATGTTAAGTAGATAAAAAAATGCTGATCCAGATCCCTAAGTCACAAATATACTGAGACAAAACATCAGGCAGACAAAGTTTCTTGTAATAACAAAGCGAATGTGGGTTTGGCTTTCACCTGGTGAACGCTGAAAGATAGGATGGGTCTGAAGGACAATATACATACAAGCAGCTTGTGTACACACTTTGTCCAGTACTGAAAAATAACTTCTATAAAGGTCTATAGAACTGACTTTGAATTTTCTGTTTAACACAAGCCTGTCTAACACACAACCCTTGTCAGTTACAATGTTGGCCACAAATCTATAGTAATTTATTGTTGGATACTCACAGATTTTCCAGTTTTGTAAATGTGTACATTAGTGCCTTTCTGGCAGTGTTTAGCCTATATAGAGGCTGGCTAACTGTGTTTACCAAAAGTAAAAAGTGTGCTTTAAATTTTAAAGTTAATACTTAAAAAAAAGATGTTATTAGCAAAAGAACATTGTAAATGAGATTACTGCGATAATGGCTTCCTCAAATTAAAATCACATCTTCAGAAAACTACAGCTATTACCACATTTTCACTGTACAGCATTTACATTCCTTATAACTATTCATTTTTAATTAAAGTTATATTTTTTCCTTAAGAGTTTTTGCAACTTTCTTTAAACTGCAGACGTGTGTAAAATGTGGATCACTGTGCATCTTAGCTGCAGGGGCATAGCGCAGAATCTTAGGCCCTTTGTGCGGGCCTCTATCCACACTTATCATCTAATCAAAGCTTTTTTTTAAATATTAGATCAATGACATGACATGCATTTTTTAAATAAAAATAACATTCATGTTTCACTTTATTCTAAAAACCTATTAAGTTTAAATACATTTTCAGTATTTTTCAGTGGCTGCAGGTTAGTTCTCATCCAAGAGGGCGCAAATTCAAAATATGTGTTTGGAGTCTCATGTGTGTTGACCAGGGGCGCTGTAAAGGGGGGGTAAACAATGACGATTCTCGGGGCCCACGAGTAAGAGGGGGCCCAGAGAAGCCCCCAAAATTGTGGTGCTAAAAATATTTAATAGTAAAAATTATTAACTTTAAATTATTCTATTTGCTGTTTCCTGGTATCAAAATTTTTTTTTTGTTTAGGAAACACGAACAGTTCTAGTGTTAAAGATAATTACCACACTGCAAAAAAATATTTTCAAGAAAAAAATTCTTAGTATTTAGGGGTCAAGCCACGAAGTGGCGTAGACACCTATTGTTATTGTTAGTTTTCTTATTATTATTCATCCTAGTTCTTCCGCCATTGAAGTCAATGGCAGCCCATAGAATCGTACGTAGGAAAGTTATGTAATTTGGCACACATGTAGAGGACAGTCTTAGAAGTTACTATAGCAACATTGGTGTGTCTAACTCAAACCCTCTAGCGCCACCAACAGTCCAAAAATCCACTTATGTTCATGCTCATAACTTCTTACCCGTGAGTCCTAGACAATAAATTCTTGTTTCCTCTGAATCCTTGGCTCATGATGATTCAATTGCACACATTGATGTCATTTGTGTCATGCACATCTTTCCGCCATTTTGAATTTTCCGTAAAACCTACTTTTTCGAACTCCTCCTAGAGCGTTTGTCCGATTTGCATGTCATTTGGTATGTAGCATCTAGAGACACCCCAGACAAAAAGTTATCAAAAGCTTTTTGATAGACCAATGCGTTCTCGTATACAGTGACAACATATAAGGCGGCGAGCACGCCAAAACGGTCGTGAGGCCGTATCTTCGCAAAACTTTTGTGTATCGACACGAAACTTGGTATATGTCATTACAGTCATGACCTGATGGTACCTGCAACGTTTCGTCTCAGCGCCACCTAGTGGTCACGAGATTCGAAAAATGCTTATTTTTGCTTATAACTACTTCAAACTTGAGTCTAAAATCATGAAGGTGGTTTTGTTAGATTCCTTGAGGCATGCCGAGTCAAACGATAACAAACGGTTTTCGGTTGGCCATTTTGGGTGTCGGCCATTTTGAATTTTCTCATTAAGTTCAGTATTTCACAGACAAAATGGCGTATCGCTACGAAATTTGGCATGGTTCATCAGTGACATGTTCTGAGCGCACCTATAAATCTTTAGGACAGCGCCACCTAGTGGTCAGGATATGTAAAGAAATTGTTTAAAATCTTTATAGCATTTGATTCATTTGCCACACTGACATGAGACTTCACTCTATTGATTCCTTGGCTCGTGCTAAGTCCGACGGTACCAAATATGTCTGAGTCAAACCTACTTCCTGTCAGCCATTTTGAATTATATTGAACACCTACTTTTTCGAACTCCTCCTAGAGCGCTTGTTTGATTGGCTTGATTTTTGGTACGCATCATCTAGAGACACTCTAGACAAAAAGTTATCAAAAGCTTTCCGGTAGACCTATCCGTTCTCGTATAACGCATCAAAGAATGCGAGGGCGAGCACGCCAAAATGTGTTTGAGCCTGTATCTTCGCAAAACTTTTGCGTATTGATATGAGACCTGGTATATGTCATAACAGTGATGACGTAAGGGTGCATGCACCGTTTCGTCACAGCGCCCCCTAGTGGTCACGAGATATAAAAATTTCTATTTTTGCTTATAACTACTGCAAACTTAAATGTAAAATTATGAGAGTAGTCTTGTTAGATTTCGTGAGGCATGCCGAGTCAAACGATACCAAATGGTTTTTGGTCGGCCATTTTGTGTGTCGGCCATTTTGAGTTTTTTTTTAGTTCAAGCATTTCAGAAACGCAATTGCGTATTGTTATGAAACTTGGTATGGTTCATCAGCAACATGTTCTGAGAGGGCTTGTAAACTTTTTGGCGCCCCCTAGTGGTCAAGAGATTTGAAGCTATATCTCTGCATCTCTTTATCGTATTTACACCAAATTTGGTGGGTGTCATCACAATCATGACCTGAGTCACCATCTATTGTTTTGGTCAGTGCCCCCTAGTGGTCAAGTCATTTAAGGCTATATCTCCGTATCGCTTTATCGTATTTACACTAAATTTGGTATGTGTCATCACAGTCATGGCCTGAGGCACCATCTATTGTTTCGGCACAGTGCCACCTAGTGGTCTCAAGATACAAAAAATTGCAATTTTTTCCCTAAAACTAATGCAAACTTAGATCTTGAATCATGACCGTCATCACGTATGAATCATTTTTGCCATGTTTGGCTTGACCCCGGTATCGCTGCTTGCAGCTATATTTTTGTCTTGTTTTCAGTAAAAAATATCAAAAATCTTTTAAGTCTTAAATTAAGATGCTTTTTCTTGATGAGCAAAACGACCCAAGAAAATTAATCTAGTTTTTAGACCAAAAATATTAAATTTAATTGATTTTGTGCATAAAACAAGCAAAAAAATCTGCCAATGGGGTAAGCAAAAAAATCTTGAACATTTTTCTTAAACACTAAATTCAAGAAAAATTCAAGAAAAATGTGCTTATTACCCCATTGGCAGATTTTTTTTGCTTGTTTTATGCACAAAATCCCTTATATGTAATATTTTGGTCTAAAAACTAGACTTATTTTCTTGGGTCGTTTTGCTCATCAAGAAAAAGCATCTTAATTTAAGAATTGTAAGATATTTTTACTGAAAACAAGAAAAAATACTAAGATTTTTTTTCTTGAAAATCCTTTTTTGCAATGCATAAGTTTAAATGTTGCGGTTAAAATGACTGCTGGTGGCCGTTATAGTGTTAAAAGTGCATGATAAGGGAACTCATTTTCTCCCCATGTTAGGTCAAGAAAACGCTGGAAAAAATAACAATACACAGTTTTAGTTAAACGTTCAACATTGCAAAAAATGACTTTCTTACTTAGTATTTTTGTCTTGTTTTCAGTAGAAATATCTAAAAATTCTTAAATTAAGATGCTTTTTCTTGATGAGCAAAATTACCTTAGTAAATGAGTCTAGTTTTAAGACAAATTAATATACAATTTAAGTGAAATTGTCCTTAAGACAAGCAAAATTATCTGCCAATGGGGTGAGAAAAGAATTGTGAAAAAAGATTTATTTTTTCTTAAACACTTAATTCAAGTAAAATTTTATCACCCCATTGGTAGTCAAAATACCATAAAAGCGCATGATTTTATGTAAATTAATATAAAAAAAGTCTCAGCTGTGTTGGGGGCCCTGTCAAGATTCTTTTAATGGGGCCCAAAATCCTTAGCAGCGCCCCTGGTGTTGACTGTCATATCGAGTCGAAATATGTGTTCGTCGTTGTGTCATGTGAACATGTGCATCATGCGTCTTGTCAAAATACGTGCCTGATGCACACCTGTCGAAAGGGTTTATAGTATTATAAGAGAAGTTTTTAACAGTAAACTCTGATTAAACATGTGATTAAGCAAAAATCTGGCAAACGCGAGCATCTGTTTTATCATAAATGCTTTCGACGCATTTGCAGTAGGCACATATTTTGATGCACATGGTTCACATGACGCACCAAACACATGACAGACTAAATATATTGTTGTGACGAGCTTCGCATCGTGCGCCCTCGAATACAATTTTTTGTATTGGTATTTCAAACTTGTAAAATGGCGGGTGGGGCAACTGTCCATACAAATTAGCAGTTTAAGACAACTGTTAAAAATGCTGCTTAATTTTAAAAAATCAAAATAATATACTTTTACGTTATTTTTTTTTATTCGCAACTTGGCCAAATTCAGCAGTTGTTGGGATGTTAGGATAATTCTGTCCAACAATTTGTTCTCAAATGTCTAGGTAGGACAAACAGTGCCGCTGCTAGCCATTTTGTGCATAAATCCTTTATGATGCCCCCCACCCCAAGAAAAAATGGCTGTTTTTATGCACAGGCATCATCTCGCAGTTCCTTCTTTCTTTTCTCAGATCCTGCTGTCTTTTCGGGGCTATTTCCATAAAAGTTGAAAGGCAGACTTTCTAGACTAGACCAATTAAATTTAATTATCGTGTTCCCCTTTTTTGTCTCATATACATGGCTAAAAAGTGCCCAATAATGTTTCTATAGGCCAATGAAATAATATCGGCATTATAATTTTTGGTGCCCCCTCAGCACTTGGTGTCCTACGCACAGCACGTGGCGGCACTGATCGCAATCGTGGGCCTTTTAATAAGAAGTATAAACAAGTAAACATGATATAACATCATCATGTGAACCCCAGGTGATCTTTATTAGACACAAAACATTGTCAAATTATTGCTGATATATTTTAGAGTGGACTTCATTTAAGTTTTAGACATTAAGTATCTATAAGAATGTACCAGGATTTTTGGAGAACCTATGAACGCTTACTAAACAGAAAACTTTAAACAGAAGAATCCAAACTAATGTATCAGCTAATGGAATCTGAGGAAAACAATTGAATGATTGTATGGAAAAAAGGAGATAAAAATAATTCTGGAGAAAAATTAATCTGCTTTGTTTTATTTGTAGTTAGATGCCTGACAAATATTGGTTTGAACATTAAAGTGCAAAACAGTAAACTGCAAACAACACAGTAACAGCATTTGAGAGTTGGTTCAGGTCTGATCCAAACTGTACCTGCCTACTAACAATTTCTTAATTAAATAGAGAAGCAGCACCCGTTTAAATGTATTGTTTTTCATTATTATGGAAGGCATTTACAGGTACAAAAGTACACAAAAGTTTCTCTGTTTCAAAGTTTCAATGAACAGTACTCTGTCTTCTCTTTTAGACTATAGCAATGCAATATTTTGGTCTTTGCTGCTCGATAAGTCCAGGTAACGAGCTGTCTAATAGAGAAGTCACAGTCAGCTTATCATCCAGCTGCAACACTCCGTTTTAATGAGCTTTGCCTAATTTCCTGCTTTTTTATGTGTTCTCCCATTTAGCTCCTGCAAGCCCTTTTCACACACTCTATTTCCTGTTCAGCTCCATTTCCAGGCAACATTAGAGCTAATTTTAGTAACATGTCTCCATAGAGTACAGTAAAGAAGTTTAAGAACGGGTTAATGGTTTTGTTTGTGATTAATGACATTATTTGTAATCTTAAATATTATTCTATATGCTAAAGAATCATTTGAGAAAAACTTTGAAATGGATCTCATGGATGAGCTGTTCAGTTAAAGTCCCCCTGTAGTCAATAATTTTATCACCTAAAACTCATCTTTGAGCATCATAGTAGCACATGTAAAAGTTTTGTCACAGTAATTTTGTCATGCTTTAAAACAGCTGGAATATACACCCTTGCCTCATTAAGTTCATGGAGCACGATTCAGCTCCAACATTCCCTCTTATAGCATAAAGGATATTTATTCTCTATACACTCCAAAATAAAATATTGAATAGAGTGAACAACAACAAGGAAATCGTTTACACTGTCAGATAAAATGACCTTGTCACCCGAAAGCTGGTCACAGCGGTTATAGAAGTTTTATGTTACTTTTAATAATAATTAAAGGTGTTGTGTGTTTTAGCGGCATCTAGCGATGAGATTGCGAATTGCAATCAACCTCAATTTTGAAACGCAATGAGAAGCTATGGTAGCTGCAACTGGACAAACATGTCGCCATCCCGTTTCGAAGGCTGCATCCTCCTAAGGCTGTATTCGAAGGCAAATGATGTTGCCACGACAAAGGCTGTCCCAATTCGGAGGCTCAATCAAAAGCCTTCAGATGTGGCCTCCAAATGCATCATTTCGTTTCCCGTTAAATGAAGGATACATCATATGGATCTTTCACAACCTTGGCTATCCCAAGATTCAATGCGTGCCTGTGACTTCTGGGTATTTGAAAATAAAAATCTACAAATAAAAGGTCTTTGTCACAGTTTTACTATTATAAATGACGTTTTAATAATGTGAATTAATATTATTGCTGCAATACTGTGTATGTTGTGTTTTACTGTTAGATATTTCTAATGTGATAAATTTGGGTATTTAATTTGCATCAACTCATCATATTCTCTTAAATGAAATGAAAAAATATCTGCCTTCATTCAGTAAAAGTCTGACACGTCTCCGCTGTTGTGTGAGGCGCGGCGGGCAGGATGCCGGTGATCCAACTCTCTCCTACGATCTCATTTTAATTTGCTTAATGGAAAGAGCCTGCATCCTGGAAAGACAGTCTTGCCTTCTATGTCCCTGTCCTTCAAAGGATCCAGCCTTTGAGTTGGGATGCACCCAAACCAAACACGCTCTGCAGAACAGTTATAATAGAAGTTATAATATATATATATATATATATATATATATATATATACACGGGTCTCCTTATATATATATATATATATATACAAGGAGACCCGTGGTATGTATATAAAAAAGGCTCATTCTAAGGTAATAAAACCAACACAGTTCATTATGTAAGGTATTTATACACCACTGATAATGTATAGTTATGAATGTTATATTGCATTTCTTTCAAAAGATCCTTCTTAAAGTTACACATTGCACCTTTAATTGATTTTAAAACACCTGAAAGCATAGACACTTTTTTCTTCAATGTGATTTGTTAAAGAGGATGCAAATTGTACTGAGGTGCAAGACAAGTGCAGTTTTCTAGGAAACATTAATGCGACTTTTGTCTACTTTAATGTTCTTTTTCATAGAAATGATTTGAACAGCTGCAGCTCTGACATCATCAAACGCTATTACATGTGTAAGCCTGAGTACAGCAGCTCTGTCTTTTATGTAACAACCTACTGCTTTAAACTGTCATAGAAATAACCAAAAGCAACTCTCAGTTCAAGAAGACTTTATACAACTTTACAAACATATTGTAAGTTATAAGTAAAAAAGCAAATGATGAGAATAATTAATTTATTGAAACAATTCACTAATCAGTTTAAAAATATTTAAACTGCACTTTTAGAAATAAAGTACTCAAGCCATAGCAGCCAGAAGTAGGGGTGCTGCAGCAACCCCTGGCGTAAAGCCCAGGAAAAATAAAAAAGCAGACTGGGCAAATAATGCAATCCGTTGATGACCATACACTCTGTAACATTAATGTTTCTTTGTTCTAATGCATACTTAGCGTCTAAAGCTGTCACTGGGGCTTTCACTGGGGCTGTGTCACTTTCAAAAGGTACATGCTTGTCCCGTCTCAGTGACATCATTTGTAATTTAATTTCTGCCAGTGTGTTGGTCTATTACATGAGGACATTAAAAAATTAAGCTGAGGGGGTGAGATGAGGCCAGCGTGGCCCTCCAATGACGTACCATCTGGATGAAAATTCAAATGGACAGGAGAAAAACATGAGCTTTAGGGGGATGTGTCACATGTAGGCCTATTATTTTATTGTATGCATTATTATCATGGTACTCTTGATATGAGACCTAACCATGCATTAAATACAAGGTGAAAGGTCTAATTATTAATTAAACAGCTAAAGTCCAAGTTTGTCTTCTCTCTGTGAGTGATTAGTTTGTGGCATGGAATCTACAATCCTGTTATACATAAAACATCACTCAAACATATGTCCCTGTTAAATGCACTGTGAGATGCTATTAGCAACATGATAAAGGGTTGGCTGACTGAAATGTAATATACTGTACGTGAGCTGAAAAATCAAATCCATACACAACTATATTTCAAGCTGCTGGAAGATATAGTGACAGCAGTTTATATAGAGCTTTGCTGAACACTGCAGAGACATAATATTTTGTGTTAATATAGTGGCTTTCTCTTTACAGTTTCTTATCCCTTTGCTCTTGGTTGTGATATTTTTTAAATGTCATAGGAAGGAAATATACATTTCTTATGTCTGTGTAAGGTGGGTTGTAGAATCATATAGTATCACTTTACTGTAGTAAAAAGTTCATAAATATGACCATGTATGTGCAATCCATGTATGTGCTAAAGTTTCATAATCTAATTATGAGATTAGGAGAATCAAAGTTATTTCAATCATTTTTAAATTGTTGACATGGACAATTCTTTACACTATTTAGGATGATTTTTATATAGAAAAAATACATCACAAAACAAATGACTTCAGGGGAAAAGTTGATGAAACAATCCCAAATAAATGCATTATCAGGATTATTACTTAACAGTTAATATGTATAATGCAAATCATGATTTTGGTTTGACTATATGCCATTAGAAGAATGAGGAGACCACTGTGTGGTGATAGCATGTTATTACAGCTTATGTCTGCAAATGACTGGTCATTTTTAAGTGTCAGTATTTCCTGACAAAAGCCTGTCAAAAATATTATGATATTACCATGTTGAAGATAAACATGAATATGAGGCTATAAAAATATAGTGAAACATAAAATATGGGTAGCCTTTTAATAGGTTCTAAATGGTATACAATGTGTCCTGACTTTAGCTGAAATGAAAAGAAATAAGAAATATTATATACTGTTCACATTCTGAAAAAGTATATTTCTGAAAGTATATATATTTTTTATTATTATTATTTCAGCCAGGACACATGGTATACCATATAGAAGTGTTATACTGGAAATAAAACTTTTTTTACCCACTTGTTCACACAGCTAGCAACTGTTAAAAAGTTAAGTAGTTCACTGTTACAAAATCTCCTTGTTTGCAAATTTATTCAAAGAAGCCTTGTTTATGGCCAAGAAACCAGCACATGGTATGATGATGGCTATATTTGTCCAATTTATGATCACAAAGATGCTCCATTAAACCACAGATAACTATTACTCAAACAGGTCTACTCTCACATGCACGTAATTTTAAATATTTCAAATGATACTTTTTAAAATAATAGTTTTTAGCAAATACATTCATGTTATTATTGATAATACTGCGAAAATAATTTAACTAATAACTACAACGAGTTTAAAAAAAAAATATCATGCAGATATTACCCTTTCTCCAATAATAACCATAAATGAAACATTATTAAAAATAATATAAAAATCACATGGACCTACGAAGAACTTTTTGTCTCACACGCGCTTCCGTTCAGCTGTGTTCGAAGGACGTTCAAAGGGTTGCCATCGGTGACGCGTCCCTACGCAACAAAAGCCCGCCCTAGTTCTCGTTTCTCCAATATGATTGGTTCGTTTAATCCAGACCTTCAAAAACTCGCAACATAATTGGTCGAACTAGTTCTCAATCCCCCACAAAAATCTATTTACAGTAGGTTGTGAGCGGATAAAGTGTATCCGTTTAGATTAAAACTGGCTTTCACTGTAACGAAAAGCTTTATCTGGCTGGATTTCTTTAATAATAAACTACAGTTTTTGGCTATATTGCATTAGTTATTCGTCGCCGAAACGTTCCATTCGTCTTTTTCATCTGCTGAAGCTGAAGACCGAAAAAGATGTCTTCTGATGAAGACAGAGCGAAGGAGATTCTGAAGGGGTTTAAACTGTATCCTTAAGTAATGATGGGATAGATTAGCTCGCTAGCTACAAACTCATACAACTTTACAAGCTATCAGATTTCGGGTTTACGTCTTTATTATGGCATGCATTTTGCCAGTATAAAGCCTGGTAGCTAAAATGAATGATGCTGTTTGAGAGGTTGTTTACAGTTAATAAGGCTGCTGTAGCTGGAATAGGTATATATGTGTCTGTATGCTTTTATTTAATGATATGATAAAAGCTGTATACATTTGTGTGCATTGTGTTAGACTGTGAACTAGTAGGACAATTATAATTTCAGATGTTTTGATACCGTTTTATGAATTTAACACTTTATAGCATCCAGTCAGTTGCAGTATAATCGTTAGCCATTATATAAGCAAGCAGTTTATTTGTTGTGTAATGTGTTAACAATTGGAATTCTCCTCTAATTTAACATACCTTTGCATTGTTCCATTAAAAGATGCTTATGTTAGTGGTATGCGTACTTGGACTATTAAGTTGATGATATGTGAATAGTAACTTAGTTTTAAAGCAGTTTGACATGTCAGTAAATTTCACATCAGTCTGATGTAATTTATCTGATTATATTTTTCAGTTTAAAGTATATTTGTGCATATCAGTATTAGTAGGAGGCTATACTTCACTTTGAATCGATTTCTCTTGGTGTTCTCAAAGGCTTCATGAAACTACGAGACTCTGACAGGCACCTGATTCTTGGGATCAGGTGCATTAGGCAGGTGAAATCTCCTCACAGTTTGTGCCTGCCATTACAATTACATAACATTGTCCAGTGTTTCTATAATAGGCTCTGTAAATCTGATGACCGTAATCGCACAAGCATTAGAATGTTTTGGGGGGTGGAAGTGGAGAAATTGGAAAGAAAGGCAAGGGTGTACCGTGTGTGAACTTTTTTTTGGAAATCAAGAGTGTGTTGTACCAGCTGGCAATTCTTAAATCCTTGATTTTAAAGGACAGGGATTTGGTGCGTCATGCACTTTACACTTTAACTGTGTGCTGCATGGAGCAAAGTTGTGAAAATTATAATATATGAAAGCTGCAAATTAAGGTTGTGGGAGGTTGTGCCATAAATATCAGAATAGAAAAGAAGTTGGGCGTTATGGATAAGAAATGTAGACATTATTATGCAGAGCATTTGTAAACTAAGAGAAACCTGGTAAGCATGGCTGTTGTTTCTAGTACACTAAGGTATGCCACTACCTATTAAACCTTAATTTATGACAATTAATCTGTTTTTTTTTAAATGTATTTCATCTGTGTAGTTCAGAAGGTGTGCATGATTGCATTATATATTAGCAATTTATATATTGCATTATATTTGTTAAATACTATTGAAACTACTGAAAACTACATTGGGCAGTCTAGGAAACCACCAAATATTTGCCATTTTAGTGTGGCACATTGTTTAATAGCTGCGTGAATCAAGCTCAGTATAGTTAAAAAAAGAAAATTAAACCACCTGACGCCTTAACCACCAATTATTTGCCATTTTAGTATGACACATTGTTTAACAGCAGCGTAAATCTAGCACACTATAGTTAAAAAAAGACAATTAAACCACCTGACGACTTAACCACCAATTATTTGTCATTTTAGTATGACGCATAGTATGTTTAGTATGATTAACAGCAGCGTGAATCTAGCTCAGTATAGTCAAAAAGACAGTAATAAAGACAATATTACCAATAGTAATAAAAACAGATTTTTAATAGCTTTTCCAAAGTGTTGCTGCAGTCTTATCTCATCTGACTTGTGTAGTTTTTACGCCAGTGTGCCCCAGGGGTGACTACCATGTACGATGTACAGTCCCCTTGAGTGGCTACAAAATGCACTAACTTAACATATAACAAAGACGGATGTTGATATGGGACAGTATTCTGTGTTCCATTTATTATCTTTGGAACTTTGGATATTCTGTAGCAGTTAAAGCTTTATTACAGTTTTTAGACCGTAACAAACAAGGGCGCCTGGATTCCGTGTTCAGTTCCCTGTTCATTGCAGCACATTTTCATGTCCCAAGTTAATTCAATAAAGTTTCAGCATGAATCCTGAAACAGCATTTGAGAGCGATCCACAAACGTAAGGTGTCTCATGTACTCATCTTTGAGGTTTCGGACACATTTGTTTAGTTCTTTTGCACTAACAGCACCCTATAAATGCCAATAATCTGCCACAATGAATGACTTATAAAAAAATAAATGTAGCTTCAATGAAAGCAGTGGCACCAGGGGGACTAATTATCACGATTGTGACAGTGTTTGTGAGTTAAAGGGTCTATCCCCTGTGACTCTCTTGGTTTGTCACTGGTGTCCTTAGCAGGTATGATCCCAAAGACATCTGTCACCAATAATCTCAAATGGAGCCTGGTCCATCCATTACAAAGCCTTGCACTTAAGTGAATAGTTGTCTTTTTAGCATAGTCGTGACTGGAGTGATTGGTGTCCATATTATTAAGACTTAAATTGAAAGGCAGCATGGAATATAAAGGGCAGGATGGAAAGTTTATTGGAATATGAGAGTCCTTTTCCATTTTAAATGAGATGGAAACTAGGTAATATGATAAAAATGATAATAATACTTTAAATGGGACCAAATGTTTTCATTGACAATCATACGTCTGGCAGACACTTTTATCCAAAGCGACCTGCAGTCAGGTATACATTTGTATCATTATGTAATGAAACTTATGACCTTTTGCACTGCTAATGCTATGCTCTACCACTGAGTTACAGTATACAAAAACACTATGGGGTGGTTTCCCGGACCGGTATTAGCTTAAGCCAGGACTAGGCCTTAGTTTAATTAGGAAATATAACATGCCTTACTAAAAACATTACTGGTGTGAATTTTAAGATAAAACAAAGAGCACTAATGTATTTTAAGATATGTCAGTGCAAGTTGTTTTCAGTTCGGACAGCATTTATTTTAATCTAGGACTAGTTTAATCCCTGTCTGGAAAAATGCCCCAAAGTCTGTTTATATTGATTTGAATTGATTATATTTATGAAAAGCCCTTTTTTTCCTAACAAGAATAACTTGGTGATTTGCAAGTGTTAGGGGGCATTTATGTGTTGCTAATAATGCTTGAAAGATGGATTAGGATTAGTGCTACATGTGCCACAGTTGTGCAGTCCTGGCTAAGATCTCAAGGGGTTGGTAACTGAGGTCTGTGCTGTACACTCTTAAAGACACATGCAGCTTGAGTGTACTATAGTAGCCTAGAAATGTTCATACAGGTGGTCTGAAGATAAAGAGGTCAGATGTCATTGACATAGAGTGCTGTGCGTTGTCACAAGCCATAGATAGATAGATAGATAGATAGATAGATAGATAGATAGATAGATAGATAGATAGATAGATAGATAGATAGATAGATAGATAGATAGATAGATAGATAGATAGATAGATCGATCAGGCCATTTTGGGCTTAAAGTGTGGTCTGTTTCAGTTAGCTCTTACCAAGGGGGTAGTGAGCTTAAGATGCATTATTTCATGTGCTGTTGGGTTATGAAGTCTTCCATTAAATATATACACTCACCTAAAGGATTATTAGGAACAGCATACAAATACTGTGTTTGACCCCCTTTCACCTTCAGAACTGCCTTAAATCTACGTGGCATTGATTCAACAAGGTGCTGAAACCGTTCTTTAGAAATGTTGGCCCATATTGATAGGATAGCATCTTGCAGTTGATGGAGATTTGTGGGATGCACATCCAGGGCACAAAGCTCCCGTTCCAGCACATCCCACAGATGCTCTATTGCAGGGGTGTCAGACTCAAGGCCCTCATTTCATCGCAAGAGTTTTTTTTAATAGTTTTTTACAGTTATTATAAGTTTTATTTTTTGCAGGTTATTTCCTACATTGATTTTTTTAGCAGTCACCAAAACAAATTTTTGTCCCGCCAAAGTCTTTTTGTAATGTTTTTATAGTAATAATGTTGATTATTGCATGAGAGAGAACGAGCAGTGCCCCGCACGCGCGCACTACTAGAGTGGGCGTGTCTTAATGCGAAGGCTGCAGCGTCCAGAGGTCGCATTTCCAGGCTGCATACGTCATCAAGACTGTCTTGTTTCAGAACATTAACAATTATAAAGTTAAATATTATTCTTCATTTATAGTAAATAGTTGTAATGCGTATGACGTGGGAATGTAATGGTTAGTTAACTTAAATAAACCAGGCTTGATGACGCTGCATATGCGACCTCCTCAGGCAGCAGCCTTTGGATAAAGAAACGGACAGGATCTGCTCGTTCTTTCGTTCCCTCTCTCGCGCACGCACACGCGTATCCAGCGAGAAAATGTTTTCCGTCTCGTTTACAGAAATGTTTCGCGATGTCCAGATTGGATTAGTTTACAACGCGTCTATTTCCGCTAAATACGCGAACTAATGACTCATCTGAATCGATTAGTTTAAATAAACGATTTAAACTAGTGATCTGTAGCCTACAACGCTGAACTCATGAGACATCAGTCAATCAGACACTCAAAGTCCGGTAAAAAAATCACAGCTTTTTTGCAAAGATGGCAAGAAATGACAAGCAAGAGTATATGTGTCTAATTCATGCATATTGTGGTGGAGATTGTAAAACAGATTAGTATTAAAATGCCTCTCATTTTATTACCTGCACAATGAAGGATAACAGAACATTTTGAGTGTACTCACATACAACATGTGTTTTTGTCACCACAAATATTTTTAAAATAATCTGTAGAATGGTTGTACTCTATAGACTTTGTCATTATTTGCCTGGGCTTCTACTTTCAAAGCTAGGTATTAATTGAGTTATTACCAAAACCAATAGTAAGCAAATGCGGAGAAAATTATGCAATGTACAGTAATAAAAGAGTTGATACATTCATACAGTTGTTCAAATACAACCGGCCCTTTGAGAGCAACCGTGATGCTGATGTGGCCCGGGATGAAATTGAGTTTGACACCCCTGCTCTATTGGGTTTAGATCTGGTGACTGTGGGGCCATTTTAGTTCAGTGATCTGATTGTTGTGTTCAAGAAACCAATTTTAAATGATTTGAGCTTTGTGACATGGTGCATTATCCTGCTGGATGTAGCCATCAGAGGATGGTTACGTGGTGGTCATAAAGGAATGGACATGGTCAGAAACAATGCTTAGGTAGGCCGTGGCATTTAAACAATGCCCAATTGGCACTAAGGGGCCTAAAATGTGCCAAGAAAACATCCCCCACACCATTACACCCCCACCGCCAGCCTGCACAGTGGTAACAAGGCATGATGGATCCATGTTCTCATTCTGTTTACCCCAAATTCTGAATCTACCATCTAAAGTCTCAACAGAAATCGAGACTCATCAGACCAGGCAACATTTTTCCAGTCTTCAACTGTCCAATTTTGGTGAGCTCATGCAAATTGTAGCCTTTTTTCCTATTTGTAGTGGAGATGAGTGGTACCCGGTGGGGTACTGTTGTACGTGTTGTGGCTTCACAAATGCTTTGCTGCATACCTCGGTTGTAACGAGTGGTTATTTCAGTCAAAGTTGCTCTTTGATCAGCTTGAATCAGCTTGTGTGTCTGTACTGTGGGATAATGCCTTAACTTGTCTTCAGAAACTGGATGAATCTTAGAGATGCAGAGACAGGGAAGGTTCTCTGGCAAGGAACTGAAGATCTCTCCCTTCCTGGGGTAGAACATGAAGGTTTGTTATTTAAACCATTCATATATTAAACCATTCACTAGATCCATCCAAGCCATGTAATTTACTCTCTAATGCCCTCTACTTAACTACTTTTGAAGTGATGTCAGTGAGGTTAAGATTTGCTGACATGTTTTTTTATTTCCTCAGTTCTAAATGTACCACTGAATGTACCATGTTTGGTAACTAACCTATTTTTGTTGGTAATTTTCAGCTCGGGTTCCTAAGAAGATTCTGAAATGTAAAGCGGTTTCCAGAGAGCTGAATTTCTCTTCAGCGGAAAAACTGGAAAAATTCAGACTGGAGCAAAAAGTTTTCTTTAAAGGACAGTGCCTAGAAGGTTGTTCTGATTTTTAAACCCTTTACTATTGTAAGAAACACTTACATTTTAGGTAAACTTAAAATTTTGTGCAATACCTAAAACTGTCTGTGTGGTCTGTCTGTCTAATGCCATTATTTGAGATTGCCACATTGACATCCTGTTAAAATGAAATGTCATGGGATGGCATTGTTAAAAAAAGAGGTTTATTACACTTTAATGTTTTTGATTAATTTTGGATGGATTGGACTTTAACCTTCTAGGATTAACTTACCTAATGAGATTTTAAAATGAAAACCTTTAAAAGTTGTGCATTAGCTTTGAAGGGGACATTTCACAAGACTTTTTTAAGAAGTAAAATAAATCTTTGGTGTCCCCAGAGTACATATGTGAAGTTTTCGCTTAAAATACCATATAAATAATATATTATAGCATGTTAAAATTGCCACTTTGTAGGTGTGAGCAAAAATGTGTCGTTTTTGGGTGTGTTCTTTAAACTGCAAATGAGCTGATGAAATGCAAACACTGATCACAATGATGGTGGTTTGTTGAAATTGAAACTCAGTTGTGCTTTTAATGATTTTTTTGCACTAAATGGCAGTGCAGTGGTTGGATGGTTCAGATTAAAGGTGCTCTTAGCGAATTGACGCGTTTTAGACCATAAAACATTTTTTGTTACATACAGCAAACATCTCCTAACTATCTGCTTGCTGCCTGTCCGCTGATCAAACTGTAAAAAACGCGATCTCTGTAGACAGCCCAGGCTTCACAAACGGCAATAACAACACAGTGGCCAAACCTAGCACCACAAAACAAAACAAAGTGTTCCAGCCAATAAACGACAAAAAGGAATTGGGGGTGGGGGTTGGGGGTGTTCATGAAAGCACGGAAGGGAGGGGGAGGAGTTAGCTACGCTCCGTCTGTTTGAAAACAATTCAAACGTCAACAAAAACTATTGTCTCGCAGATTCGCTTAGAACGCCTTTAAGGGGCGGTATTAATATAAGAAGATCCCCTTATGACATCACAAGGGGAGCCAAATTTCAAATGACCTATTTTTTCACGTGCTTGCAGAGAATGGTTTACCAAAACTAAGTTACTGGGTTGTTCTTTTTTACATTTCATAGAAGCACTGGAGACCCAATTATAGCACTTAAACATGGAAAATGTTCATGCTATGGCCCCTTTAAACTTTCCGATCAGTGTCAACAGTGACACTCTTTGGGTCGTGGTTTAGGCCAGTCCCAGTACTACAAAGCCGATCCTCCCTATACGCAAGTCTGGGTACACAAGTTGCGTTGGGCCTGTACCACTAAGGGGCCCACTTCCTCTTAATTTTATGCGGCGATGCACAGATCAATTGCTGCGTGACATCACTCTCCACGAGAGCATAACAAGCAGTCCGATCTCACGATTCTTTAATTTCATTTGTCAGTCGGTCTATGCAATTGACATGCCTATCAACATGCATCTTGATATATCGATATGGTTTTCTAACAAATCTATCGGTCCGGAGCACTGAAAAGGCCTTTTTTGCGTTAATGTGCTTTAACATATTCTGAACCTGAATTTTATAGGTTACATGCTATATTCTAACAGATAAAGTTTTCTTAAGATTTATATATGTAATCCATAACTTTTTCCACTTGTTTATTTATGCAACACGCATATATTAAATACACCTTCAGTGCTTTAACACAATTATGCTTATGTTAGATATTATGTTAAATACATGGATTGACCTATACTATTCACACAAAGAAATGCTTATATGTACCCTTGTTTTTTTTCAGAGTGGTTCTTTGAGTTTGGGTTTGTAATTCCTAATTCTACAAATACGTGGCAGTCTTTGATAGAAGCTGCACCAGAGTCACAGATGATGCCTGCAAATGTTTTAACGTAAGATGCTTTTATACACTTTATTTAAGTTACCCTGCAATTGTAAATGTTATGATTTATTAGTAATTCTTAACATATATGTTCTTACTACTTTCAAATATTTATAAATAATGATGGTTATCCATACAGTGTAACACCATATAGGCACTCTTATATCACCCTGTGGTCTTTACAAACAAGTTCATGAAATAATTTAAACTCAGATCAATGTTTATTTACTTGGTATGCATGTAATAAGCAGGATAATGTACAGTACAGTCAGCAGGTCACTATCGCAAAATAAGCACATTAGGGTTGATACAAACCCATCTTCTTTGCGTCTAGATTGTCAAGGTTTATTAGTGATAATGATGAGCTGACTGTACATTATCCCTTTCATACATTAGTAGTTGCTCATGATGACTGAAATGTAATTTTCTCTCCTTCCTCTCAGTGGTAATGTTGTTATAGAGACCAAGTTTTACGATGACGACCTTCATGTCAGCACATCCAGGGTACGACTCTTTTATGTCTGAGGAAATGAGGTCTTAATTTTTTTACTTTCACTCTGGAGGATGCGCCCAACACTACGAGTTTTAATAGCCAGAGGAAACGCTCTACATGCTGAGTATTTATGAGGGACAGCGACAAAGGCATTGAAAGGAATATTTCAATTAAATCCCCTTTTTAAGTCGAACGATCACACCAGTTTTATGGCAGATAAAGACTTGTACATAAGAGCTGTGATGCTCAAGACAACCTGGTTGTGTAAATTTCTGTTTGTATATTTTCTCCTCCTTCTGTAATTGAATCATGCAATGTACACTGCTTCCTTTTTGGCTGTTTTTGAAAGGTTAAGCCTTTGTGGTTATTCATGGTTTTGTTTCGTTTTTTTAGCCAGCATTGTAAAATAGGCTGTGTTTTTAAATACATTGTGTAGTTATGGATTAAAATATTGATATTACTAAATACTGTTTATGACTCTAAATTGTTTACTTTTCTCTTGGTCAAACTTAGGTAGATTTTTACAAAAGGATAGACCCAATATATACTATTGAGGTTTTTGCATATAAAGGAATGTGTACTGTAGCTTTGTCTTAAATAAGCATTCTAATAGAAACACTTTAGCTATTTAGCTCTTTACATCCGTATTATATCAGTAATTCGTTAGGGGGGAAAACTAGATTATTATTATTACAATACAATCATGTAGTGTCAGGTTTTTAAGTAGGAGACTAGAAAGGTAAGTGCATTTATAAACAATATGTATAGAAGCATATACACCATGATGTGTTGCAACAAAAATATATGTACATGTAGAGGAATATAAATAGATATAAATACATTTAAACAGGGTACATTAATGGTATGTTAAACATTATGGGATGTATTAACGATGGTTTTATTGACCGTATTGTTAGGTGTAACTTGGGAATATTTTTATTTTGTTTGGTTTTGGGTTTGCATTGATTCTGTACATGTTAACCTGTTTTTTAAGTGATTTTATATTGTTGTTAAATACATAAAACACGTCTGTTATCAAAGAAAAAAAGAATACTAAATGTAATGAAAATATATATATATATATATATATTTAGTCTGTTTTTTGTGTCGTAATGTACACAAAATATAAACCTATTACAGAAAACGTTTTTAGTTCGACAAGAGCCATAAACACTACATTACCCAGAATTCCTTCCTGTCTGAGCGGAAGTTGTCTGTGACGACCTTGGGTCGCTCTCACAAGCATGGCGAATAAAGAGCCTAGCGTAAGTATACTTTTTGCTTTATAAACAAATCATAGATATTATTCTTGTGAAGGTGCATTAAACTAAAGGGCATTTGTGCACAGATTGTTATTTTCTGTAAAAGCTACGGTCTATCACGTGTTACATTTACTGTACTACTGTAAGCCAGTATTGGCATATACTATCATTTAATTTGCTCTCTGACAATTTCAAAATCTAAACAAAAAACAGGCAGTATAACTTGTTATTGAGATATCAACTAAACGTATCATTAACAACTGTATTTATTTGAATACCTAACGTTATGTTTAACTCATGATGCCGGGTAGTCTGATAAACTGTTGGGCCTTATTCTTATAGAAAATTAAACTTACCTGGTAACGAATGGATGCAGATCTGCATTTAGCATGGTATGCTTGATAGTTGGCGTAGAGTTCGTAGACGATGGATTTTAATTTATTGGTGGACTTTTTTAAAGATTTAATTTAATCACACTGCCCCCTCTTCTGTAGTCCTGAATCAGAATATCAACCCATGTAATTTTCTAGAAATTGATTTTTATGAAGACTAAATATATAATCACAAATATAATAGAAAGTTGGACAAATTCTAGACATGACTACTTAAACCCATCAGTTGTCAAAAGGTGGCGCTGTCCTTTCATTTAACCCTTTGAAAGATGCAGTAGTAATGTCCAGTTCACATCTTAACAATTTATTCAAATATTTTATTAAAGATTTTGTGTACGTTTTGTGTAGTTGTGCTTGAAGTCAGTAAACTATAGCCCAGTTTTGAGAAGAATCTAAGGAAGGCTTGTTTAAATTTTTATTACATGTTGCAACTTCAATTGAATTCTTCATTTCAAAAGAAGTTTATAACTTACACTAAGGTTTAATATATTGTGTACCCCTGCAGAAGTTTGTGCAGCACCTGAGAGATCTGGCTGGACGCATGTCCTCTGGCTCAAAGGGTGCTGGACTTGGACTGAAATTATTAATTGGAGCAGGTGCACTTGCTTATGGCGTCAAAGAGGCCACATACACAGGTACCTTCATTCAGATGAGTGTAACATTGTCTGCTAACTTGCTTTACTGTACCAAAATGTAATAGACACCTTACTCTCATAATAACGTGTTAGTCTGTAGCTTATATTAAGCTTATTTAGTCTATTGTGAAGTTATATGATTAAAGGAAAACACCACCGTATTTCAATATTTTACTATGTTCTTCCCTCAACTTAGACAAATTAATACACACCTGTCTTATCTTTGTACAGCAAGTCATGACTCTGTTAGCATTTAGCCTAACACCATTAATTCCTTAGGATCCAAACAGGGATGAATTTAGAAGCCACCAAACACTTCCATGTTTTCCCTATTTAAAGACTGTTACATGAGTAAGTATGGTGGCACAAAATAAAACGTGATTTTTTTAAGTGGATAAAAATGAGAACTATATTGTACACTCACCTAAAGGATTATTAGGAACACCTTTTCAATTTCTCATTAATGCAATTATCTAATCTAATTTAATGCATTTAGGGGTGTGGTCCTGGTCAAGACAATCTCCTGAACTCCAAACTGGAATGTCAGAATGGGAAAAAAGGGTGATTTAAGCAATTTTGAGCGTTGCATGGTTGTTGGTGTCTGAGTATTTCACAATCTGCTCAGTTACTAAGATTTTCATGCACAACCATTTATAGGGTATACAAAGAATGGTTTGAAAAGGGAAAAACATCCAGTATGCGGCCGTCCTGTGAAAATACCTTGTTGATGCTAGAGGTCAGAGGAAAATGGGCCGACTGATTCAAGCTGATAGAAGAGCAACTTTGACTGAAATAACCACTCGTTACAACCGAGGTATGCAGCAAAGCATTTGTGAAGCCACAACACGCACAACCTTGAGGCGGATGGGCTACAACAGCAGAAGACCCCACCGGGTAACACTCATCTCCACTACAAAAAGGAAAAAGAGGCTACAATTTACACGAGCTCACCAAAATTTGACAGTTGAAGACTGGAAAAATGTTGACTGGTCTTATGAGTCTCGATTTCTGTTGAGACATTCAGATGGTAGAGTCAGAATTTGGCGTAAACAGAATAAGAACATGGATCCATCATGCCTTGTTACCACTATGCAGGCTGGTGGTGGTGGTGTACTGAAGTGGGTTTTCTTGGCATGCTTTAGGCCCCTTAGTGCCAATTGGGCACTGTTTAAATGCCACGGCCTACCTGAGCATTGTTTCTGACCATGTCCATCCCTTTATGACCACCATGTACCCATCCTCTGATGGCAACTTCCAGCAGGATAAAGCACCATGTCACAAAGCTCGAATCATTTCAAATTGGTTTCTTGAACATGACAATGAGTTCACTTTACTAAAATGGCCCCCACAGTCACCAGATCTCAACCCAATAGAGCATCTTTGGGATGTGGTGGAATGGGAGCTTCTTGCCCTGGATGTGCATCCCACAAATCTCCATCAACTGCAAGATGCTAACCTATCAATATGGGCCAACATTTCTAAAGAATGCTTTCAGCACCTTGTTGAATCAATGCCACATAGAATTAAGGCAGTTCTCAAGACAAAAGGGGGTCAAACACAGTATTAGTGTGGTGTTCATAATAATCCTTTAGGTGAGTGTATATCGGAAAAGCGCTCAAGCTGCATTCAGACTAGCAGTGACTAGCAGTAGAAGAGCGACGCAATCTCATTTATTTTAATGGAAGCTTGGCGACTTCCAGTGACACGAGCAACAGTGATTATTGGCGACTGGATGGGGCGCGACTGGATGGGGCGCGTCTAGTCGTGCGACAAAGTTGAGAAATGTAACTTTATGCAAATTATTAGCGACTTTCGGGAGTGACTACCAATGAGTTTGCAGCATTTCGACTTCTGCGGGCAGTAACATCATAACTCCTGACTACTCCCCCATTTGCTCAATATTACTGCGCCCAACGTCAAAGAGCTGCAAACTAAGTGCTCTTCCACCATACAATATAGTTCTAATTTTTTATCTGCTTAAAAAATGTTTTATTTTGTGCCACCATACTTACTCGTGTAACTACTCATGTAACATGGAAGCCTTTGGTGGCTTCTAAATTCATCCCTGTTTGGATCCTAAGGAATGAATGGGGCTATGCTAAATGCTTTTACATTCATGATGCGCTGTACAAAGATTAAGTGCACGCATTGAAAAAAGATAGGTATGTATTTTTTCGTCTAAGTTGAGGTAAGAAAATGGTAAAATATTGAAATACGGTGGTGTTTAACTTTAAGAAAATAAGAGTTGGGAAAATCTAAGTCACATGAATGTTTGTGGTTTTAGTGGAGGGTGGTCAGCGAGCAATCGTCTTTAACAGAATTGGAGGAATGCAGATGGATACTGTCCTCTCTGAAGGTCTACACTTCAGGTAAAGGTTTGAATTTTTTTTTTACTTGAAATCAAATCCTGTATGTTATCGCACTGTAACTAAAAGTATTAACCAAATTGATAATTATTAACTTTGAATTGTAATTGTTTTACAGAATACCATGGTTTCAGTATCCAATCATTTATGATATCAGAGCCAGACCAAGAAAAATAGCATCTTTAACAGGAAGTAAAGGTAGGGTGTTTTGATATTAAAATATTACAGTGTCATTGCTGACTGTGTTGTGAGCAGGGTACCCGCGGAGTCTTAAAAGTCTTGAAAAAGTATTGAATTTCATTTTCCCATATTAAGGCCTTAAAAGGTATTGAATTTCACCTCAAAGTCTTGAATTTTTCACGGAGGTCTTAATTTTTCAAATGATCAATAGATTTATATGCTGTTAATTCAGACACAAAACGCGTATGCACAAAAACCACGCGCGAGCGACAGATACGAGCGCAGAACACTATCCATGTTTGGAAAAGCATCTTAGCGAGCGCGCAGAACACTATCCACGCGCGGGAAAGCATTCTTGCGTGTTCACAGAACACTATTCGCGCGCAGAAAAACGTCCTCCCTAGAGCGCGCCTCTGTTCAAAGCGCACAAATGCAGTCACGCGAGCAAAGTAAAAAGTTAAGTAAAAAGGCTGGGATGATAAAGTAAAGGCTGGGATGAGCGCTCGTTCGACTCTCTCTATGCGCTCGCAGCTGCACAACACGCACTTGCTCGATCAAGTTGACTTAGGGACTGTGGGGCGGGACAATGACGGGTGTCCAAGCACCTGTGATCGGCTGTTTGATTTAATCAATGACACACACAATCTTCTGTTCCACAATCCGTCTCTAGTAAATCTAGGTAGAAAAGACACATTTTAATATGATCATTATGTCGGAGAAGGTAATTTATATGTTAAACAATAGTCTTGTGTGATCCATGTAATAATAAGCTGCAAAAATAACGCAAATTTGAAAGCTATTATATATTTTGTTTACTGTTTAATTAGATAATATCAACTTGCAATACATACTATAGGTTACATATTTACATTGTCACACTAAGTTAGCATTAGAAAACTTTAGTATGGTCCTGTATAAAGATTAACAGAAATATATCCATGAGCTTGTGTCCAGTTTTTTTGTTTGGTGCAGTGAACAGATCTCTTGTCTTTTTAGGGTCAAAATAGCATTACATTTTAATTTGTTGTTGTGTTTGAGGGGTTTTTCTTTCATTTGCCATAATATGGTTAATTTTGTTTGTCAGTATTGTTCTGGTTCAGAGCATTACTGATGAGTGTTATTAGATGTTGTTACATATTTAACTATATTAAACAGTAAAAAAATAATATCTTAAAATTGGTGTTATTGTTTAGTTTGCAGCTTATTTCATGGATCAAACAAGGCTATTGTTTTAACATAAATTACCTTATCCGACATAATGGTCATATTAAAACGTGGCGGGCTGCACAAGATAAAGAGGAGGGCCACATGTGGCCCCTGGCCCTCCAGTTGCCCATCCCTGATTTAGGGATTTTCAAATTGACAATAAATGTACATTTAAATCTATTAAATCTATTTGATTGTTGGTTTTGATTGTTGGGTAAAGATAAGGGTTAGGCCGTTTGGGCCTTGGACTCAGCCTTTCAGAGGCATGTTGTCATGAATGTTCAAACACTTGTAAATAGTAATTATTTGAGGTATATTACGTTATTTAAAATGATTTATTCTACCCGAATGGGTGCGATGTAGGTATTAATTTCATTTGAAGTGGTATTAAAAAGGTCTTAAAAAGCCTTGAATTTAGGTTTGACAATCCTGGGGGTACCCTGGTGAGGCATAGCAATTTGCTTGTTTCTCAATGCATTATTACAAAATCTGTTTGTTCATATGCATTGACCTTAAAATGTGATTTTTGTGGAAAAAAATCTAAAACCTAAAGATTGAATGTGTTGTGATTCAACAAAGTAGGATAATTCAAACATTAAATTAATCTCTCATGACACGGGCATAGATGATTCTCATTTTATAAGTATGATCACAATAAAATACACTTTGGGTGCAATGAATTGCACGACTACATTCTTTTTGTTTTTTTACTATACATTACAGCAAGAAGAGTCCTTTAAAAGTAACTAAATTGAATTCTGATATTGAAAACATATTTGCTGTCTACCCAAAGATTCACACCACTACTTTGTTGTTTAAGTGAATTGGATCAAATCATGAGGAAAGAGTTATTCTTTAATTTGTATGTGATGTGAGAATGTTTTTATCATGTGGTCAGACCTGCAGATGGTGAACATTGCTTTGCGTGTGCTATCGCGACCTGTTGCCTCCAACCTTCCCGTCATGTACCAGCAGCTGGGGAAGGACTATGATGAACGTGTGCTGCCGTCTATTGTAAATGAGGTTTTGAAAAGTGTGGTGGCCAAGTTTAATGCTTCCCAACTAATTACACAAAGAGCCCAGGTTAGTGTTCTTTGCCCCATTCGTGCATTACACATTTTCAGTTTAGTTTTCTCCTAATCTGTCTTCTCTTATGATTTAGGTGTCTCTGCTGATCAGGCGGGAGCTATTTGAACGCGCTAAGGACTTTAACATAATTCTCGATGATGTGGCGATCACAGAGTTGAGCTTCAGCAAGGAGTATACAGCAGCTGTGGAAGCCAAACAAGTTGGTAGGTAAAATGAATTTCATATGTGCTATAGCAAAACGTGTGCACCCATTTGCGGTAATAAAAGTGTATTTGGTCTTACAGCCCAGCAGGAGGCACAACGAGCTCAGTTCTTTGTTGAGAAAGCAAAACAAGAACAGAAGCAGAAGATCATCCAAGCTGAAGGAGAGGCCCAGGCTGCCAAAATGGTGTGATGAGCTTCTCCTAGAAATATTCCTCAAATCTCATGTGAATAGATCTTACGTTTCATAGTTTAGGTGCACCTTGCATAATCAAATGGGTACTTGTGACCCTCTCAGGTTTTTGATTTGTGGCCTGATTTCATTCACAGTTAGGTGAAGCCGTCACAAAAAACCCTGGATATCTTAAACTCAGAAGAATCAGAGCAGCGCAGAGCATTGCCAAAACGGTATGACGTTAATATTTACATGTGTTCAGTCTTTGCTTATTTTAATGGCCGTTTATTCATGGCTTTAGATGAACAAGTTTGCTTGTTGTAAACTGTATCCATTGGAAAAAAGTTGTGTATCTAGCCCATGTAAATATTTGATGTACACATGTAGCTCTGCCAAGCTTAAGCTGGTCTTGCTAGGCTTTTATTGGCATAAAGTTTGGATGTTTTGATGTCCTTTCTGAAAGCCCTGACCAGATGAAGGTTGTTTTCCAGGTGGCAGCTTCACAGAATAAGGTGTATCTGAGCGCGGATAGTTTGGTTCTGAATCTACAGGATGAATCTTTTAACAAGTAAGCTCAGATTTTATTTTACTGTTTAACATTTGTACATCTGCTGTTTCTGTATGACATGAAAGAGGAGGATTTTTAAGGATAATTATGCTGGTATTTTTCTGCATGCCCTCTTTGTTAAAACCCGTTTTCTTGTTCACATTTTCTGCATGTTTAATATAGTTGATGCTGATAATCTTCTGTGTTTGCATTGCAGTTTGTCTCTTGGAAAGAAGTAATGTTTTCATGGATGCAATTTCATTCCAAGTGTTGTACTACCAGATGGCTTTTTCTGATTGGGTCACAAATGGCCATGTCATCCAGGGAAGATTTATTTAATATCTGATGATGGTTTAGTTCTGGTTTGTCTGACAGACTTTACTTGACAATTTGCTGATTATGAAGACACTGCAGTTTTGCTAATTTTCAGCATGATGAATGATGGCAACAACATACTTGAATAATTTTCATACTTTTGATTGTTTTTATTGGTGAAACAGGAGACGTGTCGGTAAATAATACATCAGATGAGCTCAAGAGTGCTTAATCCATTGTTTCAGGATGTCTTGTCTGAAATGAAATGGCCTATTCAATTGTATGTGACACAAAATGACTGTGTAATAAAAACATTTATTAAATGAAAGTTTCTGTTCAAATCATTTCTTCTGTCTAGAAAATATTTTCTTAACTTAGCAAAAAGCAAAAAAATTTTACTTGAGCTGTAATATTTTAAGCTTTTATATTGGGCGAGTTTAAAAAAGTTACAGTTGTTCTGCACCAACCGGTTGTCTTTTTTGCCTAACAAGCGTTTTCTTGTATGAAATGCTTTGGTACCTGCAGTAACCTGACATGAACTACAGTATACAAGCATTGCCTGCCATCTGTTTCTCTTTACTCTGTTCTAATAATCCGGCTTTGTCCATCTCTCTAGTCTCTACCCTTTGAACTCTTATCCCTCCCCCAAAAGTTGCATTGGTGCTGGTATTACTTTTTTTCTTCCTTCAATTGAAGTATATGCAGAACTAAACCTATTGCCAAACTGCTTACCCAAAACATTTTAAATAGAAAATGTAAGGCTGTTACCTGTATTGTTTTAAAGAATCATTCACTTTTTTGTCAGTGGAAGCACGTTGAAAAGATGTTGCACTGAAAAAAATAAAGGCTGGATTTACTTAAAAAATATAGTGCATCATTTAGCAATTTTTAAGTAAGTATAACCTGGATTTTTAAGCAATTAATTCAATTACTTAAAATTCCATGTAAAACTTTTAAAAAGTGGATGCAAAAGTTATGCACTATATTTTTAAGTAAAGTCCACATATCATTTTTTTTAAGTGTGTGTTTATTTTTTAAATACAGTATAAATTGTCTCATTGTAAGATTTTAGCAAGTACACATAAGAAGATATAAGCTGAAAGACTCGCTGACTGTGTGCATATTTTAGTGGATCATCACAGGATGTATTAAAGCTCTTATATGACTCTTATATGGCTGTCTTTGTATAAGTGGATCATGTTAAGCCATTTGTTCTTATGTGGAATGGAGGTGTGGTGTGAAAGGCTACAGAAGTTGTTCAAAAAGTTATTCTTTATGCGCACATTGCTAATACAGTGTTGGGACAAAGAGCTGATGATATCAGACTTACAAAAAGACCCCACCAGGTGGCATTCAATACTCAATACTGACAAACAAGGCCATTCAATTAAGTTGTAGAGACCACATGCTCCATAAAACTAAAAAATTTGAACTCTGGCACAAGACTTGGTCCTGTGTATCTGGCACAAGACTGTTTGTACAGTTGGGTGACAGTACACGAGTTTCCTCAGATTTTAAATCATATATTCATTCCTCATGGGCATACATACTGTGACTATATTTAAAAAGCTCTGTTTGGGAGGGTTGCTACATGGGCCATTCCACCGAATCGTTGCCATTTGTGTGCCCAGGACATTATGTGTTTAAAATGCAAGAAAACTAGCACTCAAATACATTTTTTTATTTAGCAAAGTGTCACACAAGCTAATCTATCACCAAATTTAAACTATATAATTTAAGAAATTAATAAAAACTACACAAATTTTTTTTATCGATCCCCGCTCTCTATACTTCAGATACTTTTTTTTATGCATTTTTGTGTGGGTCCATATCCCATATTTGCTTTAAATATATTTTTAACATTGAAAGGTCATAATATTTTAGATAAAATGCACATTTTAGTCATGCCCCTTTGTGTTCCCCCCTCTGAAAATCTAGTAATATTCCACAAAGTCACATTTCAAGCGGAAGTTACATCATCTGGATCTGAAGGCCATGTAAAGATAAAAAATTTACTTTTCTCATTTTCTTTTCTGTATATTTTATATTGAGGCTATGACTGTAAATGACAATCTTAAAGGTGCCATAGAATAAAAAACTGTATTTAGCTAGGCATAGATAAATAGTAAGAGTTCTGTACGTGGAAATGACATATTGTGAGCCTCATTCCTCATTCTTATGTAAACCTTGTGCATGCAAAAGACTACTGGAAAACAGGCCAATATCATAACACTGACTGTGATGTCACAGTCGAGATGTGGGCCCCAACATGTTTACTAATGTGAGTATGAGCCGCAGAGCCAATCAGAGCAGAGCTCAACATTATTATTCATGATACTTACAAATATGGCAAAAATAGAATAGGACAAATCCAAATAATTTTTGCACTTAATAAAGTTACATACCTTCTATGTAAATATCAAAAAACAATGTAACACATTATTTCAATTTATACCATGGTCTGTTTAAATACTCGATTCTGATTGGCTGGAAGGTGTGCATTAAAACCATTTAATGCACAGGTAGTTCCAGTCAGTTTGATTACAGTTAGAAATTAATCTGCTACTATAAACATTGGTAACCATAGTAACACAGTTACTCTTGCAGAGAGAGAGAGAGAGATAGAGAGAGAGAGACATAAGTGCGTCTCTCTTTAAAGTGTGCAGGTTTTATTTCAGCACTACTTTATTTAAAGCGGATGGAGTGCGAGCCTTAACTTAAGAAAATGACCGTAATTTTTACCCGTCAGATAAAAAATCACACTGTTAACATTAATTACAGCTTTAACTTGGCAAATAACCAAGGTATAAGCGGGATAATCCACGGCTAGCCATGCATTAAAGGGTTTTAATGCACTTCGCAGAGACAACCACCCTCCGCTACGCGTCGGGTGGTTCTTCGCCTCTACGTCGTGCATTAAAACCCTTTAATGCATGGCTAGCCGTGGATTATCCCTTACGCATTCTTTGGCACCTTTAATGTTCTGTTCTGTTAACTGTATTATTTCTTTATAACGGTTTATTTTAAAATAAAAAAGGTAAATCACTAGAATTTGCTCAGTGTCTTCATTAGCACATACTTCACACAGCTATATTTCATGTATATTCTAAATCTATGCTAAAACTCAGTCCTGTTACTTTCAGTCATGTTACCAAAATGACTCAAACCATTAACTTCCTTAAGGAAACAATGTTAAAAATAAATTATTACCTGAGATTGACCAATACTCATTTTGAAACGTAAAATATGTGTTATTAGATTTAATGAAAAAGAAAAAAGATAAAAAATTAACTTCAAATTTGACGAGTTACAACATGCAAATGGAACCGATTCGGTTGAACGGCCTACATTCACGAGGGGTAGTAGTAGGTCAGCGTGCTGCGTGCGTGCATACTTTTGAGAGAAAACGTCTGAGAAAAGTCATTGACGGAATGACGGCCTACAAGAGTTGTAAGTTATGGTCCGTTCATTTATAAAGTGTTATTGTGTTTAAAAATGCTATCCCTAAAAATAAAAACAAAGTATAGAGTGTGTTTTAAAAATTGAACAATCCTGACAACTTGACAAGCGATTTTTTTTTTACATGCAGCGGCATTCAGCATTTGTTTACATATGAAACCGTTCATAAACAGCGCGGTAGATTTCAAAAAATAATCGCAGCGAGGTAGCCCTTGACACTTTTTGTTTGATTTACGGTTGAAAAATAATAATAATCACTGTTAGAAGGCCTGTGTGGTGTGTGTTGTGGTTCGTAAATGCACATTTTCAAGAAAATGTTATTTGCTTATTTATTGAGCCTTTAGGCCTGCGGTAACGTTACACTCCGTTGAGCAAGAACAGTGAAACACCTTCCCGGGTAAACTGAATGTTAACTGGGAATTTCGGTTGTACATGTTTTACTGCTTGCTGCTGCCTCCCTTCCTTCCACACGGTAAAATAAAAAAAGAAGGCAAACCCATCGTTAAGTTGGTGTGTCTCTATGGCAACACTGACCTCATGCTGTGACAGGCAATCTGGATGGGTTGCTATGGTGACTCGCTGACATCAAACCTGGCTCCAGTTGCCATGGCACCACACCTACTAGCTCAGCAGCTATTTCTGTGTGATGTCTAGAGCCAACAGGCAGCAGAGTTACAATGTCCCATTTTCATCTGCCTTACGCATTTCTTTGTTTCAGTGCTGTTTTCTAGATGCTCTTTATGTAACGTCGTGTATACTTAAAATTATAAGGTTTTTCCAATCACTCCTGTGTGATCGTTTACTGCCTAATAGTGTAGAATAGGTTTTATCTGTTTTTTTTTAACATGTTTTATTGTCAGATACGTAGCCTCTGAACATTTCTTCTTTGAAAATCTTTAATTTTACTGATATAAAAAGATAAAAAATACATAAATACACCATTAAGAGCGTATTGTCTTTGAATAAATCACGTATTTCAAGGACAAATGAAAAATGAAGAACTATATATTTAATCTAAAGATGGCGCTATGTGACAACTAATCCCCTTCACTGCTGCACATCTGAATGAAGACACATCACAGTTTTCATTCTGAGTAACATTTTAGATTTTTGTATTATTGTGTTTCTTGTGCTCTCTGTGATTGTGCTTTTGTACTAATAGTTGTGCTCACTTCATAACCCAAAATGAATTATGAGTTGCTCGTAATTTCAAAACAAGTATTGCAATATTACTTTATACTCTGTTTACACTGAAGTGTGTGTGTGTGTTCTGTTTTTTTGGAACCGGTCATAGGTGCCACCCATGCTTGTTTGGTGTCTTTGGTGGCTCATTAAAGGTGTGTGAGGGTCCCTCATGGCAGAGAGGTTGGGTACCGCAAAGGCCCCCCTCACCCATCTTCATTACGTGTGACAAATGTGAACAAGGGCCCCCATAACAGCTCTGCCCATCCCCTTTCTTCACTCCCCTCTCCTCTCTCTTTCACGCTCTCCACCCTTCCCCCTTCACTCTCACTTCGCTCCTCCCGCCTTCAATTATTGTGTCCTCACCAGCAGGCCCTGTTCTCTGATACAGTTGAAATTTATTTGTATTTATAGTTCCCCAAGTCAACTGTCTTTTCATTGCCCCCATGGGTCTCTGTCATTTTTCAGCCTGCCTTCAGAAATGCTGCACAACAATATATTTGAAATGAATTAACCTTCTCCTCTCCTTCTCAGAAGCCGTTAAAAAGCTAAGTGACATTGGGGAATTGTGTCCTAGTTTGACGTACGTCATGTGGAAGACAGGACTATACATGCTTCATCTGTAAAATTGGGCACTTCGGTTTAATAATGTAGCCCCAAACTGGTCAAGAACTCTTAATGGAAAGAAAACATAACTTGAAACAAGGCTTCTGCTGTATGAGGGTTTGTTTCCATGAGCACTAAATGTAATTTTGATGAGCATGTGTAGGCTACTAACAGTTCACTGTTTGACCACTGTAATAGGAAAAATGAGTAAGCTGTATAAAGGCCACATTTTCCACTTTGCTGTAATATGCAAGTGAGAAACTACATCAGGAGCTAAATAATACACATACATAATATACATCATCCTCATGTCGTCTTTGCATATATTAAATGCCTTTCACATATAATGTGATTTAAACTAAAATAACCCTCATACAAAAAAGGCCTTCGTCTGCCTTAGGTTTTGAGAAGACTATTTTAAGCGGGTTCATCTCTGCACAGTAGCTCTTTGATATAGTAGTTCAGGACCGTTTCCTGTTTTCATGTGGTCTGTCTTCCTGTGGTGAGGGTGAGAAACTGTGCCTCAGGTGACCCTCTACAAAGCCAGTATATTTTCACCTTCATTTCCAACCCCTTCACCCCGATGGCCTCCTTTATTGTTCCCAGGAGATGATTTATAATGGTTGGACCACCACTTTAACAGATCTAGCAACTGACTCTTAAAGTCAGCACTCATCTGAGGCCATCATTCGCCAAACTTTTTAGGTAGTGGACCATTTCATCAGTAAAACAAAAACTGTGGACCACCTTAATCTGTTGGATGATTAGTATTTCACAAATGAGCAAATAACATTTATGTTCAAATATGGTTTAAAAGGACACTCCACTTTTTTTGAAAATAGGCTCATTTTCCAGCTCCCCTAGAGTTAATTATTTGATTTGTACCGTTTTGGAATCCATTCAGCAAATCTCCAGGTCTGGCTGTACCACTTTTAGCATAGCTTAGCATAATCTATTGAATCTGATTAGACCATTAGCATCACGCTCAAAAATGACTAAAGAGTTTTGATATTTTTCCTATTTAAAACTTGACTCTTCTGTAGTTACATTGTGTACTAAGACTAACGGAAAATTAAAAGTTGGGATTTTCTTGGCAGAGATACTCTCATTCTGGCGTTATAATCAAGGATTTGCTGCCGTACCATGGCTGCAGGAGGGGCAATGATATACGCAGTGCCCGAAAATAGTCTCCTGCTATTGAAAGTTACCAAGGGGACTATTTTCTGGCGCGTAATATAATTCCGGGTAAAAATCTAATGTTTAAAGTGATAGTTCGGCCAAAAATTATATTAAACCCACGATTTACTCACCCCCAAGCTGTCCAAGTAGCATATGTCCATCGTTTTTCAGACAAACACATTTTCGGATATTTTAGAAAATGTTTTAGATCTTTCAGTTGATTAAATGTAATGTTACGGGGTAAACGACCTTCAAGTCCAAAAAAGTGCGTATTTCTACAACAACACCGCGCGGATTACCCTCAGAAGACCTTTGTTTATCATCCTGGAGCCATTTGGATTTAATTTGTGAAGGATGGATGCACGTTTTTTGGACTTTAAGGTCGTGGACCCCGTAACATTACATTTAATCAACTGAAAGATCTAAAACATTTTCTAAAATATCCGAAAAGGTGTTTGTCTGAAAAACGATGGACATATGCAACTCGGACAGCTTGGGGGTGAGTAAATCATGGGTTTAATATCATTTTTGGCCGAACTATCCCTTTAACTATAGGGAAGCTGGGAAATGAGCATATTTTCAAAAAAAGTGGAGTGTCCCTTTAATGGATTGCTACTTCTAATCCTCCATGGACCATAAGCATCCCACATCTGACAGTTTAGCAAGAAACTTTATTTTTTGTTGTTGTCCTGAAGCCATTACATATGTGACCCTGCATGAAAAACCCAGTTAGTCATTTTTTGTGATTTATGTTATTAGACATGTGAATAATAACTTGCCACTTCAAAGACTGAACATTAAAGTAAAATCAAACTTTGATGTTCCTATAATCTTAAAATTAGATGATGAGACTTTGGCCTGGATTTCAAAGACAGGGTCACATATTTCCCTATAAATCTCAGACTGTTATGTGAAGTGTTTTTAGATATTTTATACAAATAATTGACACTTCTGAATTTCTTTGTTAGATTTCTTGTTGTTGTGAGTTAGGTGGATGTTTCTCACTGTTCTATGCAAATTCTCAAAAGAAAGATTGCAGTATGTTGTGCTTGGTGTCGGTCTACTGTATGTGAATGTTTTCTATAAGGATTGGTTCAGTTAAAGCTGTTCTATCATATTCAGAGTCTCACACCTCAGTGTGGTCATAAATCATGTTGCCTGTCTGTCTGTAGGAGGTGCCGGTGTCTCTTAGCATTGGTCCTAACTTGCCTGCAGTTATCAGCAGGGCTCACTCACTCTCTCTTTACACACTGACATTTCTCCTTTGCACTTTTAAGCATTGGCGGCCGGTGTCTTCTTTTTTCAAGGGCGCTTGATGCGAAGTTTGTCACAACATGTATGTAGCCCATCATGTGTGTGATTCGTAATTTCAAAATATGTGTTCTGCGGGTTGAGTGATCCTATGTGCTTCACGTGTCTTGTCAAAATAAGTGCCTGCTGCAGTCGCATCTAAAGGGTTTATGATAAAAGAGACGCTTGCATTTTGCCAAATACTCGCATAATCTCAGTGTTTACTGTTAAGGGAGTGTCTTGCGTGTATTTTGTGAACGTAAGGGTCTCTTTTATCATAAAAGAGGTTTTGACGCATGTGCAGCAGGCACTTATATTGACAAAACATGCGATGCACATGGTTCACATGATGCAACAAACACATATTTTGAAAACACAAGCAACACACATTACACTCTGAACAAATATTTTGAATTTGCGCCACTCGGATGAGCAGTCACGAGCCGCCACTGCATTTAAGCATGGTTACAATTCACTACTTTGCATATTTTGAAATAATATTACAATGTTATGTTCTGCATAAACCTCTGTCTTGGCATGTTGTTGGTGTTGTACCATTTGTGAGGCTGATTCACATATTGTGATGCATAATAGCTTTTGAAGCAATCAAGTTTTTGGTGTTATTAAAATAGAAAGGTGACATACCAATATTTTGGTATTTGAGGTAAAGCATTTGGATTTGTTTCGGTTTATCTCATCTTGTTCGCTGTTTTTTTATGTGCAGTATCTGGCAACACATGTAAGCAAACATTTGAAGAGTTTCGTTTCAAAATGTGATAACTCCGTTTTTACAATTTTTGTCAAAACATATTAATTATTATGTTATCATGTTATTATTTTGTTTTGTGGTGCTACTTAGCTGTATTTTTTAAGTTATGGTTTAAGTTAAACCTACTGCAGTTGAATTGATATTAATTGGAATGCACAACCAAAAAACGAGATTTCTGAAAAAAAAACGGAGTTGTCTCGTTTTGCAACGAAACTCTTAATTTGTACTTCTGTTATTTTCTGCACCGCTCACACTTTTTCTAGGGGTGTGAATCGTCACTGGTCTCACGATTAGATTCGATTACATTAGGTCAACAATTTCATTCGATCTGATATCTCGATACATCACAATGCTTGCATCCTTACTTTTTTATATTACGGCTCTTTGTTTTCTTTTTTTATCAAAGCCGCACATTTAAACTTGCGAGCAAGAGAGAGAGAGATGCGAGAGAGTAGAGACACGCGGGCGAAAGAGAGACGTGCGCAAACATTGTTTTTTTAATAATCGATTATTCGTTTTATTTATCGATGCAGTAATCGTGGACAAATTATTATATTCATCAGCCCTAACTTTTCCCCTTTTAGGCATTTTTTTTAGAAGAGAGACAGATCATGTCCACGATGCATGTTTAATACTTTATCGACAACTAGTTGTTCAGTTCGGTTCTGTACACACTACACAGAGTTTCTGTAAATATATTTGTCACTACCTGAATTTTGTTGGAGTTAATTCGGTATTAAAATGCGGTTGTCACTCCGTAAATTACTGAATGGGGTATGTAAAGAACAAGATTAAGCATTAAAAGGTGACAACGAATTTAGTTGTAGTGTGTACGAGGACTTAGAGCCGCGCCGAAAACGCGTGCATGCTAGGAATAGGACCGACGCCTATTTTTCACGCCACACGCAAGCGTTTTGGAAGTGTCAGGTCAGTTTATCAATAGGAAACATACATGCATACAGAATAGGCTAGCAGCAGCAGCACTGTGTCAGAAACGCTTCTGGTAAGCAAGGGCATAGAAAACGCCACCCAGCTGCCATGCGAAAGACACGCAGCAGACACGCCACGCATCCAGTGTGAATTGGCCCTTAGATGTTTTTTTGCAATTTTTACACTTGGGTTGGCAAGTTATGTGAATGTGTGCAAACCTCACAGAAGTGTAGGACAAACTAGGTCAAGTTTGTCAAGTTTCATTTTCAGAATAAAAAAACTCAACAGACTGCTGACTCTGTCCAGAAAAGGCAACAAAAAAATAACTAAGTGATTTCTCAATGCCCAACAGCCTTGTAGAGACATTGGTTTAGATGTTGTTATGTCATTCAGTGATGAAAAATGCAAGGTCTTCTGCCAGTCGCCACATACACAAGAGCAGCAGATTTACCTCAAAATCTTTATCCTGTTTAGAAAGGCATGTTCATTTGGTTACCTTGTCCTTCAATAAATCAGAATGGTCATTGCATTCTCACATGCATTTTACTCATTAAGGCAAAATCAATAGCAGGATACATTCTTAAGTTCAATATTATGCTTCTAACTTGGATTCACTTGAATAAGAAATTCATTGATATAATCTGCACCCTTCTGTTTCCTCTAAAACCTTGCAAAGCAGAAATATGTCAGTGCACTATAAACTCTTTGTATCCACCAAAAATCAAAAATGAAGAGAGCGACATTAGCAATTCAAAAGTTGCCTTTTTGTGACACTTTGAACAAACAGGCTGTTTCAACTTACGAGTGGCCTTCATTGTTTCTGGTTCTCCAGCTATCAGTGAAATCATTCTTTGGGCTTGTAAATATTCTCATTCCTCCCCATCTTTCTTTTCTGCATTGGTATCTCCCACTCACATTGCAAAAAGCTGGACATTTTACACACTGCAACCTTTTTTTGTCGGTGAACATGAATATTTATTCATTGTGTGCATTCGCTCTCTCCGCCTCCTCCATCGCTCTTCTTCTGTGTGTCAAACTTGCAGATTTTCTGCCGTTTTTTTAGTTATCATCTCTTTTTCAATCTTACCTTCTCAATTTAGGTTCATGGACAGATGTACTTTATAGTACAGGTGTGTATGATACATATCAGTCCTACTGTGTGTCAATACTGGTAAAAAAAATAATATGAACCTAATGATAAAGAGACAAAGCATTCTGTTTTTTTGTGTTCACATAGGCCTTTCACTTAAGCTGACAAATTCTTCAGTTTTATTTGTTCATTTGTGCTGTCAGTGACTCACAATCCACACACTGGAACTAAAGTCCACAATGTCATTTCGAACATCCCCAGTCTACCACGTTTTTGGGCACTTTCATACCTGGAAAATTCAACAGAATTCTCCAGGGGGGTTTCCATGCGTTATGTGCTTAACCTCTGTTGCCTGAGAAAGTGTGGCAGCGCAGACAGACATCTGCAGCCATAACAAAGTCTTAAGTCAGAACAAAAGAATGTTAATGGGGTAATGTGATGTGAGGTTGGACAGGTCTGTGTGATATATTGGAAGGATTGTTCGGTGGAGGAAAAAGTGTGCTACAAGCCCCAAGTTTATAGGGACCTGCTTATCACCATCCATTGTGTGAAAGTGAAACCTGATAGTTTTTTGGCACAGTGCAGTCGCTCATAAAGATGGCAATGCACGGTGCCTCCAGGCAAATTGTATGCCTAAAATAAAGCTAATGTAGCTTCTGTTGATGAATTGCTGTTGTAATGAATGGAGCATGTGGTTTTTCGGTGGTAGGGGTTTTAATGGGGTTTTTTAGGCTTAATAGCTTACATGTATTTTAATACTTTTATTTCATGATGTTTATTTTTTTCTAATTATTATGGTGAAAATTAGATTTTAAGGATATAAAATAAACATTTATTACGTCTGGTCTCTTTTTGCCCTAAAGCATCTATTTTTTTCACCTTCTGCATGCAAGGCCCCCATCATCTGGCTTTTAAATGATTTTTTTACTAGATTATAGCAACTCATTTCACATTTGCCAGCTGTCATTATATACCCCTCAAGTGCATTCAAAACAGTGTGGCCCAAATTTGGTTCAGTGAATTCTCCCAAAAACAGATTTAGGACACTGTTTATGACAACACACTGGGCACCTGCTAACCAATGCCTAAAAAGTTGGGATGGCTCTTTCCTCTCTAAACCAGGTAGAAAACCTGATCCTTGGCACTTAAAATAATAAACCTTCCAAACAGTCGAAACTGAAGACTCAATGCACACAGTTTCGAACGATTGTTTTAATGACTAATAGTCAGATCTGACCACACCTTCTAACCAAACCTAACACTTCCATGCATAAATATGTTTTCCCTGGCACCTCATGACTATTTTTTTACCTTCATGCATTTGACTCTCAGAAAAAAAAGGTACAAAAGCTGTACCTTTTTGTCACTGGGACAGTGCTTTTTAAAAAGGTCCTAATATGTACTTTTTATGTATTAAGGTGCAGATATGTACCTTTGAGGTACTAGAATGGCTCCAGCGTGTATTTTAGAGATACCAATTTTAAGTGCAAAAGTGTACTTTTTGAAAAGTACCGCCCCAGTGACAACATTTGTACCTTCATTTACCTGTGTACGAAACCTTTTACACTGCTAAGACTTGTGCTACAGGAAATGTTTTGCTTAATTTATTATAATGTACTCACAGTGAGTGTTTGCTTTTCCATAAAAACAACCTTTTCTTTAACTATGAATCAACACACAGGTACAGGTTCAAATCTAGTATGACATGTATTTAATATTTACATGCATTTGTCTACACAAGAGAAAAACAACACTAAGTGGGCACTTTTATAATGATAATATAAATAGGCTTATCGACTTTTCAGAAAGAGAAAATGTTTTTTTAAAACACTAAAAAATATTAATACACGAGATAAGGGGTATCATAGTGGTGAGCATTGTGGTGATAGTTTTTATTTATTGTGTGGCTGCGTTAAAAAATTCTCATGCAAAATTAAAATATTTTCATAAGTTTGTTGTGTGGCTGTATTACGTTTATTTTATGTAAATAATAATTAAAATGTTTTCATAAGAAACCTTAATGTATGTGAACTGGATTTGTAAGTGCACTTTGGGGTTGGACTGCTTGCGTTTCTTGGGTCCGATTTCAAAGCCCCCAAACCCTTTCAGCGGTGAGGGTGGACGCAGCGATGTCCTCTGCTGGCGTCAGGTCATGTGTAGGCAGATCCACCTCCCGTTACACGGCGTGCCCGATTTATGCTGGCAAGCTTGGGATTCCCTCGTCTCCTGACATCATTGTAGCGCTTGGCGCAACGACGGGGATGCCAGCTGATGAGACAATTGTGGCTATTTCCTCTCACGCCTGTTTAACCTACGCTGATTTGGGCGGGTTTCTCCTATCCCCATACAAAACAACTTCTCTGTCTTTGACTGCTCTTACAAGAACGTCGATCTCCTCGGCTGTGAACCGCTCCTGGCGTGCGCCTGGTAAATCCGTCATAATAATAGCAACCCGTCATGGAACTTGCGCCCTTGCGTTTAAAGGGAATGTTGGATAGCGTTCTGATTGGTTTATTTGACGTTACGCCCAAACCACACCTATGAATAATGAACCTACTTCAGACAAACCCCTTATTGATTTGCGCCCGGCGCAAGAGTTATTTCTCCCGCCGGGAAAATAGCAACAGCGCCCAAGATCCGCCCACAAACTCACTTGCGCGTTGCGCTTCGCACTTGCGTTTCAGATCGTTAAAATAGGGCCCTTAGTGTCAATATAAGTTGGTCTTCTGACTCGGGGTGTCCGCTGATTTTAAAGGGGGAGTGCACGATTTGTAGCAAATCAGCAGTAAGGTGCGTGTATACTAAACAACATTGTTGCCTGGGTTGCATATGTGTGGGGCGGGTCTATCAAAAGAAGGTCCAGATTCTATTGGGGTAGGGGCGTGTTTGTTTAGGTGATTTCAAATGTCAACATTGGCTTTCAGAGATCATGGACCCTGCCTTTAAATGTTACTCAAAGAGATGATGGGATATTCATGGTGGAGTGTCTGAAGTAGAAAGTGCTATTAGAGTCAGCAAAGTAGGAAAGTGGATTGATAAGATTCATTATAGCAAATTTAAATGCTATTGTTCATGATTTTTATCGGCTGATCATCCATTAGTTTCTATTATTTATAAGCAATGTGGTGTAATGTGCCAATTACTCAGTTAAATGGTACACTTGTAAATGCATGGTCTACGTCATCTATTGCATTTATTTTTCACCACCACAAAGAAAAATATACAGGCTAATGCACAGTTATGTTTGTGTTATGATATTTACTTATAAAACCTACTATTTGTATTCAAAATATTACACACTGTTAAAAATTTGCTGTAGTTATGCAGCTGTTGCCAGTAACTTACCGTAGATTTTTACTGGCAACAGCTTGTTCACAGTTAAATACATTAAACATTAACAAGTCTTTGTCTTTACAAAATAAAACTATACAATAGCAGCCTCGTGCAAAGCATACTGGGAACCAAAAATCCTCTTTAACCTTTTTCTGTTTTTTCTTTCAGATTTTGTTTCCCAGAATGCTTTGCATGAGGCTGTTATTTTAGCTTTATTCTGTAAAGACAAAGACTTGTTAATGTTTAATGTTCATTTAACTTTGAACAAACTGTTGCCAGTAAATAACATGACATTTAAATTACAGTAAGTATATTGTTATTTCTACAGAATTTTTTTACAGTGCACCTACACAAACCGCTGACCATTTTCCATGTAAAATTTACTGTATTTGATTTGTTGGTAGTCAAAAAGAGAGAAAGGAACAAACCAACTGTAATTGTTACACTCAACACTGACAGCTTCTCTAATTCTTAGTCATGATGTCAAATCCATCACCTAAAACAGAATTCCTCTTTTGTTTTTTTACATAATGTACAATTTGACAATGTAACATCCTCCTGTCCTGTCCCTAGTACTGTATCAGTTTCCTGATCCTCAGGAAATACTTTTCATACAGTTAATAGCTTGTTGTGTGCAGTAAGTAAACATCTAGATGGCACTCATTGTAAAATTTGACGTATAAATATGAAGTGAAACTTGGGATTTTACAGACATGTAATTTCCTGTTTTGTATTTGTGGGTTATATGAATGTGAAACAAAAATTATGTTCCTCTTCTATGACACTATAGGTCTATATCAGTAGGACAGGGATAGATTAAAGGGGACATAGCATGAAAATCTGACTTTTTCCATGTTTAAGTGCTATAATTGGGTCCCCAGTGCTTTATCAACCTAGAAAATGTGAAAAAGAACAACACAGTAACTTAGTTTTGGTAAACCATTCTCTACAAGCATGTGAAAAAATAGGTCATTGAAATTTGGCTCCCCCTGTGATGTCGGAAGGGGATAATACCGTCCCTTAATCTCCACTATACACCATACATAAATTCCATCCAATGAGTCACACAAATTTGACTATACCGAGTCGTCTTGCTCTCATATAGTAAGAATAAAATAAATTGACTCGTGGATGTCATGTCATATATCCCACACTACAAACTCAAATGTCATCAAAAGCACCTAATGCATAAATCAACCACCGAGTTCTTTTTATTGGCATGGCTATTTCAAACTTCATCAGCAGACCTCAAGTAAGGGATAATGTATAGGCAGCAGGTTGTTTTCGCAGAAATAAGCCCTGACAGTGTGATCAGGAACATACTATTTGGTTTAATCATTTGTAAATATAATGTCATAAATGTTATTAAAAGTCCTTCCAGAAAAACGCTGAGTGTTTTTGGGATAGTTGCGGGCAAAAATCCTTGGTCTTGCGGCACGTTTTCTTAAAAAATTCAATGGAATATGCGGGATATTTATGCAATTTTATGCAAAGAAATTGCAAAAACTGTTAGAACTTGCAAAAACTGTTTGCAGCTTTTCAATGATGTTCACGTCACATAATCACGTCACATATTTTGCGCATGGAAATCTGCAATTTATGCTGCGAAGGTGCAGCGTATTTGGAAAAAATGCGGCCCCGCATAAATATGCAGACTTTGGCTGATTATGCATATAATTATGCAATCGCATAATCACGTTTTTCTGGAGGGACTGAACAGCACTCGTGCTGCATTACCACTTTGGGTGTGCATTATTTCCTTATAATTCCACGGCCTGTCATCAATTATTTGCTACTACATAACATACATTGGAATGTTGTGACTGGCCAATCAGGATCTGTGTATTAAGCAGCAATAACAGGAAGTAGCCTACTAAAAATTGTTTGTCCAATAAGTACTTTTATGTCTGTGGGATGCAACCAGCATGCATCTAATGATTGAGACATAAAAATTCCTATGAGTAAGGAAGTCAAAGTCAGCTAAAAAGGCCTTTAGATAAGTAAACACAGCTACTCCAATACAGTTTCCTCCAGTTACTTTCACAAAGTCGTCAGACTGCATGTTAAATCATGCAAATGTCGTGGCTTTAACACCGGGTGCATCTCTTTGAAGTACACAGTAAAAAGTGAAACTGCATTCTTTCCTCAAGGCACTATTTCTGCCTTGATCAGGCCCATAAAAACTTACTTTAGTTGGAACATGCAGTCAGGTTGATTTGGTAACACTGTTTAATATTTAAACTCAAAAGCATGACCACATCTTTGAAAGAGATAAACATGGTGATTTGTTCGTCAACCTTGTAGTAAATGAGTCACAGGCATCTGTATCAGAAGAAGTATTTCACATCCACACCCAGAAACACCTATTTGTGGCTTTTACAACGAAAATAAATTCAAGTCTTTACAAGTTGGGAGGCCCAAGTGAGAAGTACAGTATAGTTGAAGTTTCTGTTTCCCAGCCAGTTAGTTCCTCAGTCAGTTTTGGGCCGTTTTTAGCTCTTGCACTGTACATTTTTGTGGTGGAGGAGCTACATGGCCAATGTTGCAGTCTGTGTTTCAGGTCCCTCCCTTTTGTTTGGGTGGCTGTTCACTTCTTCCTACAGCTCTCCTAGCATGCCGTTTTTCTCAACCAAGACCATGTATGGTCAGGGACTAATCGAGACTGGATGGGAGGGACAACTGGGAACAGTCAAGGCCCCGGTGGTGAAATTAACTTGAGAATAAGTATTTATTTTGAGGACCAGCATAATCAGAGCTGAACAGGAATGAAAAACAGTGGACAGGATCAAGACTAATACTCAGCAAGTCGGTTATAGTGGATAAGACATTAGATCAGTACACGAGGAAGAGTAGAGAGACTAAAAATAGTGATTTGGTTTGGTGGTTGCCATCTCTTCAGGAATTTATGAGAATATTATAACACAGTTGAAATTAGGTGAAGTTCAGCAAATGATTTCATATGATTGATGAAGCTTTTCATTAGTGAACTTTTATCTTGTCAAAAGTACATTAGTTATTTTATTAAAATTTGTTATCATTATTTTTTTCTGGCCTTGTTTCCATAAGCAGCAACTTATATGCCCTGTAGACTTGCACCCTGGGTAGGCTGCTTAAATACAGACTGTAATCACAAACTCATGGCATTGTACGATTTACCCCCATGGCATGCACGCTGCAAGCGACGTGCCAAGCTCTGCATGTGGACTGCAGGAGAGTCTGGCACGCTTTCTCACTCCATAGTTCCACAAGATTAAAGTTAAGCACGATCTAATTGACCGTCCACTCGCAATATGTTTGTGTTGTTGACAGCGTCGTTGATTTTAACGAAAGCGGTCGTGTTTTGGCGCGTAGCGCGTGTGCACGATTCCGCTCTGTGTGTGTGATTCCGCTCCGCGTTTTCTATGTCACTCATTGGCTCGGTGCAGTGGCGCAGTACTGTATCATGTTTCCTCCTCTTGCCGCCATTTCACATGATCGAGACTCATAATACTTTCACTTACCGTGTCATGGTGGATCAGAGTCCTGCTGTTGTAATGGCAATAAATGTGCTATTAATAACCGTGTAGTTGTCGCTTTGTTCTGGCCTGCGCTTTGTTTGACGGGGTCTTTGTAGCTTCCACGCTTGTCAAAATTGTATTATTTGTCGGAATGAACATGACAACAGCAGCGTTTTCATATTATTGCTGTTTTTAGGCAATATAAATCTTTAGTTCCTTACAAATATGTACCATTCGTCCCAGTTTCTGCCAAATTACTGATTAGTACTATTCATTCTTACAACAACCAGAAATGTATTGTATTATTATTTAATATAAGTCACTACTTTATACTGTCATGAAGCAAATACATACATCCTGAATATACATTCATCTTAATTTAACACTTTAACATAATTTCTATATTTTCTTCTTTATTTCCTGTAAAGCTTCTTCGGAACAATGTGTATTGTAAAGACATACGTAAATAAAATGTAAAAAAAAAAGTATTTTAAGACATTTATTCAAAATTATGCATACAACTCCAACTAGATTTAGTTGTTTTGGTGCTTCAACACATTTAGTCTTAAATAGACTGATCTGATGTCATGTTTCACAATTATAGCAGCACAACTTTTTGGAAAATATCTACAAAAAAAAAAAAAAATCATCAACTACTGTTATGCATTAGAAAGCAAATTCTTTATTGTGTCATTATTGGGTTAACTTAAACTATTGGATGTTATTTGTCACTTTAGATTTTGCGTATCAGGACAAGCACTGCATTTTATTTAGTTTTAGAGTTTTGTTGACTTATTTGATCAATCTGATATATTTTTCCTTTACTAAAGGACAACATTTTGCTGTTATACTTGCTGTTAGAATAAACAGAGGATTTCTTTAGTCCCTCTAGTGGTCATAAAATCATGGATGCGCAGAAATGTACACAATTACACATTTGGCAGTTTAGTTTTTACATTTTATTTTCTTTATGAACTTTGTAGCAATTCAGATATGTAAAACTGACTAAGTAAATTAATCTAAATGTAAGTTTATATCAAATAAATAAATTGGGAGGAATTTCAGTGGATTTTGCTGTGAGCAGTTCATAAAAGAAACATTTGACCCTTTCGTTGTTTGTTACTATTTTTCTTAACTAATGTAATCTTTGTTTGAAAATTACCGTAACATAATTATAATAAAGCACATCAACTGGATGTGTATGAAGCACAATCATTTACATTTTAGGACATTGCGAATGCAGTTTGTAAAAGTTCCCACCAGATGGCAGCAAATATCTTTAGTTTGTTGAAAGTCGTTCCTTCAATGAAGGAAATGTAGTATTATGATAAATATTTATAAAAACTGCACTGACAATGCAGACTGCATTGTAATCAACACTTATATATTACTCATATCTGTATCAACATACTGCATGTTCCTGACTACACAGTAGGCTGTTTTCTAAACTGTTTATGGACTTTTGCACATTGGCACAATCCATTACATTTTATTGATCCGTAAAAATAATCCTTGAATATTTATTTGCTGTGAACCACAGTTCCAAGATAAAAAAAAAATATTCTGCTATGTATCTACTTGTTACATACATGTTGTATCACAAGGTCCATCTGCACATTATAACATTTATATTTTACATAACTAAATTAATTGTTAAACCTTTTAGGATTTATTGAACCCTTTGAATAGCACAGCTGTGGAGAGCATGTGGTCTATGAATTATTAATACTGTTTTGATGTCATGCATTTATAGAGACACGTTCAATGTTTTATTGAAATTGAATCGGATAATGTGCATCCTAAATTGTATACTTTCTTTCTGTGTTTCCCGGTCTTTCTTTCTTTGCCAATAGCATTTACTGGGTAAAGGTCTCAAGATTTCAGATTTTTTCTTGTTGGGTGGAGAAATTGCTTTAGTTGTCACATTACAAAGGTAATTCACTCAAGCAGGACAATAAGTGAAAAATGCTTTGGTCAGCAAGTTGACTCTTAGTAGTCAACTAAACCTTTTTTCACCTTATCAACAAAGCAGAAAATGTTTTAAAAGTTTGTGATTGGCCGGGCTCTCCTAAAACTTGAATTTTGGAAACTACATTATTGCTCTCACCACTAGGTGAAGTCAAAACACTTAATAGGTAACTCACATAGGTACTGCACCCCACTGCAGGTTAACCCTACACTCTAAAAATGGCTGGGTTATTTTTAACCCATAATGGTTAAATATTGCACAGAACACGTGCTGGGTTAAAACTAAACCATGCGTTATAATAACCCAGTTCGGTTAAAACAACCCAGCATTGGGTCAATTTTAACTCCGCATCGGGTCAATTTTAACCCAGCATTGGGACAATTTTAACCCAGCATTGTGTCCTGTTCAATATTTACCCAACATGGCTTAAAAATAACCTAGCTATTTTAGAGTGTAATACAGAAGTGCAACTCAAAACTTGACATGCACAATAGTTTGGTTTTTATTTATCCATAGTTCAAATACAGGCCTTTAACAAGTACAGTCTTATGATACCTCAGGATATAATATTTAGTTTGTCTGGGATGAGATTAGCCACACACGTTAAAAATATACAGGTGGGCCAATCAGCATCCGTTCACTATAGAAACTGCACATACACACTTTGTCTCTATTATAACTTGCTAAGTTTAATACAAGAACCATAAACATTGAAAAATGGCAGTCTGCGATCTGTCTACACTTAAAGGTAGGTCTGTTGTTTTAAGCTTGAGGAAGCGAGTCTTTTATCACTGTAGTGACACCTACACAAAAGGTACCATCGAATAAGTCTCCGTGGACCTCTCGTATGTTGACATATCTAACTCCTCTCAAGGGCAGAGATGCAAGTTAAGACAGAGCTCACACTGGTTTGCAGCATTCCTGTAGCGAAACCAAGCCCCATAGCATATGACTTAAAAAAAAGAAACAGATGTTTCAAGGTTTTGAGTTTATTTGAAGTATTATTAGATGCATATTGATGATCTGGTCAAGTGCATTTCTTAAAAGTATACTTATGTGCATGAGTAGCCTGCATATCAAAGTAATAGAAGTCATGTAATGGAGACATTCTAGCAAGCAATAGCCGTCATTTCGCCATCTAGGTTAACTCTAGACCCAATATGAGTAATCCAAAATAAACTTGAATTTGGTTACATGTCGTTTTTGCTAAGTAAGTTGCAAAATGTACACCATGTAAGCAGAGTCAACAGTGATTACAATGTGTTTGGTTTCATTTATTTATTTGCTATGGTTAAACATTTATTCAATTTTTTAATTTGTTTAGTTTTAGACATAGACGTCTGGGCGGTCATTAGAGGTCTTTTTAACAAAGAAATTGCTTGCTGGGATCAGTTATCCGGTACTACATAGCAGCAGCATGCTTATCCCTTAGCAATGATAACTGAAGAAATACCCTGAAAATGTAATTTCACTACAATTAGTTTCAGGGAAATGCATTTACCTCCCCCATGTTTTTTCACAGTTTAAGAACAGAGGCACTGGCGCTGTGTGCCAGTCTGACCCGGTGTGCGATACCAAACCAATTTAAGTGGGATCTAATAGTTAAAACAGAGTGTTATGCTTATGCTGCAGGGCCAGCAGGGTTCAGCTTCACTGTTTATTTGTCTTTGGGGAAATCCTCACTGGGACCTTTATACAGTAGGCTGTGATCAGCGGAAGTTTGTGTAAACCATGAAATAAACAAGCTTGATTCATTGCATTTTAATGCTGAAATCTTAATAGTTTTCCTTTTTTTTTTTTGGCTGCACAAAATTATATTTGCCTTGCATTCGTTTTTTCTTTTTGTGGTTAGGCAACAGTAACAGTACCGATCTTGCGATGTCTGCTTGGCCCATGCTAGACACCACTACTAAAGCACTTGTTTTACCTTAGATTACATACAAGACACGTGAGAGAACCACAAAACACTTCTTTTAAATGTACCATTATGATTCATTAGCTAGATGTTGTATTTCAGATATCATTATTTGATATAAAATAAAAGCCAATGTTCCCATGTATTCCCATGTGGTACTTAATGGGCCTAAGTAAAACTCAATACAATACTGTTACCCTGTATAAAATCAGTTCAGAAAATGACTGATGATCATTGTCAGTTTATTCATAATGTATTTGGTTGATTCAAAGCATCTTTTTTTGGACTAGTGACAAGATTAATTAGTTCAGGTAAACACTATTTGGATGGTAACACTGTATGCACTGTATTTAAGGGTTTTGCATTGAATTTAAAGGTGACATAGAATGATTGAACGGGTTATTTATCCTTGTTCTGTGATGTGACATGTAGACAAAAAAAAATTTGTTTGGGTCTGTAATGCCTTGGAAGCTTCCTTAATAAAAACCTCTCTCAGATAGCTCTATTAGGGTGGGGGATTTTAAACAAGTGGTTTTGCACCTATGGCTCCCCCTACTGGCTTAACTTGCAATCTCATTACTGATTGGCTGACATTGCTACATTTTTTGAGTGTCAGCCAATTATTTTAAAGTGGAGGGGCAGTGAGATGCCTGTGATGTCATAAGCATCAGTTTTTCAGATTGGGCTGTTTTCTGGCTGACATTTCTAAAAGAGGAATTTCTATGAGACTGAGATGTTAAGCATGTCTAACACTTTTTGTATGTTCATGAATGCAGGTAGACTACCATTATTCAACAAAGACAAGGTAAACATGTTTTTTCATTCTCTGTCCCCTTTAAGCTTGGGAAAGGACTTCATTTGGTTTTGGAGTGATGCTAAAAATATAGGTATTGAAAATTTTTTTTAAGTCCTTTACGTCAATATATTTAGCTTGTTTTTTGAATTTGTATGAAGTTTATTAAAATCTTATTATCCCCTTCCCCTACGTTTTTAATTAATTTTTATGTGTTATCATTAAAGTTATTAATAATAACTCACAAAAGGTGCTACACACTCAAAAAAAAGTGTGCTAAATAGCACTAAAAGCTCGTAATCATAGGGGAACCATTTTTGGTGCTATATAGCACCTATATAGCAACTATGAAGAACCATCGGGGGTGATATAGCACCTTTATAGCACCACACATGGTTCTACATAGCACAATATGGTTCTGCACAGATGCTACATAGGTGCTATATGGCACTTAAAATTATGGTTCCCCTATGATTATGAGCCAGTGAACCACTTTTAGTAGCACCATTTGTTTTTAGAGTGTATTGCCTGAGCGTCCTTTTGCTACATCACACAACAGATTTGGGAGCTGTTCACACTTTTTACTCCTTTGAATGTTTCTTTGGTAAGGTTGTTTTTGAGAGTCATTTTTTGGCACATAGTTTAAACTACTCCAAAATTATAATAGCAGAGAATGGAAATATGAATATAAAAATAGGAAAGGTAAGATTATACTTTTGTTTTGAACAGAAGCTGTTCAGTTCTATAAAATCAGTTTGGTTAATATCTACTCCCATTATACACTACACAGTTGACATTTGCCTAAATGTGTGTTTTTGTATTGAGTTATTACAAAAATGTGATGTTGTTAAGTTTTAGAGAGCATATGATTAAAAAATTGAACCCAACACACAAAACCAAAACCATTCCTTGTGACAAGCATTTGTGTATTTGGACTTTGCACTGACAACCTTGTTTGTTCAGGATATAGCTCTGTTTGACAACACATCTAGATCTGCCCTGGATATTTATAATATTTAACCCTGTCTGTGAAATCCAGGCTAAAGTCTCATAATCTAATTTTGAGCTCAAAGTTTGATTTCAATATCTGATTTTACATTAAAGTCCACCTTTCATTGCTAAAAACAATGGTATTTTGTGTATTTGGTATAATACAACGTGTCTGTGTGGTTTATGGTTAAAAAAACATTATTCTCCACATACCGTATATGCTTTTTTAGCTCCAGATTTCACTCTCTTCCTGAAACGCATGGATTTTATACAAAACTCATCGATTTGAAAAGCGCTGTGTCCATGATTGGCTACCTAATCTGTATGTTGTGATTGGCCTGAATACCTCTGACGTCAGAGGGAAATATGACACTCTTAACATGTTGGAAAGATTTGCTACCAATGCAATGCTAAGTAAGGAATAATTGATGACGAGCCGTTGAATTATAAGAAAATAATGCACACCCAAGGTGGTAATGCGGCACGACAGGAAGGACTGGAGTCAGTTATTCTGCTTATACTACGGTTACCACAAACATTGCTCTGGTGCCCATTTTTAACCATCTAACTGTGGGTTCACACCAGCCACGTTTGAGGCGTCAAATTCGTGTCTACAGTGTCTACTTTGCCGTTTGAACATTTTGAGTTTACTTGCTTCATTCACGTGTGAAATTCTAGTCATCGAGAGATTCACGCGGAAATTCGCATCATGGGAGGGGCTTCTAGGACTCCGCTTGCTTTCTGTAATCACATCACTACTAGAGCCAGCTCCTGATTGATTAACGCGGCACGTTTTTCCGCCAAAGTTCAAATTTTTCAACTCGCTCTTTTCCCGCGGCAACGCTCAATTCACGCGAACGAGGCGGAATTGTGTCTAACATGCCACGCTAAACGCCTCATGCTGCGTTCAGACCAGCCGCGGTAAAGGCATCAAGCGCGAGTGATTTCAATGTTGAAGTCGCAATGAAAGTAAAATAAAAAAATGTAATTTGTTTTGTAATATTGTGGTATTTTTTACAAATGATTTATCTGTGAGCTTCATTAATTTTTAAAAATTAATGTGCCCTCATAATCTTTAATCAAAAATGCAAATCTCCTCCCCTCCTAAAAACGATCTTTCTTTACTTCCGGTCATATGGTATGGCAGGTGGGCGGGGTCCGGGAGAATATCGCTGCGATTAGCAATTAGCAACACGACCCAACTTCAAATGATCCAGTTAGATCTCAATGGACAAATTCAAATCCAGCCCTGTCTTATTTCATTTCAGAGGCCGGTTTTACTCGGATACACGTCACCACGGGAAAATAAGGCAGTTGATACTTCCTTTTCATGGCAACTTTAAGTCAATGTAAAGACGCGTTGATGTGCGTCTAGAGGTCTCGCGGCGCGAATGAGCCATTTAGCGTGGTGCGGTAGACGTGATTCCGCCTCATTCACACGTCTAGTTCACACAAATTGAGCGTTGCTTTGGGAAACACGGTTGAAACATTTGAACTTTGGCGTAAAAAAACGCACCGCGGTAACCAATCAGGAGCTTGCTCTAGTAGTGACGTGATTACAGAAAGCAAGCGGAGTCGCAGAAGCCCTTACCAGGCAAAATTCCGCATGAATGTCTCGATTACTAAAATTTCACGGGCGTCTTTCACGCGTGAATGAATCGAGTAAACTCAAAATATTCAAGCGGCAAACTAGACGTGGTAGACGCGGATTTGACACCTCAAAGGCGGCTGGTGTGTACCCATGGTCATTCGCGCTGCAAGACTTCCAGACGCACGTCAACGCGTCTTTACATTAACTTAATATTGAAGTCACTTGCGTTTGATGCCTCTACCGCGGCTGGTCTAAATGCAGCAGACCCGAGTTTTGGTTTGTCTTTTTTTTTTAGATTTCTTCCAGCTATTTTGGGGTTAGGAAGAACCAATAAATATAATAACCAAATATTTTTCTTTGAACATGAAGCAGTGTATTTGTCTATGTTTGTGTACAACAGGTTCCAGTTACACTGAATTAAGTATTATGGTGCAAAAAAAAAAATTGGGTCCGGGTCCTAGGAGGTTAAGGGCGCACTCACACTATCCAAACCAAACCGCGCTCGAGCGCGTTTGACCCCCAAAGCCTGGTTTGTTTGACTAGTGTGATCGCTCTGTTCCGTGCCAGGCGCGGATTGTTTAATTGCGCCGCGGCCGGGTTGCAGAGGTGGGCCGGAGCGTGGTTCACTTGCGCTCAGGCGTGGAAGGCTATGGTGTGAGCGCAATCGCGCCTGAGCGCGATTCAAAAGGTGAAGACGTCAGTTGCGCGACCACTCACGTTCATCTGCCTGCGTAAAAACCTTTTGCTGTGAGCAGCGGGGTAACGTGAATGTCCGATCTGCACACGTGACAGATCAACTAAGCAATATGATGACATTTGAGAGGGCTGCCTGTAATCGCGCACCAAATGATTCAGAATAAAAAACACAGACTTTTCATTACGGTGGGTTCCAGTGTTAAGAGAGAGCTTTACTTCCTGCTTTTTTCAAAACAATCGCATCTTAATGACGAAAGCCGGCCCGGACTCGGATCGATAAGAAGTACATTGTGAGTGCGTGCATCTGGGGGAGTAGGGAGGGGTGACAATCGCGCTGCGGCATGGTTTGGTTTGGATAATGTGAGTGCGCCCTAAGACATTTGACAGGTTAGGGGTGCGGTTTACAGAAAAATAATCAACACCATCGAACATTTCTAAGCCAATCAGAATAAAGCATTCAACAGGCCCTATAACAGGAGATAAGTCCAGGCAGGAGGAATTATAATAATGTCCGTCTTGTCTACATCACCAATCCCAGGAAGTAAACTGTTGCCTACAATGTGTTTGTTATAGTCCAAGAAAAGAGATTTACGTTGGAAACGATAACTCGCGTTATGGTTTACTTTGGGATTTGTACCTTTTGCATATCGTTATCATGAACTACATCACACTTACACACCAAAGGAAATGTAAAATCATGAATCGGACAATAGGTGCCGTTTAATATTGCCTGAGTAAGGCCATGTCAAACATTTAAGACATCAAAATTATATTTTCACAAAATGTTCTTTATAGAACTTAGAGCTTTTATAGAAAACCACCAAAATATATATAGTAAATCACAAAAAAGTACCCTTTATCTGGGTTTTGACATAAATTCATAAGAAGCTGTGCAGTTTAAATTCTTCAAATTGCTGCTGTATAAAGCCAGTGCTCACTGCCCATAAAACGGCACTTATCAAGATGTTATCAAGATCTCTGGATGATCGAAATCCCGCCCTACGTTACAGCTCTGAGCACCCCAAGAAGTCACCCACCCAGCTAAATGCAGTCACCATGAGATCTTAATACTCTAAAGTTTATCTGTGCATCTGTGATGCTATCTCTTCTGTAACTCTAGAGGGGACACATGTGAGATAACTGGGGTCTGTTGTTTCCCAAGAGAAAAAATCTCCATGTTTGATCTTTTTGGAGAAACACTTGAGATATTAAAGAGATCCTAAATGCCATTTTTCTTTCTTATGGTTAACTGTCATAGTTGTTTAGATTGTTTCTGTTTTATGTAAATTTGTCCTTGGTCCACAGACTTGGAAAATATACTTTCTCCTCTCTCAGATGTGGCCATTAGGTCAGATCCACAAAGGGCAACTCAGTTTCCTTTCAAATGCGCAAATACTATAACACACGAACAATGTTCTAGTTATGTGGCGGAGATGAGGAAGTGAAGCAAACAAAGCACCTTTCTCTCTTCCAAATGAACACCCCTCCCACTGAAACTAGCTCTTAGCTCACTATGGTGCCTTACATCATCTGTGCGTGATGTCACAGTGGATGCATTGGATGACCTCGGGCAAAAATGAATGACCTTTCAATCCAGACTAACTGACAATCGCAGACATTCAGTCCACTGATGCACTGACAGAATAACTGACAGGTTGTTTGATTTCAAAGATGTGTTAACAATCTGTAATGACCTTAAGTAGATGAAATTTATTCAGCCAAAAATATTCCCCAACACCTTCTGCGGCTGTATAAAAGAAAATTTACAATAGCAGTTATACAGTACATAAATATTAAGTAAATATTTTACTCTGACCTCGCATGCCCTCATTCACTAAATTAAAATTTAAGCCACGCACTGCATGAGGTCCGAGCCCAACTTGTGTGTATGATTCAGGCCAAATTCATGCATTTTTTTTAACAACCCTTCAATCTTGTTAGGCTTTAAATAAAGACTTGGGGACTATCCTGTACACCTTTGCACCTAAATAATTAATTTAGTTCCTCAATGGTACATATTTGTACAAAATGTTACCTGAAGGGTACAAATTTGGAACTTTTTTAAAGGGTACGGCCCAAGAGACAGCTTCGGACCATTTTTCGGACAGTGTACACACTTGCTTCTAAATGCTTGTAGGTAGTGTTAGCTTGTTGACACATTGAGGCATCGTGTAATACGTTTATAAGACTGGATATTCATCTGCCATCTCGTTTCCTGTCAAGAGTGTCCTTGGGGAATTCTGTCCAGCTTGAATTTTGCCCAGGGGTCCTCTGGCTTTGTTGGGGCTACAGCTGCTGATATGGATAAGATGTAATCCAAGCCACAGCACTCATTGGGCCATGTGGGACCCCCAACACCGCAGAGATCTGTCCTGCTATAATAGCACTGATGAGGTAATTGCAGATAAATTTAGAACTGAATCAAATAGTGGGTGGGTGCACAAGAGTTGAAAGAGCAAACGCTTTGTGGGTGATAACCTAAATAATCCACTGCATATTGTTTGAAAATGGTCTCACTTACAGATGCTACCTCACATCATTGTTGAACAGCAACTTGTGCCGAGAGAGTGTGCTACAATAGTGTTTATATGGACACTATTGTGATGCAGCTGCTGAAGCCAGTTACCGTGGCAGCAGTCAGCATCATTTCCCCAGTGAACAACAAACATGCCCAAGTACCATCATCCTCTTAGGCTTTATTACACCATGATCAGTGGTGAAAATTGAAAAGAATGATGTAACATGGGCTAATGGTTTCAACATACTGTGCTATTTGTGCTTTAAACGTTTAAGTTCTACAGACTGTGTCATTAGTTGTAATAGAGCCAAGCATTTGACATTTAGCATAAATACACATCAGTGCTTCACATTTGTGCGGGAAGATAATAGCTTTGTTACTAAACCTAGAGCTTGTGAGTTATTCAGGTAAGGTAAGACCATAATCATCTTCGTACATCTTAAATGACTGATTGGAGAACACTACATCACCATGTGACGCAAATAGTGCTCCTCATAGGGACTAGCATGTTGCGTCACGATACTCATATGTAGGACATTCAAATATTGTGTTAAATAAATACATTTTAATTACACTGAATATGTATTCATCAAAACCTTACAGTATTAAATGAAATATAAGTATATCATCCACCATCCATGCTGTGCTCGGCGCAGTGCATTCTGGGGTTGCCTTATCTGCAAAGAACAAATAGGATGCAGTGTTACAATGTGGACAAAATTAGATCATATGAGACAGACAAGTTACCCAGAGCATTTACAGTATGTTAACTGTAGGTATTGCATTTCAGGTTTTGGGACAGAAGAAATGCTAAAAGGATGTAGAACTGTGCTCTATAAGACCCACAGACTTCCATAAATCAAACAGCTTCTGGCTAACTGGACACATGCTGTTAAGTGCAATGGGCTGTTTGTTCACCCTCCTATCAGGGTCAAGAGAGCACTGCCCTGTTAGTATGACTTCACATAACTGCTGGGTTGACTGCTGGGTCACAATGTGTCCCATAGTGTAAATATGTGGTTTATCGCATCTACAGAGAATACTTGTGCATGCGAGCAAGTGATGAAGCCAAAGATAAAGCTAATACGAATTACCTTAAAATTAACTCACCCTTAAGTTGTTATAGACCTATATACATTTCTTTGTTCTGCTGAACATAAAGGAAGATATTTTGGACGATGTCTATAACAAAAGTGTTTATGAGCACCATTGACTTCCATAGTATTTGGATTTCCTACTATGGAAGTCAATGGTGCTTCTGTTTTCTGCCTGCTTACAAATATCTTCCTTTGTGTTCATAAGAACAGAGCAATTGAGGGTGAGTAAATGATGACAGATTGCATTTTTTGTGTGAATTATCCCTTTAAGGAGACTAACAGCTAGTAATAGTAAAAGACAGGTGTTCACATAACTTATAATAATATAATACCTGCCTAGAATAGGGCCACAGGTCATGTATCCTTTTATTTGTGATTTACTTTTTTTACATACAATCATACATAATGTAAAACACATTCTGTGAAAATTGACTGAGAAAGGTCATGTCAAAGTGTGAAATAATAGAAAAATTAATAGTTGTAATTTGACTGAATCTGGCCCCTAATCCCATAATAAAAAATGTGTGTGTGTTGCATGCGCGTTTGTGTGTACCTGGTAGTCATCGTGTTGTGGGAACCAAATGTCCCCACAAAGATAGGAATACCAGTAAATTTTTGACCTTGTGAGAACATTTTAAGGTCCCCATGAGGAAACAATTATAAATCAAACCGAATGATGTTTCAGGAAAATCTGAAGTAGGAGAAAGTTTTCTGTGAGGGTTGGGGTTAAGTGAAGGGAATATGCAGTTACAGTATAAAAACTGTATTATGTCTATGTAATGTCCCCAAAAAACATGAAAACCAGAATGTGTGTGCATTTGTGTATGCGCATGCGTGTTTGTGTATGCGCTTGTGGCTTTTTGCCAGCTGTCTGTTAGCAGACTATTATGATGAGATTCAAGTAAATATTACAGTTTCTTCAATTGCATAAAATTATTTTTAATAAACTGCTCCAATAATCCCTCACCCTACATGGAGAACTGGCAACTAACAGAGGTTTTACTATTCTGCTATAAATGATTATACACTGTATATACAGTATATGTATTTTTAGTATTTTAGCAGCAGTCAAGATGTAAAGATGTAACATCTCACATAATACTTTTCAATGATTTCAGTAAATAATATTTTACCGTGTTAGCAATTTTATATTAGCTTCACATTTCACACCCATCCTGTCTAGTCATTGGTTTTTCTACTTTAATTCACAAAACAGTACTGAGACATATAAAAAAATAAAAAAATTTGGTTTGTTATTACATTTACATAATAAGCATATTTACATATTCTTAAAACATTAATAATGTAATATATTTAATGTGAGTTAAAGAAGTCAATTTCATTCTGTAGTCCATTAAAACCAAATAGTTTTACAATTATGTAAAAAACTAAATGTGAAAAGTATACCGTAAAAGTCCACGTACCTTGCTGGGATTGTTTAAAAGTGCTGCATTAGGATTCCAGTTCATAACAGTAAAATGAAGACACTTCCTGTAATGGCAGACTGCGAGAAATCATCTGAGAGGTCTGCAGCTTTATAAGTCCTCACTGCACATCAGTGCCACCTAGCCTTTAACACAAGCAGATCTGGTTGGTTCTTGAATGTAGGAGGAGCTCGGTATTTGATGAAAAACAGTTTGATATTAAATCATTTAAAACCTTATCTAGATGAATGACAGTTAAATTTGAATTATGCTGTTTGAGTTTAGCAACAACATTTTAGAGTGGATGTCTGTTTTGGCACATGCAGTAATGCAATAAAGCTGAAGAAAGCTTTGCGAGTCAGTATAAATGGCTACAAAGAATCACCTGACCCATTTTCATGTTCATGTAGAACAGTCAGATGACAGGCTCTGATATAACCAAATGCTTTGAGTAAATTCATTGCAGAAGGTGTGAGCTATTTGCCAATCAGATTGCTGGGCAGAGCAGGAAAGTCTGCCAGCGATGACAGACATACTGTTGCTATTTTGCAGTCATGCAAAGCACCAGAAAAGAAGTAGAAGCTGACGTTTTATTTAAATCCTCTCAAAAAATATTCAAAAGCAACTCATAATCCAATAACCAGCTCAGCAGTGAAAAGGTCAAAAATGTGTTTCTTTTACATTACATTATTGACTGGTATTGAAATAAATCTGTAATTAAAGAATAATCCAGATTGTGAGGTAAGGTACGGTAATTGTATGAATAATCTGTTAGAATTAACTTTTAACATGCTTTATTACACACACACACACAGAGAGAGAGAGAGACACTGCAGAGATGGGGTCATGGGCTCCATGCATCAGCAACATAGATTTTTGCTTCATCTCCTGCCATCTCTTAAACAGAATATTTTGTGCCTTCTTGATGTTGAGCCGTCTAGAAACAGGATGCAGTTGGTGTCTTCTCTTCGATTGAGATGATTTTTATCACATTTCCCCTACCATTTGCCGAAAGAACTCAAAACAGGTAATTATAAAAAAATTTAAAAATGTGTTTCCAAATGTTCTAGTAGGGTGGATGTATGTCTGTTATGAATGCAGAAATATTAGAGTAAGGCATTGGCCTCATGGTTTATCCCAGCTATGGAAAAACTGTTGGAACAGCTGCAGGATAAGTGAACGCTATATTTAAATACATTGAAAAAGGGGAAAATGCTGCAAGCTGAGCAAAAATAAAGCATCCCAGATGAAATGTATTGTTTCCTTGGGAACCTATTTGCTGTCCTTATAATGTGGAGGAAATATTGCATGCATAAACTAAATATTTGTCACGGTAACGTTATATTTCGAACCAACCTGCATATATGCGCTGCATTAATGACTGCAGTGTAAGGTTACACCTGATCGGTACTGTTTTGCGGAAGTTATCTTCTTTCATTCTTCTGTGACCGTGTCCCTGAACAGTAATATTAAAATGTGTAGATGGATACTGAATGGACCGACCCATTGATCATTTGACAAATGACGACTCAGTTTTTAGAATTTATTAAGCATAACAAAATCAACCTTAGTCTCAAATATTACATTGCCAAAGCTGACGCATAAACAAATCATCAAGTAATTATAATAATGTACCACTTAAAATGTATTCATAATATCTTCTCCATGATGGTGAGATACTAAAGTAATCCAGTTATCCTCCCACACAAACAGAGCTTTAATAATTAGAGGGAGTCCATGTTTCTATCTCAAGGCCATTGTGGATTTTTAGTTAACAGCAATAGGATTCTGTGAGTAAACAGGAGCATCTAAGAGACCAGGGTGAGCAGGGCTCTGGGCTCCAGGGACTGCGCAGTATCACGTGACTCCCCATACCAGACGGCAGCAAAGCAGGGGGATTTCCACATTGGTTATTATTGTTGCAGACAGGAAAAGAGTCCATTTAGATGCCAGAGATCATTGAGAAAGCCCTCTCACGGGTTCATCTAAAGAGCCGTAAAGCAGAGGTAATGGAGACTGATCTTAGGGATGCTTAGAGGTTAAGAGAGAGAACGGGGATGGAGAGGGGGTGATGGAGCGAATGATTGTTTCTCTTTTGTCAGTGCTTTAGGGATCATGTTTCAAACATTTCTCATCTTTACATTAAAAAGCAGTTTTGAGTAACAAATCCAGTTAGTACATCTAAGACTGACCACACAAAACACGTTACGATTTAAACTTCTATTCAAAATATAAAAAGATAAAAGGTCATTATTTAAGTGTGTGGCAAAAATTTACAATCTAACGGGGGTGAGGGTGGGTTCTTACACACACACAAATCTGAATTGCACTTTTCAATATGAGATATATGACCGAGTCAGAAACCGGGATGTAAATCTTTGCTTGCTACATTGCAACATTTCAGAAAGCAAATGGCGAATGTGTTTCTCTTTGAACTTTAAGTCATTACATTATCATATAATTGTAACAACTACAATTTCTAACAAGCTAATATCTTAATTTTGTATAAAAACAAATTTTTGTAAAGTAATGTCTGGGATAAACAAACAGTATTCCTGCTCTGGAACATAGCTGTTGTGCCTGTAAACTTCACAAATTACCTAAATTTGATTGGCAGATGTAATTTGACTGCTTATCAAACTTTGATTAATTTAATCATTTATTTCATACTCTGAAGTCGACAACAATATTTGTGTTTGCTATAATAACATATTATAAATGCATGAGACTATTGGAAGTGGTGGTAGGCTGATGGTTATAAATACGCTCTGCTACCACAAAGGTTGCATGTTTAATTCCAAGCAACATTGACCCAGGAATGGGAGAAGTGCCTGGGATCACTCACCATTTTGCCCTTGAGGGTGGCACTTAACTCCAGTTTGCTTCAGAAGGCCCTGTATTTCCAGTTAAATAGCTTAAAATAAAAAATGTCTGCTGAAATGACAGAGTAGACAGTAAAGAGTACAGACAGAACATAAAAATGAATGTTCAATTATATAATTAGGTTATAAGTCTTCAGTTGCAATTGCTTGATTAAATCCAAATTAAACAATCAATACATACAAGAAAAAGTAATAAATAAATGTTATTGAACTAAAGAGAATAGAGAATTCCCAACAACGACAAAATAATAATAATACTCAATGGTTTTATCAGGTGAAATGTTCTGTTTAATAAGCTACATAAAGATTTTTGACAAATACGCGTATTGGTTTAAATAACTTACCTTCAAATGTTACGGGGGTAACTATTATGCCACACACTGTAAACCACTGTGACAAGCCAATCCTGAACATGTATTTGCTAACACCTTTTATCGGTCCGTGATGTGAGAGGGGAGCAATAAAAGGGAAAAGCCTATAAATCCAGTTCCATGTTTTCTTAAGCACCGTAAGGCGGGCCTTTCGTTGATTGACATACGCTGCATCCAATCAACACTCGCAAAGCGTCAAGCTTGTGTTCGTTCGGCCCAATTACCCAATGAGGAGTCTTTAAGACGCCATACGGTATTTTTAGTCGGCCATGATGGTGAGGTAGTTTCCACAATTGCATCTTTTTCTCGTCAATGCAGCATGCATAGTTTAAATTGCAGGTATTATTGAAACTCCCCTTTTAATGTTTATAAAACACTTTGTTTTGAGGTGCGTGTTCGTTATCCGTCACAGTTATCCATCACTGTTCGTAATAATCCGTGTTTGCCATTTAGTACTGCAAAGAGAAACATGAACTCGGTTAGGCAAATACATAAATTGCAGTTATTACTTTTGTCTAGAAATTACTTGAACCGATGTGTGTTATCTCATATATTTTAAAAACTGATTCCATAAATCACAAGAGGATGTGTTTCACATACCCTGCCGAAATGTTAGTAAAGGGGAGGGGTTTGAGAACTGTCACTCAAATCTTGAGCCGGTTTCACCAGTGGGGCGTCCACTAACTGCCGCAACATTAAATTCATTAAACGTGAGTTTTTCTGATAACGCAAAGTTTATGAGTCACCTAAAACTAATTATGTGATTTGTGTTTAGGAGGTGTAACTACAACGCTTTTAGAAAAATAAAACCAGCATATCACATTTTTCTGGACATTTCACAAATAGGACAAATTTGAGAAGAATTGGCAAAATTTTGTATACATATTAATGTGATGATGCGAGGTTAATGCAAATGCAATGACATCCAAAAAGAATCATTTTTTTTCATGCTTGAGACAATATAGGCCATTAGAGTATTAATACCTTATGTACGTAGTCAACCCATCTAGGCCATCCATCAAATAGAGGTTGACCAGGATAGTATGGATCGACAGTTATTCCACACATAAATGAGTCAGAGGTTGGTTTAGAGGCGGGGTTTGACTTTGTTGAAATACTGTCTATTGTTCCATCTGGACCAATCAGGAAGACTGATTTTCTAGCACGTTGACCAATCACTGAAAACCGCCCGCCTCTATGCTCCGCCTAGTGCTCTATATTAACGGCTCTGCTGCCGTGTGAGCTCGCTACAGACGCTTAATAGTCTTTTTTTTAATTATATCCAGATCGTATTCGTCTTTATATTATATATTATATTCCTAATATTTAGGCAGAAATGGCTGACACAAAAGTCGATACCAGCTCGGAAGTCTCCGCAAAGGTAATGCAACTATTTATTTATACACTAAATTCTAAAGATGCAGGATTTTATTAGTTTAGATAAATAAGCTTGAAATATGAAATGTGCTATGAAAAGCTTTCATGCTGAATTATTCACCGCCGTTTGAAAGCTATTTGCAAATTCTGTAGGTGTTTTGACAGCTCACTATCACTTTGAAGACTTCTTGTGCATGGGAAAATGTGAGGTGCTCTGAAGTTAGGGTTTGTTACGAAAACGTTTGCAACTAAAGGGGTTTTGTTCTGATTCTGCGCGGGTTCTTTGTTTATAAAGGCGGTTTTCGGTTCCGCTTTAAAGAGTGGAGTGTAAAAGATGGACGCAGATGATCTTGAACGATCTCGCGTGCGCTTATTTGGTTTGTTGCACGAGTTTCGTTGTTACTTCGTAGGCTTAATTATTAAAGGTGCCTCGTAGAGTCCGCCAGACGCGGTGATTCGTCAGCCCCGCAGCCCGATCTGTCACATAAGTTACCGCAGCCCTCACGATTCATAATGTCACACGCACGCTTTCCTCCGATGTTCAAAAGGTTATAGGTCGAGTTAGTTTTCCCAGTTTTCCAGTCTTTTATATTTTGTATTAAAATGTGCATTTGTTAATGCATTTGATACTGTATTAAAATTGTTAACATTAGAACCAACCTTCCTCCTATTCACTGTCTATTTAACGGGAGTTTACAGAAGCTTAGAGCGCACTGTCTTCAAGTTATATTAGGTTAGGCACGTAGTTCACTTTTGTCTTAAAAATAAAAGGTCACCTTACGATACTGATTAAAATGATTGACATATTAGCTTTTCTAATTCATGCTCTACCTGTCCGACACTTTGGAAACTAATATACAGAGGATGACTCTTTTGGTGATGCACGTAGATCGACTCGGGTAATGTACGAGCGTCGTTATTGCTTTTAGATCGTGCACAAACGTGTGCCGCGAAACCCCGCTGCCGTGTTGCGGATGCACCAGTCTGACTGACTGAAGGAGTTCTCATTGTAGCGCGCTGCAAGCGCAGGATGTGAGCGCGAAGCCGAAGTTACACAGCGTATCGACGTAAACCAACATTTTCCACCAGACACGTCAAGTGTGTTTGTTCAGTCTCTAGTGGTGTCCACTGTACTGGTCGGTTGTAGGCAAAATAACATTTCTGACCGGTTTGTCCTTTGTTAGGCTGTTTATGCAGCGCCCCGTTTCAAAACGTACTTACTTATAAGCTCGAGTTTTTGATTTACGTTCACCTCTGAAAGACACCGCCTGTGCTACTTATTTGACCGATGCGTGTATTTTATCTTGTATACGATGCGATCTCTATCTGTGGAGAGAGCATATGTTCATTATTCATGTATGGCTTACTGACGCGCTGTGTCGGTACAAAGCGTTGGCATGTAATGGTGACGGTGTGAGAAGGCGTTGCAGGCGTGATGTACACGCTAACCGGCTTAAAGGCTAAGGATAATGACCTACATTTTAGATTACGAGCGGTCTTCTGCATGGAAGCACAATATATGATATTGCGAGGGGATCAGCATTATTAAATGGAGGCGAGGCAATGATTTCAAATAATTTGATAAATAACGTACATGGGGTTCCTCTTAAAAATTATGATTTTTCTTGAGGGAACAATATTTATATATATAGCTCAGAAAGGCGAAGTCTTTAAAAGGACCTTAGCGCTATTGTTCCCCATCTCTCTCTCTCTCTCTCTCTCTCTCTCTCTCTCTCTCTCCCCCTCTAGGGTTTATGTGGCCTGCCTCTCTTTGGTTGAGTTCGTTTGAGCGTTCTTATTGGTCAACTTAAAATATTCTCTAATTGTAATCTGGGAGTTGTAGTTTTTTAGCGGGCGTGTCTTTAGCAAACCCAATGATGTGGGTTGTGTAGGGAACTACACAGTTTATTGGCGGCAACGCCATCGACGTATCAAATTACAACACCTCAATATGGTGTTTAAAGCAGGCGGGGATGAAGGAGACAGGCGTCCAATGAATATACAATATGGAAGTGTCGCGTTTCAAATGTGAAATAAAAAACATAAATAAGAGACGGTGTGAAATTAATTTATCTTGATTTAGATAACTAACTGGAGCAATTACAATTAATATTGTTATTTTTTCCATCAGGACCTGAAAGAAAAGAAACAGGTTGAGGAGGCAGAAAATGGAAAAGAGGTTCCTGCTAATGGAAATGCGGTGAGTTTCCATAATTTGGCTCTCAACAGGTTTTTAACTATTTTAGCAAATAAACTGAATTTCATTTAACTTTTTTTGTTTAGGAAAACGAGGAAAATGGCGACCAAGAAAATGAAGTAGATGAGGAAGAAGAGGATGTTGGTGAGGAAGAGGAGGAGGAAGATGATGGAGAAGGTAAACTAATGAACTAATGAATCACATTCTCATTTGAAATAGTGGACAAGATCCTATCACAGCGCCACCTATGTGTCGACAGTTGAAGCACATAAACAAAGATGTGTAACTAGCTAACTGTATTGTAGGTGAAGATGATGAGGAGGATGAAGAGGCAGAGGGTGGTACGGGTAAAAGAGCGGCAGAGGATGATGAGGACGAGGCAAGTTTAACTTTTTATTAGTCACTGAAGTGAATAAATTAGAAAAAAAATAATTTTGAATACATGATCTTTTAATTGCAAAGTGTTTTAACTGTATTTAACTGCATTTTCAGGATGACGTTGAAACTAAAAAGCAGAAGACCGATGTGTAAGAAGCTACTCTGCTTGTAACCTTCTCATCCCTCCTTTCCTTAACTTGTCCACTGGGGGAGGAACAAACGTGGTCATCATCAAGTAGAGTCCAGCATCTGTGTACACACACCTAACTGCAGATTTTGTAGAAACAACGAAGACTTCAAAGCTCTACCTTCTTACAAAATACTTTAAAAGGAAAAATTTGTTTGTATTTTTATTTACATTTTATATTTTTGTACATATTGTTAGGAGGTCAGCCATTTTTGACAGTGATCTCTGGTTACCAAACGGTGCTTTGAAGTTGATGCTTCTCTAAGAAATAGATTTTACTTGTGGTTTGACCATGTCATGTTATCTCAAAAGAAACTTCTGGAAAAAATGACAAAAAATTAAAAAGGACAGAAAACCTACAAAAAAAACTTTAATTCAAAGCATTCCAGTAACTTTGTGTATGTACATCAGTTGTATCATACGTAGTTGGATTGTATGAGAGGGCAAGGGCGAAAGAAAAGAATTTTCTTCTTTTCTGTCTTGTCTGTTAAATTGCTATCTATTTGTGGCCTGTTTGATGTATGTGTGAAATTTGTTGTGCGACAATAAACCGAAATTTATTTTGTGAGTTCTTAATTTTTTCCCCATTTTTTTCCTTTTCATGAGTTTTAATGTTGGAGCTGTATGGGCAGAATAATTGAACCAGCATTACCTTCAGATGCAGTTCATGTTTTTCATCAACCTGTCGAAATGTACATCAATGTAAATTATTCAGGCCTTTGAGACTCCAGAATCTGGTATAAATTATATTGTGTTAAATAAAACTGACTGTGTGAATTCTTCCATTTATATTCATATTTCTTCAGAAAAAAATAATCATCACATCAGTTGGTCTTATTCCTTTTTTTCATATATATATTGCATGATAATAAAACAACTATATATTTAAATGCTGCATTGACATAAATGCATGGTGTTACAGTGCAACTGCCACTTTTTCCATTTCTTAACAAATTATTGCATGAAGCAAACTAATTTGCATATCAAAGAAGTTATTGTTAAATACATTGCATTTATAAATAGAGTTTATTATTAATATTATGTATAAAAACATAAACCCTACTCAAATTAATTTAAAAGGGATAATTCACCCAAAAAATTAAATTAATATTTTAAACAATGATGGAAACCCACACAGTTATTGACCTATTGAGTCGGAATAACAAAGATTAGTGGGTACCGTCAGATGTGAACTATAATTTATTAAAATATTTTCTTTTGTGTTCCACATAATAAATGAGTAAATTACAGAATTTTCATTTTTGGGTGAACTACTGAATATTACTTTTTAGCCACTGTTTCATGAAGTATGAATCTGATTGTATTATAAGAGATGTTTACACAGAAATTTAGTCCAGGTGACTCAAATCCATCTAATCTATTTTAGTTTAAAGTTCTGCTTAAAAATAATGACTTGATAACAAAAGTTGTACTGCTTAAATTGCATTTATGTAGCTGTTATAAGCATGGAAAAACTTGTAACAAACATTTACATGTCAAGCAATAGAAAAGATGCACAGCACCGAAAGGTATGACAGTTAGAAATGGAAACGGCAAAAGTGCTTTGGTGGTTTTCCTTTATCATTGCTCAGAAAACACTTACACTAGTGACAGTTGATATTGCACAACTGTTGTTTGGCTGTTCAAAGATGTAGTAGAACTGACAAATAATGAGAACCAGAACTCAAATGTGAACAGTTTGATAACCTGCTGACAAAACCTTTAAATTTGAAAATCATTTATGTAATAACTTAAAGAAGAATGGGCCACCGAGCATTATTTTCAAAACCTGGCTGCTTGAAAACAAGCCAAGTTTCAGAGGCAAGCACCAAATCAAAATCAGTGAGGAAGCAGGGAATATGAGCAGTGAGACATGCTGATCTAATGAGATGCCTGGAGAATCAATTATTAGATAGGATAGGAGTCATGCTTTAAGCAATGAGAAAACAAGCATTTTTTATAACAAGGGATGATCAGAGATCAGATAAGATGGAGATCTAGATAGATGGAATTAAAGTTTTCGGAAGCATAGTTTCCCTGATCATAACTTTGGAAGTCGGATCTGTTTCATATTGTTTTCTTTTAATGTGGTCTGATATACCATCAAAGATTAACATTTATATCCAGAAGGCACATGTGAACCTACAGATACTATAGCATAAATTTGACAAGATATAAGTTAACACTTGCCCAGTGAAGACACAAATGGCACCATGACAAAATAATTGCTGGCGTCTCTATAAAAGTGGGAAAAAGACAAAAAGTAAGGCATCAGCAATCTGTATGAAAAGGCAGTATCATAGGAGAAATATGTGGAACGTATAAGTTAAAGTTGCATTGTGTAACTTTTAGGAGGATCTCTTGACCGAAATGCAATATAATATGCAGACCTATTTTATTAGTGGTGTATAAAGACCTTACATAATGAACTGTATTGTTTTTATTACCTTAAAATGAGCCGTTTAATCTCCATAGAATGCAGGCCCCCTTACATGGAAGTCGCCGTCATGTTTCTACAGTAGCCCTAAACGGACAAACTGCCATACAGAACGTGTTTCGTCCCTACACTGTAAAAAAATTCTGTAGAAATTACAGTATTACTGGCAGCTGGTTGCCAGTAACTTACTGTAGATTTTACATTTATGTTATTTAATGGCAACAGTTTGTTCAAAGTTAAATGAACATGAAACATTTTCAGTCTTTATCTTCTACAGTAAGTTCCTGGCAACCAGCTGCATAATTACAGCAGTTTTTTTACAGTGTACGTTTTCTCAAGATATGTTCCAGTTAGAAATTATACATAGACTTATTTATGTCTGTAGCAGGCTGGTTTTAGTGGGGTTTTGGCCAAGTTTTTAGCTGGTCAAGCTGGTCTTAACTGGTCAGGGTGGGAGACCAGCTGACTCACTAGCTATAATCAGCTGACCCACCAGCTTGACCAGCTTTGCCAGGCTAGGAGGACCATCCTAAACCAACTATTTCCATCTTAAACCGGCCAACCAGCCTAGCCAAGCTTCCAGATTGGTCAAGCTGGTTTAAGCTGGTGGGTCAGCTAGTCTCCCAGTCTGACCAGCTAAAAGTGTCCAGAACCCCTCTAAAAACAGCCTGCTTAAATAACTAAAACTTAGGCTGGTTTTAGCTGGTCTTTTTCTTTAGTAGGGTAAATATTACGCTTAATTCTGGTTTAACTTCGCTGTAAGGATTCAAACCAGTGCCCTGTTGTAATGAGCATCTGAACATTATATATCTGCAACTTATTAATGGTATTTACTGTTAGACTTAACTGTAATTTCTACAGTTACTTACCACAAAATGCCCAGTAAAATACCATAATTTTCTTTTCCAGTTCATTACTGTAATATGCATTGCATTATGGGTATTAACATTTAATTTACAGTGATTTACTGAATGTTTTGAATTTGCGGTAGACTGCTGTAAAACAACAGCAGTAGTGCTACTGCAGTTGAATAAAATAGTGTTATAAAAGCATATAAAATGGAAAAATCAAATATTTATGAAATGAAATACATTTTATATGTTATGATTTTAGCAGTGAAGCAAATTTCTAAATGTGAATTGTTTTTCAGCAGTGTAAATAATTTATTGAGAATTGTAGATAGAAACAAAAAAGCGATTATGGATAAATGCTTGACCGTCAGATTTTAATTTGACCTCAAGACTTCAAAACACTAGTGACGCCAAGATTTCACTCCTCGGAGTGTCGGGACAGTAACAGAAAAGTTTCTTGGGGAGTGTAGCAAGTAACTTTTATCAAGTGACTCTGTGGCACTGTATTACTGACCTATGACACGGGCGACCTGGGTTCGATTCCCCTTCAAGGCAATATATATTTTAAAAATAGGTTACAGTAAGGGTATTATACTGTAAAATGGAACTGCGGTAAAGGCATCAAACTGTAAAAAATGGTACTGTAATGTGTCAGTTACAGTAACTCCATATATACAATAAAATGTCTAACAGTGTTGTTAAAGGGATAGTTTACCCAAAAATTAAAATTCTGTCATCATTTACTCACTCTCATGTTGTTACAATTCTGTATACATTTCTTTTTTCTGTTGAACACAATGGAAGATATTTTGAGAAATGTTTGTAACCAAATCATTTGTGGACCCAATTCACTTCTATATAGTATTCTTTTCCCTGCTTTATCATGATCCTAAATGATTCTGGTGTCCAATAAATTTGAATATCAATGTGTCTTAATAATGTGCTAGTCTCATGCACTAGAACTGTCATACTGGGTGTATAACTATAACTAAACAGCTCTAACGTGTGTACAAAGCCATGTTTATGTCTCTGTGTGTAAGCACACATTTGGAGCTCATGCAGGCTATTGTTCAGTGTTACAGTGGTATACAGAATAAAGGAGTTTAAATATTTGCCATGATATACAATATGTATGCACAAGATCAGATATCAAGGGTCTGTGAAAAGGATTCAACATAACTGCAGTCAAGTATTAATATGAAACATTATTAACATAAAAAACAACAATTACAGATAAATAGTAAGATTACAGACAAAAGATCTGTTATCAACAGTACTACAGCTTTAAGAATATAAATGTTTGTGTTAACAAACAGGCTTTAAACCAGCTTTCTCTTTGGGAGTGTCTTTGATCTTGTTAGAAAGCTTTTGTTATTACTCTTTGTAACATTCAGTAATATACAGGTGTCAGTATGCTATCAATACAGTATATTAAAATGTTTCATTACAGACTAAGGTGTACACATCTTAGCTATGCACTAATCCTGTCTTTAGGCTTGTGTGTTGTTTGGGTATAAATGAATAAGTGTGTATGTGAGAGAGAGACAGAAGTATGTGTTTGAAGAAAGCAAAGCTTGGTGACCACAGTTTTAAGTCTTACAATATCATAATTTTTTTTCTTAATAAACAAAACAAAAATCACAGTTATAGTTAACAGTTTAATTTTAATAGCATGCTTAGTATCAAAAATACATTTTAGCTTGATTCTTTTTATATTGTAGTAATTTTTATACTGTGATCATTTTAATAATGTCAAAATTGTTGGTTTAAAAAAATCATGCTAGCAGAATTATTATGTTTGGCATACTCTTTAATTCCATAAATTGTTAATTAAATTATTAGAAATAACTGCATAAACATGCATACATTAAAGTGACATACACATTTATTTCTCGCTTTCCTTATTGTCATAAGAACATTGACATATTTAAATACAATAATGTGACATAAACTTACATATCTTCTCAATAAAGAGATAAGCAAAGTCCTTCTGATGCTTGATCATCTCAAAATCCACAATCCAAAGTAGAAGACACATCTTCAAATGTGAAGACACGTCTACTTCTAGTGCTTTTCTAAATCCTTGTTGTCTCCTTAGTGTCCCATTCATGCAATGCATCATCCCAGGGCCGAGAACAGGCATCCAGGGAATTCAATTTATTGGCATTGTGCACATTTTTAGTAATCATTCATTTTCCCTTCCCTCTTTCAGTATTCCAGAAGAATATTGAGTATGACACAGGACTGCTGTAGTGTGGTATATCCACCTCTGTCCCTTTCTGTGTGATTCTCAGTCCTGTTAGTAATCTGCCTGCTGGATAAATGACTCACTGTAGCCTAGTCAAGACAGTGTGGGTGGGAACTCCTCTTAGGACTTTTATGCCACCTTGTGGTGATTAAAAGAATACACAACTTCATACAGCATTTTTTGTATTATTATAGGCCTACACCTTCTTCACTTACTTGAATATCAAATTACTGTCCAGTCTTTATTAAAGACGTTGAGACATATGAGCAATACATGCTTTATGATGGTGTATTGTTCAGTGTTGATAATGTTTAACACTTTGTTGTATAAGATAATTGTAAAATATCATTACTTGATATGAGCTTTTTATAATCAAAAACATCTATTACTGCCATCTAGTGGTAGTTTCCTATCACTACACAATACACACAATCCCTATGGCTGATTGTAACCTTAAAACTTCTGAAATGGAGTCTGTTTGTTTGACATAACAGGACTGTACTATGCAAATATGCAGAAATTAAGTTTTACTAGCTATATGCATTACAACTGACTATGAATTTAGGTGGGGCCGATTCTGGGTCGTATCGTAGGCTGTACGATTAACTGCTAGTGGCATAAGTATTATATTTAAATGACTGAACGCATGCAGAACACTGAGCAGAGGTCTAGTGTCCTTCAGTAATTTAGCCTGAAGGGGGCGCTATAATGCTGATTAATTCGTTTTCAGCCTTTTCAGACAAATGCACACGCACACACACGCAGACCTTTAAAAGTGAACGACTTCACTTACCATTGGTCGTTTGGCTGTTGTACATTTTTTATATCTTTCTTGTAAGGGCAAAGTGGTTTGATGTCCATTTTCTTATTAACTGACAAGTTTCCAAAGAATTCTGTAATAAAAACTCTAGACTATTACAATCGGGTTGATTGTTCCTCTCGCGATGCTCACAGCCTAAATAATCAGTACTAAAGTGCAAGTTAGTCAGCGAACAAACGGTTTAGAACTGCTAAATAGTACTAAAAGTAGTGCACTGGCTCGTAATAATAGGGGAACCGTTTTAAGTGCCATAGCATCCTTTGTGGTACCTATTGCACCTGTGTAGAACAATATTGTGCTATATAGAAATCTGGTGCTATAGTGGTGCTATATTCGGTGCTTTATAGGCCATATAGCACTTAAAATGGTTCCCCTATGATTACGAGCTTTTAGTGCTATTTAGCACCATTTTTTTAGGTCAAGGGCTGTGCAAAATAACTATCGTGATACATTTTTTTCCCCTGGTGTGTCGATATTTCAATCTCTACTATAGATATTTTTTTGTGCATCAAATGACCTCCTCCGCTTCTGCCGTAGTTTGTCACTGTCCAGCTGTCTGTCATATACGGTTATAGCGGGAGTGAGAAAATTGCAAAAAAATTGTGGGTAAAACATTACAAGTACCGTGCATTACGTAATAATATTACTTTTCTGAAGTAACGAGTAAAGTAACACATTACTTTAGTTTATAAATGTACACATTAATACTAAAAAAGTAATGCAAGTCACTTTTCATTTTAAAATAGATAAAAAAAAAATAATAATGTACTAAATTAAACTGAACGTAGTCACGTAGAATAATGCACTCTATGCGTACTTGCCTGAGTGGGAAACGGTTTGAGTCAGATACGAAGATGGAAAGCCAGAGCTTGAAATTTTTCTGAAAGAAATAAGTTCTCAGTCATAAAAAACACCTGCAAGACCTGAAAGAGATCAAACCTCAGCCAAGTAAGAAAAAGTAACGCATAAGTAACTTAAAAGTAATGTAAGTAGACTATTGCTTTTCATGAAAAGTAACTAAGTAATGCAATTAGTTACTTTTTGGGGGAGTAACTTAATATTGTAATGCATTACTTTTAAAAGTAACTTTCCCCAACACTGCTCCTTTTCTAGCGGTCTGCATGTGTAATTGACAAGACAAACACTCTGATAAAGCACAGATTCTTGGAAAATGTAACTAAAATACTTCAATAGTGTCCACCTCTGTAAACTACTGTATTCAAATGCCAAACAACTAACATTTGAAAATATCAAATCTAATGTTTTATGGTATTTGTTTGCTGTGTCCGAAAACTTAATACAATCAGAACATTGTTTGCTTTAAATTTGCCTTGGGTCCTTATTGACAAATGTTTTTTTCCTTTTAACTTTAAATACTTTAATACAATACAATTTTGATGTTCACTCAAGTACACTGTAAAAAAATGCATCATGAAGTTAAAATAACTTGGTTTTGCAAGTCGATTCAATACTATTTTAAGTTTTGACCTTTGAGAAGTTAACATAACTTAAAAAAACATGTTGAAGTTGGGAACTTAATTAGGTAAGTTAGGTAACATAAAAATATATGTTGGTTTGAAAAAAATGCTGCATTTGTTTTACAATGTAGTTTTTTGGTTGGATGCTTGATTTTAATTGAGAAACGTAAAAAAAAAAAATGTAATTGAGGTTTTAGCAATACATTTTGGATCAGTGTAGCCACTAGATGGCAGTATACAACACAACATTGACAGCACCAAGGATTTGGATTGGACAATAAATGTAAGATTGACAAGTTATTCAGCTCTTCTATACACCCTTAAATGAAGTTCATATAAGTTTAACAATGTCAGTTTATCAATGTTGTTTTTTATTGTGTGACTACATTTCCCAACCTTATATTTTGTATTACAAATGTTAAACAGAGTAGCTGCAATTGTAACATTTTCATAAATATCCAGTAAACAGGCCTATAGAGAAATACATTTTGACATGAACTATTAATGAAAATCAGAAAATTGAATTCTATTTTTTCTTTTATCTTTAGCTTAATGTATGATTTGAAATATAATGTGAAATCAACGGTTTTACGTTGTAATAAATAAGGGAAAAAAAATTCCAACTTAATTTTACTCTATGTTAACCAACTTACATTCTACCCTGTTTGGACCTCTTTAAACAAAGCCGAGACCAAATGATATCTGTTCACTATTTTTTTATTAATCGTGTAACAGCTGCAGCCATGATACATGCTTTAATGTGACTGTTGCTGGTGTTTATTTGAAGTTAAAGTCTTTTGGATCTTAGCTTTCTAACAAATGAGATCTGTTAGCAATATTATAGAACAGTACTGCTGCTTAAAAAATGAATTATAAAATAAATGTAAGTTAATAAAAGTAAATGTTCTTCATCAGCGAAGCATTCAAACTTGTAACAGATAATACAGCAATATGGCTAATCACTCAAATAAAAATGGTTATTCATTATTCAAAAAAAAAAAAAAAAAGGGAAACCATAACTGTTCCTAATATGAACACAAACATGAGAATATGGGTGATATTGCCAATTATTGTCTGATAACATCCTATTGCTTAATAGAGAAAAACAAACATAAAACTGACACAATGAAGAGGAATATTCATGTTAAAGTTTTACTGAGCAGAAATCTATTTTTTCTGTCATGCCTGAAAAAGGTTTGAAGAACTTTGGTCCCACATCAACACCATATAAATGTTTATGCAGAAAAACAATATAGTTCAGTATGATAGTTTGTAGACACCCCCAGTCCCCCCCACCTAAAATTGATTGCAGGGCATTGCTGGCCCTGACTGTGTGCAGATTTGACACCATTGTAGTTGTTAACAATTTGTCTGTGTTTGGTGGTGAGAAATGAGACGACAAAAATCACTTGGCAGTCTTTGGCTGGGGTCATTAGTGCTGAGTGATTAATTGCTTCTTTGTTGCCAAAAATCATTTGAGTCGGCGCTCTGCCTATAATTCAATGATACAGTACAGTGTTATGTTTCTTTGTAAAAAATGTTACTATATATTCCACTTGACTTGTTTATATGGTAATTGTTAAATACAAAGGTAAATATTGCAGGATTACACCTTGGACAGGAATGCACTTGTCTGATTGACAACCAAAGCAACCATTACATTTATTTACACATGATTTGTGAGTGGGTTTACAATATCTGAAATCATATATTGTAATCAATAATCAATAATAATCCAGTGTGGGGAAAAATTAATTCAAATATTTACACATGCAGCAGTATATATATTTTTGGATCCTATATATTATTTTGTAGGATCCAAAGAATCCATAAACTCTAAAGAAACTTGTGCGAAACCAGACTTTTTTAAGGTGGGACAGCTCACTATATATAGCGTGAACATAAAGTTGTTTTAAACAAGTTAACAACAATGTGTTGCTGGATATTGACAGATTATAAGATGTACCAACTGTGTTACTATTCAAAGCAACTTTGTATACCGATGTTGCATGGTGTCATGTCATGCAGATCAGATTGGTACACCATTGGATTAGTTGTACAAAGGTTGTTGGTTTAATTTCCATGGAACATGCAGTCTATTGATAAGCAATGTGACAAAAATGTACTTTGAATGCACTGTAAGTCACTTTGGATAAAAGCCAAATGCAAAAATGTAATGCAAGCACTCTTTGATTCAATACAAGAGATTAAGTATTCAGTTACAGACATGCATTCTCTGTCTTCACTTGCATGCTTCTAAAGAAAGCAGAGGGTGTGTAACTGTAATTAAGCACAGCTGCCAAAATGGTTTATTCATTTAAGGTAATGCAATATATAGAAGGAACATTCTTAAATAATTACAGGCTTATCAGGAAATTCTACATTAATGCACTTAACAGGAAAAAATAGTACTCTATCTTTTATGTGCAATAGGCATGATAATTAAGTTAATATAAACAAAGCCATGGGAATCAGATAATAGTGTCAACAGAATTTGCATTGTAAGAATACATTTATTAGGCATAACCTAACAAGACCAGTCTTGTCAAACTTTGTGGGCTGTGAAGGCATTTGTCAAAATTCTGGAAATACTGCTCAGACATTGAGTTTGTGCACATGGATTATTAATTCATCATTATGCCTTTCTGTAAATTGTGAATATAGTAGCTTGTACTGCCAATAATAACACAAATTCTTAGTGTAATGTTCTCTCAAATAACCTCTTGTGGATGTTTAAGAAAAGACGCCAGTGTTTTCTGTGTGTGGCATGCTTCACCACACCCATTCTATGGCAGCGTGACAGAACTTTGTGACTTGACATCCAACCACTCACGAGACTCAAATGACAAAAGGCATTTGAAAAGATCACAACAACGAACAAAAGCTAAGCTCATGTCTCTCCCAGTAACACTGTACCCTTTGATGGCACACCACAACTCACTGCGTAGCCTATACAATAAATGCCTTATCTGTACAACAATAACTGTTTTAAAATATTAAATCCTGTTGGCACTATAATAAATACCTGTTTTTGCATATTGATCGAAAAAAGAAATGCATAAGATATAAAGATGAATATTTATATTCCACTATCAGAATTTTTTTTCAAAATATGTACCCCAGCTGTCACAGGGGCTGTACCCTTTCAGCTTTGGACCTAAGGAGTTCATATAAGTATCTCAGAGGTACATATATACAGTATCATATTGGTGTCAAATGTATACATCTGTACCTAATGGTAAATATATAGAAAGTTTTTAAGGGTACTGCCCCAGAGACAGCAGGGGTATATTTTGACCATTTATTCTAACGGTACAAAAAAGTCCAAGGCAACTTACTATACAGTACTCAATGGAATTTATGCAGTATGGATGTTTTGTGGGGATTGTGGGGCCCTTTATGTTGCCAATGCAATGCTCTACCAAATGTGCTAGGAACACAATAAGATTGAAATATTATCATAAGGTCCCTGTGTTATAGGTCAGTGGTTTTCAAACCAATTCAGTGATATTTAAAAAAAAAAAACATTTGTTTATGTTTTGTTTAATTCAAATGTTAAGTTTTGGAAGGTTTTATGTCATACATTTTCTTTGGAGGGGCCACGAAGGGATACACCGTACACAGGGGGGCCACATGCCGAAAAAGTTTGAGAACCACTGCTCTAGGTCACATTACATAAAAACGAAACATGTTAAAAACATGTTTTACTTTGTGGGACTATCAGTGAGATTTTGATACCACCGCCATTTCATCAGCCAACAAACAAACAAACAAAATAACAAACAAACAAACACAAACAAATGTCCTCTTAAAATGTACTCTTGAAAATAAATAAATAAACAAACATATATATATATATTCTTTCTAGAACCTAATTTAAATAGGAAACTACTGTTTATTTTGTACTCTTCAAAATAAATAAATAAATAAATAAATAAATATAAATAAATAAATATATATATATTTATTTATTTACATTTGTTTATTTATTTTGAAGAAGAAACAGTAGTTTACTATTTAACTATATATATGTATATATATATATATATATATATATATATATAATTATAGAGATTTCTAGAATCTAATTTAAATAGGAAACTGCTGTTTATTTTGTATACAGTACAATTTTTAGACATGCATTTTCACAAGACAGATGTTCTTGCATAATTTCTGCATTTTAAAGATAGGAAAAAAAAAATTATTCTGTAACTATATATTAACATAATCCTTCATTACAAAACTTTATTTACATTTAGACACGTTATATGAGTAAAATTATCTTTGGCCGCGTGACTGAAGATGTTTTCACAGCATATGAGTGAAGAAACTTGAGCGCTGCTTCCATTGAGCGCAGAGGCACGGCTGTGGATCAGTCGATCATGTGATCCCTTTGCATATCAAGGTCGCCATTTTGCAAGAAAGTTTGGGAATTTCGGACACATTGGAAGAAAGAGGAAGTGTTGCGCTGAAGAAGTTTCGTTTACGGACGTGTACGGATCAAGGAGGACACCAGGCAGGATAGAACTGCAGAGGCGTATAGACGGGAATCCCTCTGAGAGTGCACGGAATAAACTTTATAATAGTCATCTTTAATAGGGATTGTTATTATTATTATTGACATTGTTCAAGCAGATCAGGAGCAGTTTTTATATCTTTCAACTCTTGTGATGCAAACTGCGCATCGGTTCGATATAAGATTTACTATTTTGTCCGTCACTGAACAAAAGTCTGTGAAAGTTGAATGAAAGATCGTGATTATGGAGTGTTACCGTAGCTGACAAGTTATGAGGAGTGACAGCTATAGTTTTGATCGGATTGTCTGACCCGGTCAGTTGCCGCGTACAAATCAAACTGACTCATTCATTCCAATGGTTCACACAGTTGCCTATTTAACAAGTCTGGGACGTATCTAAATCTTTGACCATGCCAGTAAGAAAGAAAGGTAACGACGGATGTTAAATTGCTTTATTTCTCTAATGTTTTGTTCAGCCTGTGTTTACAGCAGTGTTTTCATGATGAACTTTTCAGATGCACAGAAAGCGCTGCAGCTTCTGGAAGAGTACAGAACCAAACTCAGTCAGACTGATGAACCTCATCTCAAACTCTCCATTGAAAGAGTCATCAACATATTTCAGAGTACACTCTTTCAGTCTCTCTTAGGTAAGTTTAACCTAAAATTGTTTTGAAGGTCTTTTTCTTTCATACCACACACAATCATTTTTGGTAACACTTACACTAAGGTTGTTATTGTTAACAATAGTTAATGCATTAGCTAACTTAATTAACAATAAACTTCTACGACATTTATTAATCTTAGTTCACGTTAATTTCAGCACTAACACATTTTGTATGTAACTCAAAAAAAACTTGTATCTGTGAACATTAGTAAATGCACAATGAACTAGCATAATAACTGTATTGGCATTAACAAACACTAACAAAACATAATAAATGATGAAAACCTATATTGCTTATTATTACTTCATATTAGCTAATGCATTTACTTATGTTAACAAATACAACGTTATCGATAAGTATTACCAAATTTTCAAGTATGTGTGTCACTCTTTTCTGTTTAATGGATGTAAACAAGGCTGACAAGTTTAGAAAAGTATTATTTATTAAAGGGGACATATCATAAAAAATGTGACTTTTTCCATGTTTAAGTGATGCAATTGGGTCCTCAGTGCTTGTATCAACCTAGAAAATGTGAAAAAGATCAACCCAGTAACTTATCACTCTTAAAAATGCTGGGTTGTTTTTAACCCAGGGCTGGGTCACTATTGGACAGAACACATTGCTGGGTTAAAATATCCCAACTGCTGGGTTGTTTTAACCCAACAGCTAGGTTTTTTCAACATGGTTGATTGACAATAACCCAGCAGTTGGGATAAAACAACCCAGCAGTTAGGTCATTTTGACCCAGCAATGTGTTCTGTCCAATAGTGACCCAGTCCTGGGTTAAAAACAACCCAGCATTTTTTTGGTAAACCATTCTCTGCAAGCATGTGAAAAATAAGTCATTGAAATTTGGCTGCCTTTGTGATGTCAGAAGGGAATAATAACGCCCCTTCATCTGCACTATCCAACCATGACATTGCCATTTAGTGCAGAGATCAGCTCATTTGCATTTTAAAGGACACACCAAACAACGGCACATTTTTTCGCACACATAAGTGGCAATTTGTTACAATAAACATGTAATAATAAATTATCTATATAGTATTTTGAGATGGAACTTCAGAAACGTACTCTGGGGATACCAAAGATTTATTTGACATTTTAAAAAAAGTCTTGTGAAATGTCCCCTTTAAAGGGATAGTTCCTCCAAAAATTTAATCATTTTCTCAGCCTCATGTTTGTTACAAACCTGTATAAGATTTCGTTGTTTTGATGAACACAAAGGAATAAAACCAAAACATTCGTGGACCCCATTTTCTTCTATAGTATAAGAATACAATGAAAGTAAATGTCCACAAACAGTTTGGTTACAAACATTTCTCAAAATATCTTACTTTGTGTTCATCAAAACAATTAAATTAATACTGGTTTGTAACAAAATGACAGTGAGTAAATGATGACAAAATTTTCATTTTTGCGTGAACTATCCCTTTAAAGCGTCATTTAAAGTGGTTTAAACAACATATATGCTGTCTTCTTTCAAGTAAGATAGTAATAAGGGATCGACCGATATGGATTTTCAGTGCCGATGACGATACCAATTTTTGTTTCATCAGTTTTAGCCGATGACCGATACAGGCTGCCGATTTTCTTGAGCCGATTATTTGGAGTCGATACTGCTTTTGCTCATACAGATACAGTTTACATCATAAAAATGCCACGATGATGCCAAATGTTACAAGTCTCAATTAAAAAAAAGTTACATTTATTGAACTTTAAAAAAACTATATTTAACAAATTGTAAAAACAGGTGAGGGTGCTATGGAACCATGAACTGCACTCTCCACAATGATGAGGAACTATCAGCAAAGGATATTGATTTCTAGCACTTCACTACTACAAATAAATATAGGGGTGGTTTCCGGGAGCTTAGTTTAATTAGGAAATATAACTAGTTTTAACAAACATGCCTTACTAAAAACATTACTTGTTTCCATTTTGAGGCAAAACCCAGGGCACTGATGTATTTTAAGATATGTTAAAAAGAGATGTTATAAGTTTTGACAGTTCTTAGGACTAGTCTAATCCCTGTCCAGGAAACTGCCCCATAGGGATGAGAAATAAAAACCCGCTTTGTTTAGCTAGAATCAGCTGTTAGGTCGAGCTTTCGATGTTGTCATGTTATCAAAATGTGGTTGTTTTTAGTCACATGACCTGCAGTCTCTTGCAGCTTCCAGCACTCTGTCTGTAAATAATGGCGGAAAAAAATCGGCGAACACGGCAGCCACATATCGGCCGATGCCGATACGCATAAAACTCGCAAATATCGGCCCGATATATCGGCCGGCCGATATATCGGTCTATCTCTAATAGTAATTTTCTTTGCATTCAGTATTGAGCTTTTAGTTGCTGGGTGATTTGCAGTGAATTATGATTTTCTGTGCCTCACACAAAGCTATCATATGGCTTCAGATGGCTTGTAATATAACACTTAAGTCATACTGAGCCCTCTATTTTCTTTTTAAAGTTCATTTTTGTTTCATTTTGCAGCCCCATTGTCATTGACTTATTGAAAGGGGTTGCCAAAATATTTTTGTTCAGAAATTAGCTTTTTGCATTACACACTTACAAATATAGGTACTAAACAGGCAGTGTCACATAAGAACATAAAGGGTATGTGGATGGATGTTAAAGGGTCTTCCTTTATTTTGAAAGTGTATGGAAAAAGTGGTTCAATGACTTTTGTTTTTGGATGAACTACTTATTTTACATTTGTATTACTGCTGTTGTGCTATGATGTAGAACAGGTCGGATTTTCTTATTATGTGGTATTGTAAATTCAGATGTGTTTTACAACAGTTATGGTATTCAGATGCAAATTCACGAGTTTGCACATACACATAATCAAATATGACGATAAAGCATATTTGACGTGCTGTCCGAGGGGAGGGCTCGGATCTCAGAATATTAGTCTAAACCCAGAGTACCCCCCTCCGATATATATACCAGCTGAGAGAGAGATGCTGCCATGGGACAGAGGTGAGAGACCTATATATAGAGACCTCTTCGTGCCGATTGGTTGTATCACATGACCGTGCTTCTCCCGAACTTAGTTAAATAAACTTCATTAAATGTGTTTGCACTTTGCACACATCCTTTCAAACCTGTTGGGAGTTCTTACAACTGTTACTTAGAAAACAAGGCACCATTGGTACAAAACAGTGTTTAGTGTTCAGCCTTTCCAAGTAATTTACGATTTGTTGATTTGGGACTTTTTTGGTTTCCTTTCAGGGCTAGGTTTTTGGGAGTTAAAGCGATTAAGATAAAATGGATGTGGAAATTAGTGATAAGCAATTCCCTGGTAAAGCTATGTCCACAAAAAATGAAAATGGTTACATTTAATACTTTTGTATGTTTTGTTCTGCTGTACAAACACAGTTTTAGAGGGTGGAGAAACCAGCAAAAGCCAGTCTGTTTTTAGCTGAAGGGCGTGGTGAGATAGTTGATAAATTTGCTTACTAGCAGATTTACTGGCCTATTTACTGGAATCTTGTAATAGGTGATTAATGAAGGGTGGTTTTGAAATGCTTCAGTACTTGTATGATGCTTCTGGTTATGCTGTGCTCAGAAGGCAGTCTTATCAATTTATTGTTGAAGGCCAAAAGAATGTAATGTTTTATTTTACACAATGTAATCATTTCTCAGCATCTTACTTTGCTGCACACATAATAAACGTACTGTGTTGCATGCATGCCAGCTGCGTGTGGGTAGATGTGGCATGTCATGCTGCCCACTTTTAGAATTTGTAAAGATGTATTCAATCTCTGTCCATTTTCAGAAATGGTTGCACGAAGAAGGATCTTACCTGTACATCTTCATATGTGTGACCCCTATGAAAATCTAACTATGAGATTAGGAGCATCAAAGATGGATTACATTAATTGATTTCCCTGTTATAATAATTGATAAGCCTTACTCTTACTTTTCACTTTTATTATTTACATTATGTAGCATGACTTTATGTAGAAAACATATGTAGTAAACCACAAAACAATAACTTTTTTACAGCCAAGTTACTTATATACCACATACACATAGTTGCTGTCATTGCTGCCTTTGCCATTTAGATCAATACTTGCAAACCCTAAGCTAGAACTTCACATAGTCTGGGGACACCAAAGATTTATTTGACATCTTAAAAAAGTCTTGTGAAATGTTTCCTTTAAGTTCTCTACCAAAGAGCTGGTGATGTAAACAGGTGCCTAGAGCAAAAAGGGCTGGGAAACACTTCCTGGCCTCATCAAAAAGTTAGTTGTAAGTCTTACTACAGTCCAATTCCACTATCAAACTAATCAAGTTTAAGTTACTATTGATAGTTTTCATTCACGTGATCCATGCAGTGGCCTGGCGGGCAAAAGAGTGGGACAAAATGGAAAATTTTGGATTCTCTATATGAGCGCTGCACAAGCTGGTTTTCCTAATATTTCAACCCACGTGTATTTTAGATCAGTGCATACCAGTCCTGGTCCTCGAGCACCCCCTCCCAGAAAGTTTGAGATGTTTCTGCATCTGATTTAACTCATTAGCTTGTTAGGGAGACGTGTTTACCATTTTGGATGGAGGCTGATAAGTTGAATCAGGTGTTTTAAATAAAGAGACATCTAAAACTTTCATGGAGGGGGTGCTCGAGGACCAGCATTGGGAAGCACTGATTTAGATCACATGTCAGCAGAAGAGAAACAAAGATATCAACACAAGCTGCATGTTTTGGGTACTCACGGTTATACATGGCACCCAATTACATATTTTATAGTCACTGAAAACCGTCAGATTATTGCCAAACCTCCACTTTGGCCATGTTTGCATATATTTTGGGGAAAATTCCTCACCTTTTACTGTCGCCAGGATTATATTATTATTATATTATCATAATGTATTGTATTGTTATATATTAAATCATATATTATAAAAAACAATAAAGTTTGTTAATTTTATTACCCTTTTTATAAGAAGTTTATTACTCTTAGTACAACAAATGATTTAACAAATTGCATTTCACTCTTTCACATCAATTAAGCATTTTTACATTATAACTCTCTTTAGCTAGTTTTAGCAGTTAGTGTAACTTATCACTGTACATTGTTTGCCCCAGTACAACAATCCATGTAAGAAGATATGATTTTTGGCTAAAAAAATTAATATATCCAGTGTTTACAATAGGTTACCTTTGAATTTGATTAAGCGGTCCCTTTAAATACGAGTGTACTGTATATTGATGGCTGCCTGCATTGTTTCCCCTCACTGGGGTAACAGGCACATATACGTTTATGATATGTCTCGGTTTTGACTGCATTATTATATATTCACATTAGGTGTATCAGTGGCTTGGTAATCTCATTTTTATGATAATCTCTATGCAACCTGATAATTCTTTCAGATATCCAGGAGTATTATGAAGTGAGCCTGCAGGATAATGAGACAAAGCCCACAGAGCCTTCAAACCTTAAAACTGGAGAATCCTTTGCTCATGTAAACCAGTGGGATCTCACTGGCCCTACCAGCAGCACACCACCAACAGAAACCAAGCAAAGTGAAGAGGTAAGCAGAAAATATGTTCAGTTGATGCATTTTGGCGAAATTGTGTTTTTGCTGTATGTAAACCTAGCTCCCTTGTTGTCAACTTTCTACTTTATTTCTGAATAATTGTTTGTAAGTAATATGTCTATAAATGTGAATGAGCTCTAGAATCATGACTTGCTAGCCCTGCAATTGCCCTGAATTACCCTATACTTTTGTGGACGCAGTAGTAGTGGATGCAGTAGTGTTCCTTAAAATCGCCATGAAACGAAAGTAGCGATTGTCTTATTTTCCCTGTGGTGAAGGATATCCGAGTGAAACGGGTTCTGAAATGAAATAAAGGTAGTGCTGGACTTGAATTGGTCTATTGAGTATTGATTGGATCGTTTGAAGTTGGGTCATGTTGGTAATTGATAATCACGGCAATCTTTTCCCGGGCCCCGCCCACCTGCCATACCATATGACCGGAAGCAAAGAGATATCGTTTTGAGGAGAAGAGGAGATTTGCTTTTTTGATTAAAGAAAATGAGGGCACATACATATTTTTTTTTAAATAATGAAGCTCACAGATCATTTTGTAATTTGTAAAAAATACCACATTATTCCAAAACAATAAATTCATTTCAATTTTATTTAGACTTTAAAGATTTTGCCTTTTACAGACTTTCAGTAGCCTATTACAGAAATTAGATGTGGTTGGTATCAGTTTTTTTTTTACAGTACATTAACCATGGCGTCAGCAGTGGCCACAACATATGCTCCGGTCTTCCATAAACGTAATTGGCTGGCTCAACCTAGGTTATTTGCATAAGGCGATATGATTGGCTTGCGCATGCGTTGCTGCTTGAAAAGATGAGAAATGTTCAACTTCTGCCGCGAGATCCACTATTCAGATCGACAACGCATGACGTCACCCATTAAAAGTGAATGGGAAGCGTCAGCGCTTACGCCCCGCGTGAATACGCAGTTATAGTGCTGCTTTACAGTAAAAATGCTGTTATAATGTTAGTTTCACATTTTATAGTCATGCTGATTATTAAAAGCTGAATGCCAGAAACATGCCAGAACATAACTACTTTGTTAAACATGTTGTGCATGAAATGGAGGTCCATATTGAAAAACATTTAATCTGGCTGCATTAAACATAATGCAAATTATGTGAATATAAGTGAATAAAGTTTAAATATGGGTATGGGTAAAATAAATAGGTGTTCTGTGACACTAAGGGGTGGTTTTACCGTACAGGGATTATCTTAAGACAGGATTTGACCTTAGTTTAATAAGGAAATATAACTAGTTTGAACAAACATGCCTGACTAAAACTTTACCTGTGTGCATTTTGAGGGAAAACAAATGGCACTGATGTATTTTTAGGATATGTCAGTGCACGTTGTTTACAGTTTGGACAGCTTTTAAATTTATTTCAGGCTAGAACTATAATTCCTGTCTAGGAAACCGCCCCTAAGGGCATATGAATGTGAAATTGTCCTTTTATTCATTAATGTTACTTTTCTTGTAAATTGTATAAAGATCAGTCATGACTTTTTTATTTAAATACCGGTAGTTGCTTACATTCTGAAAAGTAAGTAGAATTGACCCTTTCTGAGACTGAAAGTGATATTCCACCATGTTAACAATGCCTGCGTCGTCGTCCCAAGTCTGTAAACTGAAGTTTAAATTGATGTGTTTGAATGTAGATTATGTCTCTCCAAACAGGATGTACTACCTTATGTTTAGCTTATGGTGGTGTGCTCTATCAATTTCTGTCTCTACAAAATGGAAACACAAGTTCACATGAAAATCTTTATCTAATTCTATTTGCTGGTCAGCACATTTAGAAATAACATTGTTTATAATGTTGGGGATTCATCCTTCAAGGGGCTTACATAGTTGTCTCTAAGGTGGCAAAGGATAACTGTGTAATAATCATTGTTGAGTACTTTTGATAATTTGATAACAAAAGATGAACATTGTTTTTCATTTAACCCCCATGATATATAAAATGGTTACATTTACATAATTCATTTGGCAATTCATTTAACCATACCATAGTAAATACTAGAGTAACTGCTAAAATGTACTACAGCATGTCTTCATGTGGATTAAGCAGAAAACCCTTTTGCAGTTTTGCCCTTCTTTGTGAAAGACACATGGTACGCTGAGCAATATGCGATACAGCATACGCGGGGGGCAGTTCAGTTCCCCACACACTGACGCGCAGGTCCACGCGGGTCCAGATGTGATGTAGCCTACAGTAGCACATGACGCTGGTCAGTTTCCCGCGGCGTCTCTTTTGACTCTCAACGCGCGTCAATATGAGTGCAGGCGTATTCTCCTCAGCATCCCCAAAACACCGCCGCAGAACGCAAACGTTGGATGACGCGGATGTGATTTATTGACTGATGATGTGAATGCGAAGACTGCGGTCAACTGAAGTTTATGTCTCGCGCGCAATGTATCCACGCGCGTATTTTAGCGCCACAGCAGGAGTAATGAGACGCTGACCGGTCGCGCGCGGAAAAATGGACTGTTTATGCATTGTTAGCACAAAGGTAAGAAGGCATTTATATGCGTGAAGTGTTTGCTATGATCTGGGTTAATTAAATATGTATTAGAATGGTGTAGTGGTTGAACGATTTTGATTAACAGATGTGGGAAATCCCAAGGAGGAGACTGGTACCAAAGACAACAGAATATTACTAATCTAATAATTTCCTTATGTATGGACACTTTTAATCCTATAAGAAAGCAATTGTCCATGTAATATAATGTAAGATGGAACAAGAACACACTTTAAAATGTTCTAAACAACCTAAAAAAAATTCTCAAGTACATAATGCAGAAAAATAATGTAATCCAAAGAACCTTTTTGTCAAAAGTTCTTAAAACAACCAATTAGTATTATTTTTAGGAAGATGTGCTTTAGGACATCCATTAGTTTCCTACAGAGTTGCATTTCTTTCTGTCTCTCTGGGCAACGATCTATATAAACATGGCATGAGGGCACCCTTTTCAGCCTGAGCTAGGTGGGCACCATAACATTGACATCTGGAATTGCTAAGAAGAATGAACATAATGTCATAATATAGTGGATTGGTCAGTTTAACAGTTGTGTTTTAGTGGATACAGTTGTGTAGTGCACATGGAAATTAAGGTCTACGGGAGTTAAACATTTATTTCAGGAATTTCAGTATTAAAGGGATAGTTCACCCAAAAATGAAAATTCTGTCATCATTTACTCACTCTCATGTTGTTACAAACCCATATAAATGTATATGATGAACACAAAGGAAGATATTTTGAAAAATGTTTGTAACCAAACTGTTCGTGGACCCCATTCACTTCCATAGTATTCTTTTTTCCTACTATGTAAGTAAATGGGGTCCACAAATGGTTTGGTTACAAACATTTCTTAAAATATCTTCCTTCGTGTTTATCAGAAAAAAAAAAGAAATTTATTCAGGTTTGTTACAACATGAAAGTGAGTCAATGATGACCGAATTTTCATTTTTGGGTGAACTATCCCTTTAAGTGAATGGTGCCTGTGACTTGAAGACAACTGTTCAGCGAGCACTAGCATCGTCTGTACACATACAGGCATGCACTTTAAATATGCAAAATGACTTAGCGGTTATATAATCTACGCCTGCTTCAAGACTGTTTTTTTTCTACTTGAATTGAGTTATATTTGTCTGAAGTGGCAAATGACAACATCTGTGCCTCTGCAAATGGATTGCCATGGCCAGCCCCTTCCCTGGAGGGCAAATCACCTTGGGTATCCTTTAAAGTCTAGCATGCTTGACCTTCCACAGACCTTCTTGTGTGTTCAAGCAGGCAAATGATCTCCAGCAGTTGTTCAAGCTGTGGCATGGATGTAGAAATCCCACAATGTGATATTTTCACTTGATAATGGAGAGAGTTCCTTTCTAGATATGATGAATATCTACAGTGACATTTAAAACCTAGTGCTGTGTCTTGTGCATGCATAAATCATTTTAACAAGAATGTCATATGGAATTCAGTGTTAGTTTTGTCAGTATGTGTTTTTAGTCACCCCCTCTTCTACATTGGTTTGCCATCACTGAGTGGTTTGCCCTTTTCAGGAGAATCTCTTTTAAGAACATAATATGCATGGTTTTCAAAGAGCAGCCGCTGTCTGATTTAGGTGACTTGTGGATGGGAATAAACTTAAAGTATGTTGTAAAGTTCTTCTGATGTCAGACTTAGAAGCATACAGGGTTTCACACATATTTCACATGTCACGTTCGCTTTTTAAAACCTCTTTAGACAGTAGTTGTTTAGAAGTTTATAAGGTTGAATATTTCAGTATTTATTAGCAATGAACACAAGAAGATCTGACATAAGTTTACTTTACAAGTTGTCACTCCTTCATGGCAAATATTTTGCAGAGCCTACCTGTTGCTTGACATTGGAATGGCACATTTTACTTTACTGAAATCTTTATTATCGATTTCGGTAACTATACTCACTGTGGTTGTGCATAGGGTTGTAAAATTCTTGGAATTTTGGACACTTTATGGAAATTACAGAAATATGGGGCATATATACAGGAGTATATGGGAATTTTGGCACATGGATGAAAATGAGTCAGTTGTTGAGGAAGCTAATGTTTGTTTGTGAGGCAACTTGTAAAACTACCAAATAAAATTTCCTTTAATTCCTTAAGCTTACAACTTGGAATATTTCCAAAATTCCAGAGCTTTTCAACGTTAGTTGTGCAGAATATACTTGTTTATTTCAAAGAACTTCGTAAAACAGTCCTCCATTATGCCCTCGATAAAATAAACACTACTACATAACTGATGCTTGTGGTAAACAGTGGTTTATTAAAGCTGAAATGACCTCATGAAAAAAAACACAGAATAAATGCGGCTATTATAAAAGGTACACAAAACGATTTGCTTTGCAATAATCACAACCTTAAAGCCCCCATAACCCAGAAAATGCACTTTTAAATGTGTTTCTAGGAGAAAATGAGTCGCCAGTGTGTGTGCAGAAGCATCCTGTTATTATACAAATCCATCAAAGTTATTCTTCTTTGTGTAATCTCCTTTAAACCACAACAATCACACAAAACAGGCTGTTGGGATCCCCTAGCATTGATTACACCCCAATCATAACCGCTCAGAGACCACCTAAAGGTACATTCACATTATAAGTGACTTTGTCGCTATGTGGCGCTTATCTCTTTCAAAACAGCCGTTTCTAAATCTGGTTGTCATAAACAAATGAATACCGTCCACTCCAGACGAGAGACAGATGACGTGAACTCCACTGCTTCATTCTCATTGGTAGTCGCTCATAATCTGCATTAAGTTAAATATTTCTCAGCTTTGTCAAGTTTAATCACACGCGCATGTCCCACAACAGATGAGGCAAAGTCTTGCAATGCGGAGCAAGGTGTGAATATTTTACATGCATTGAGAGACACAGGCATTGAAACCACTTGTCAGTTTGGGAGAAGCGCCATTTTGGTTGAGGTGCCTCACGGAGACAGGTGCCAGCTAGTATGGTGCTCACTCAGTTGGTTTGATTGTCACCTGCTGCATATTTTTCAGATTGCAGCCTTTCACGATTTGCTAATCACATTGCAATTTGCTTCGAAACTGATTAATCACCCAGCCCTACTGTCTGAAGCTTTCGCCTAACTATGCCAGCATACCACATTAAACTAAATTTTAAATGAGCAAGCATGGTATGACCCCTTTAATGCATAAGTGTGTAATTTAACCTGTTTTGACAAACTAATTTTTCTGCTCTATTTTAGGCTAATGTGTTCACTGAACACACCCCTGCATCAGTCGTGAACCTGCAACAGTATAATCATTATGAATCTATTTATAAGACCTAATCCTGTCCTGTTTTCCAAACATTGTTTTTGCAAACAGCACATACAGAACAGATGTGAATATACAGACCTTCCAGATACTTAAGTATTTTTATAAGATTTGCTTTTGACCTCTGCTTTAGATCATGTTTAAAAATTACTGCATACTTAGCTTTTTAAAGGAACGATTTTTACAGTCAAAGACATCAAAAGCAATAAGTAATAGGCTATTTCATACCCTCGTTTTGAGGCGGGCCGCATTGAAGACCTGGATGTAAAGGCCCACTGCTATGATTGGATAGCTTCATTCCCCATCATTACACGTGGGGAATTGTTTAAAAAAATCTTTGAGTAAAAATAACAGCCGAACACATATATGTTCAAGCCACAAAAGATTTTGGGTGAAGTAGCAACAAAACTTCAAACCCGACATGACCTGTGGGCGGGGCTTCAAAAGAAGTCGTTGCCATTTGACTTTGGATGTGGTGTTTAAAATCTCTACGTCAGTGAATGAATTTTGATAATTTTCTGTATACACTTTTTTTATTGTTATAAATGTTGTAGTTGTGCCTAGAAGTGTTTTGAGGTGATTATTTTGAGGTAAGTAAAAGTTTCAGCCTTGGCTTACCTCTTAAGCTTTAAGTAGCTTACCATTTATCCTTAAATTGTCTTTGGAATGACCTATTTTTGATTGTAGGAGTATCTGATCTTTGTCTTGGTCAATTGAAATTCAAGCCACAAGAATCAGTGTTAGTATCAAGCGTGGTACTAATTTATCAATGAGCACTTGCTTTACAGGATTTCACGTTGAAGTGTCATAGTGCGAAGACTTGTGAAGACGTTGCGGCTAAATGGAGGATTTAAACGAGAGCCTTAATGTAAAGTATTTGGCATTTCTAATTTCATTTTTAAGCCAAGTATATTTATCTGTCAGTAAAATTGGGTTTATTACTACCTTTTGATGATATTTCCGGAGATTGACACCATGATTAGGAAGGAGCTGTGTGTATTTTTTTCTTTCATAATGTAGGACTCTTTAGATGTATGATCAGAGCTGTGATCTGTAAATAGCACATGAGCTGAATTTTTTTAGGTTATGTGGTAATTTTTATTTATTTACAAACTCAACGTAATTTTAGGGTTGTAAGAGAATTGTAACTAAGTGGTATTGTAGCAATATTTAATGCTTTTCACCAAGATGCATTTGGGTTTCTGTAACAGTAGTAAAAAACAAAGTTCAGTCAGCCAATTGCCATTTTAAAAAATAACTGAGGGTGATCACACTTTTTTTATGAAAATGCCCAGCTGACTCTTATACCACTTACTACAAAGCTACTTGCCATATAAATTTTGGATAAAACATATTGATTTGAGATAAAACATAAGATAATTATTTTATTATTTAAAACATTTAATTTCAGCAGGTGTTAGAGGTCAGTTGTGTGAAAACAGATGGGAGTCAGCGGGCTGGCTTGGTGATCTCCCATTCACTTACGTGGGATTGCGAACACACACATGCATGTAGACGCGCTGCAGTATGCAAATGCAAAGTATTCTTCAGCAATACTTCATCCTAAAATGAGATGTCTTTGTCATGTACTCTGTTATTCTTTCCATGCAGTCAAGATAAATGGAGACTAAAGCACACAAGCTTATACAAAGATGCAAAGGTATCATAAAAGTTATGTGAAACATCGTTGTGGAGCCAGTCAACAGCTTTAATTCATATGAGTAAACTATATGTGAGTACATGATGACACAACTTTTTGTTTTTGGTTGGATTATCCCTTTAAATACACACACTTTTGGTACTCTATGCTTCCACACCTCTCTCTTATGCACACAGTGGCAATCTTGCTGAGTGGGCGATTCATGTAGAGATCCAGTCTGGAGCAGTAAGATCCCCAGCTGTTGTCTTCTTTATCAATCCTGTGGGGTATTTGTTTTAAGTTAGCCTAATGCTTAGGTTCAATTGCTTGTGAACACACATTGCTAATCAGCCAGTCACATGGCAGCAACTCAATGCATTTAGGCATCTAGATGTCTTGTAGACGACTTGCTGAAGTTCGGGCATCAGAATGGAGAAGACAGGGGATTTAAATGCTTTGAACGTGGCATAGTGGTTGGTGACAGACGGGCTGGTCTGAGTATTTTAAAAACTGCTGATCTACTGGGATTTTCACGGACAACCTTATTTAGAGTTTATAGAGAATGAAAAAGTGAAAAATCCAGTGAGTGGCAGTTGTGTGGACGAAAATGCCTCGTTGATGTCAGAGGAGAATGGGCAGATTGGTTTGAGATGATAGAAAGGAAATAGTAACTCACATGCCACTCCTGTCAGATAAGAACAGGAGACTGAGGCTACAGTTTGCACAGGCTCACCAGAATTGGACAATAGAAGATTAGAAAAACGTTAATGACTCTCGATTTCAGCTGCAAGATTCAGACAGTAATCTCAGAATTTGACACATAAAACATAAAAGCATGGATCCATCCTTACTTGTTGCAGCAGTTCAGACTGCTGATGGTGATGTGAGTATTGTTGCTGACCATTCGATCCCTTTGTGATCACAGTGTACCCATCTTCTGATAACTGCTTACAGCAGGATATGCACCATAACACAAAACTCAAATCACCCCTAACCCTACACTCTTAGAACGCATGTGTTAAAAAAGAGGGGCAACCTTCCGATCTCTCTCATGAAGCCAATACGGAAGTGACTTAAACTGCAATTCATCGACTGGCCGCTTGAGGCTGGCTCCAAAAGGGAGTCAATTTAGACACCCATGTTAAAAATGCCCAACTTTACTGTAGAAAATAATATATTTACAGCCTGGTACAAAAAGTGTTTTGATCTATATAGCTAATTTTGCCCTTCATGACAACTGTGAGGGGGGTGAATTTTTTTGTAACTCATCCGTATAAATTATATTAAGCCTTAAACTTCTGCATAATTAAGGGTGTGGCTGCTTGAGTGACGCTTGAACAGCAACTGCTGTCACTCGAATCGAGCTAGGTGAGCGTGGTTTCAGCAACCAGCCAACTCAGCTTCATGTCCCGCCTCTTTACCCATTTTCGGTTTGCTGCGTGTGATTCGCGGGGATGCGCGGCCAAGATGGCGATGGCAACGCCTACTTTAAACTTCAAAAACGATCTTCACAAACCAATGGGTGACATCACGGACACTGCGTCCATCTTTTTTTACTGTCTATGGTTAAAAACACCCTAAATGCCTTGTCCCAGAATCTACCCATCTCTGTTATTGAAACAACACATTTTGTGTTACTTTTAACACAACTTGTGTTTTATTTTAACACAAAATGACACATAATTGTGTTAAAATTACACATAATGTGTTAAAAGCTGAAAACAAAAAGATGTGTAAAAAGTTAACACATCCTTTCGAAGAGTGTAACTGGTTTCTTGAACATGACAGTTAGTTCACTTGACCAAAATGAGGAAAGTTTCCAACACCTTGCTGAATCTGTGTCACAAAGAATTAAAGTTAAAGTGGGTCCAACCCAGTACTAGCAAGGTGTACCTAGAGACCGGTGAGTGTATGTGACCCTGCCTGTGAAATCCAGGCTAAAGTCTCTAAGGAGCAATAGGAGCTTCACATTGATTTCAATTTTTGACATGTAAACATTTGTAACCCTGGACCACGAAACCAGTCATAAGGGTCAATTTTTGACACCCTTTAAGATTTATACATAAAGTCAGAATAAATAAACTTTCCCTTAATGTATGGTTGTTAAGATAGGACAATATTTGAACCGCTATTTTAAAATCTGGAATCTGAGGGTGCAAAAAATCTAAATATTAAGATATCCAAATGAAGTCCTCAGCAACACGTATTACTAATGATAAATAATTTTTTTATATATATTTACGGTAGGGAATTTACAAAATATTTTCATGGAACATTATCTTTACTTAAATTAGTATTCTAATGATTTTTGGCATAAAAAAATATTATCGATTCTCATCTGGTTTGGAGGGACCCATGTATTGTTTGCTATTGCTACAAATATACCCTTGCTACTTATGACTCTTTTTGTGGTCCAGGGTCACATTTTTCACAGAAATTTATGTAGGATGGTATTAGAAGTAAATAACTTTAGCTGGGTTTTCACAGGCAGGCTCATATTTCTTACTCTCAATTTTAGGAACTTAAGGGTAGGACATCCCTTTTTAAAAACTGTACAAATTTGGCTTTTTCACTGACTTTATATAATATCCAAAAAGCCCTTCGGTTTTGAATATTGAAACCCCAGCATAACCAGTAAGGTTTATTATACCCCAAAGAACAGTGAAACTTATGCAGGCTGGAGTTGAGACAAAAAAAACACATTTATTTGTAGTCTGTGTGTTGTGCTGCAGCTGAGCTGTTGTACAAGAGACTCAAACTCCAGTGAAGTTGACAGCATGGTGCAGGCAATCTAATGAGACACCTGTGGTGCAGCCAGAGGCTGACGCCCACCTGAGTCTGACCCCTCTGGACAGAGAGGAATAAATTACCTTTCAGTGTGTGCGTGTGTTCAGAAAGAATGTCAGCTTGTTTTCTGCTGCTGGCTATTGTGCACTGCATATTTTAAGCATCGCCACAGTCCTTGGAATTGCTCTCAGGGGACACTGAACAAAATCTCTTGAAATGCAGCTGAACTTTACTTCCATAGTAAAGTTATGTACAGGTGTCTAGATGAACATTACACAGTGCAAGAAATACTTTCTCTGTCTCGTACAACTGGGCGGTACACAAAGCACACATATTTACTCAAAGGGTGCATATTAGGGTGTACACACACTATCCAAACCAAACCGCGCTTGGCCGCATTTGACCCCCAAAGTCTGGTTAGTATGACTAGTGTGATCGCTCTGTACCGCGCCCGGTTGACTTGGTTTCTGGCACGGAAGGCTGTGGTGTTAGCGAAATCGCGCCTGAGCACGATTCAAAGGTGAAGACAGCAGTTGTGAGACCACTCACCTTCATCTGTCTCTGTAAAAACCTTTTGATGCGCGCAGCGGGTTACGTGAATGTCCGAGCTCACATGACGATCAACTAAGCAATATAAATCGCGCACTAAACGACTCTGAAAAAGAAACACAGACTTATCATTATGGTGGGTTCCAGTGTTAAGAGAGCGCTTTACATTCTGCTTTTATAAAAACAATCGCATCTTAATGACGAAAGCGCGCCCGGGCTCGGAACGATAAAAGTACAGTGTGAGTACATGCACCTGGGGGAGTAGGGAGGGGGGACAATCACGCTGGGGCATGGTTTGGTTTGGATAATGTGAGTGCGCCCTTAGTACCCTTAAATGTAAATTTATTAGGACCTTTTAAAAAAGTACCATCCTAGTGACCGCTTTTGTACCTTTTACTAACTGTGCGTTCACACCAGATGTGGAAGAGGTGGCAAAAGGGCGCTATTCGTGCGTAGTTGAACGCATGAACATTTTGAGTTTACTTGTTTCATTTACGCATAAACTTGCATCATGGGAGGGGCTTATATAGCTCAAATTGAGTAAACTTACGATATTGTTCGACCTCCTTACTCACTTTCTTTTAATTCCCGTAAAAGTACGAAGATGTCTCGTGTAGCGACGATGCTTGTCTTTCATTGTTGTTTTGTTTTTCTGCCTCCGCTCACTTCCTGTAATCACGTCACTGCTAGAGCAAGCTCCTGATTGGTTAACGCGGTGCAAAAATCCATCAAAGTTCAGATTTTCAACTCTCAATTTGCACGGAACACAACATTTATTGTTGTGCGTATTCGCATCTTTGCATTGATTAAACATGTAATTCACTCGCTTGCCGCATCTGGTGTGAACGCACCATAAGAGTGTATACATTTTACAAGGGTCATTCAGCAAATTGGGGTGGAAGATGAGAGGCAGAATTAGAATTTTATAAAATGTGGATTGTGGAAAGTGAAACCAGTGAATAATATCAAATTTTGATGCTCCAAATCTCAAAACTAGATTATCGGACATTAGCCTAGATTTGACAAAGTCACAAATGTCAAAAATGATTTCAGCTAACTGCTTCTGCCATGATAAGTGTGATATCTATATGATAGACCCTAGTTAGGGTAGGTGGCATAAATTCATTTTAAAGAATGAAAATGAGGCTGTACAGTACCTCTAATATTTTTTTCAGTCTTAAATTTACATTAACGTTCACAAGACACATTTTCCATTGAAAAATGTATTTCCAATGTTGCATCCGCTGAATGATTGACAGCTAATTTATAAGAACACTACAACTGTCTGTGTATTAACCGTGTAATTTCCTCACAATATTTTTTTATTCAATGTAGCTAAAAGAAATGTACCCACGCTAAGGGCCTTAGAGGAGAGCTTTATTAGATGAACCTTTATCAGGACATTCGTCATTTGTAAAAAACTCTTGTGTCTTCCTGAAAACAAGCAGAACTGCATCAAGCATTTTTAAAAGTTTATTGATCTGTTTAATATAAAAAAGATGTGCATAAGGGATAAAGGCTTTCTAAGTCTCCTTTTCATACTGTTTGAGGTCATCTCCACACCACATTATAAAGGGATTTGGTATTTATTTTAGTCAACTGAAGCAGATCTATTTTAAGAAGTCCTGTGTCAGTTCTTCTGGATTTGTAAGCTGTGATTATAGGGCCATTACATTGTGGCCTCTGTAAAACTATGATGTTTAGCTTTCTTATCAGCTTTTTAGTATATTTGAATACAGGCTTTAATTTACTCAGACATTTGTTAGGAATAAAGTAACTAAGTAACATAACAGCAATACAAGAGCACTTTATACCATCAGGGTTTATTTTGCATTAGTTTTCTGCTAACTGTCTGTTGTCCTGTTTATTACAAGTCTGTTTGAATGAATGAATAGAGGACAACAAAAAATTATAGAGTTAAAAGTGTATTAGAAAAGAGACACCAGCAATACAAGAAAAACTTGCTTTCATGAGTCATGCAAATATATTTTACGTGATTGATCGGAATGAAGAATTCAAAAGGGCGTGTAATAGATAAGCAAATCAAACAAGCAAGCAAGTTGTGTGAAATATCAGCACAGCTGTGATTCGCTCAGACAGTAACAAAGAACCAGGGTGGACCAACAATAATTTCCACTCCACATCAAGACTTATTGCCAGGTTCTCTGCGACATGAGTTGGGGCACGCATTAAAACAGATGTGTGGATTCTGGCACCACACGTTTTATTTCGTAATCCTTACAATGCTAAATATTCTCACCCTCTTAACTTTGGTGTAGAGTGAGTGCGCTTGCCGAGCGGTGAGGTGTCTCTCCCTGCTGAGAGCTCATAGCTCAGGACCTGGCTGCTGAAGTGGTGTTGGTGATTTTGCTTGTGGTAGGCGGTGGGAAGGGTTGGAGGTGATGTGAAGGAGCCATGAGTCAGTTTCAGCTCTCATAGGTCACCACCTGCGAGCCACGCAGTCTTTTAAATTTACAGACAAAGCTGTGAGAGTCATTTGAGAGAGTGGAAAGAATGGATAAAAGCAGTAGAAATACTTTTTTTCTTGTGACACAGATTTGTGTCTTGTACTTTGGAAGGTCGCAGATTTTACGGTAAACCTTGGTGGTACTTTTCTGATTCCACGTTTTGGCAGAAAAGCACATTAAGGGGGCGTAGTGACTGATAAGGGAGGGCCTTTACTGACAGAAAAAATGGTCCCTAGCCATCACTGGGGCAGTACCCTTACAAAAAGTACACCTTAAGCATAAGCGACACCTATTCGCTCTCTTCCATTGTGAAAAGTGAAGCTGCCAGTTTTCCGATAAGGTGCTGACATTTTGGGTCTTGAGTCTACGCAGTAGCGATTTCGGGACCAGTCCTGTGCAGTAGCAAGCAGGAAGTAAAGCCGCGAAATCAAGGCCGCACTCTCGCAGAATATGCATATCACAGCTATCAATTTTGACGTGACACCACCGTTTTTATATCATTAAATAGCTAACTAAAAACAATCTTATCTTAAAAAAAAACACTTGAATTTACATCAGTGTAATAAAAACTACATTACAAAATGGGCAGTTCTGGTTCTTCATTCTGATTGGTTGAAACACGTTCTAAGCTGTGATAAAATACCCCAGTAAACCCACGGTTCAGACCGCATTACATAAGTATCACTGCGCCACTGTTGCTGCGTACCAATTTATGAAAATCATATTTTTAATTAGTGTACAATTGCACAATTATGGTGATATCCAGATAACTGTCAATAAATATTGTTGAGTCATCTCGTCAATAAAGAGAAAACGTTCTCTGAGAAGTTTCTACATCAAATTCATATTTCTGCTATCCACTGGGTGGCGATATTACCCAACTGAAACACTGATGCATTCACTCAACACTAAAAACAACGTTGTGTAAGTTTTAATGGCTCTGAATCTGATCTCTTACAAAAGTTATTCACAAAAATTCACATGCATCCGGAATTATCATGCAGAGCCTTTTAGCTGAAGATTTGAGAGGTGATAAGAGAACAAATGAAGGTAGGATGAAACAGTTTTTTTTGTTGTTGTTGTTTGAAAGTGAATGGTCTGTTTTTCAATTGATATTTTATGTTTATTTAAAGAGGATCATTTTTCTGTAAGGCATTAATCTAAAACTTGGTGGCAACTTAGAAAAAAAAACGCTGACAGGGAAAGAGTTCAGCATGCTTTCATCACTTCAACAGTTGCAAGATATACATTTTAATGTATAAATTAGATGAATATTGATTTATAAAATAAACACCACAGTCTTAAATCATATTTTCTTTGTGTCTTTGCTGCGTCTGTGTTGGTTGGGAACTGCGCTCTGTTGCAGCCACACTTGATTCTGAGGATCTACTTTGTTTGGCGGAAGAGTAATATTTGTACTAATATAATGACAACTTATTTGTGTTTTATTTTATGAAATCCCTTCTAACTTTATGCATATGAAGTAACCATTTTATAAAAGCAATAAACCCCGCAAAGCAGTGGGGTTACAGTGCATTATAACAGCTAAGGGGCGTTGTTAGGCACGACGCGTAACTGGGTTAGCAGTTACACGACTGGTAACCCACTGCTTCTTGGGGCTTATTGCTTTAGTAAATGACAGAAACCACAGATAATTGAAGTGTAATTAAATTGATTAGTTGGACTCAAGTCCCATTGAACAACATGGTGGAAGCGGGGTTTATGACCTATACTAGGACCAGTCAAGATGTTTTGGCTTCACTTTTCAGGGCTTGTGCGGCACGCTTGATCTAAAGTGTTCATATTAGTACCTCAAATGTACATATTGATTCCAAATGTATATATAACTGTACACTCTAAGAAAGAATGTGTGAATTTTAACACATTATTTTGTGTTACCCTATTTAACACATTATGTGTCATTTCATGTTGAATTTGAGTTCAAATAAATAAAAGGGACATTACAAGTGTGTTGTTCCAAAAATAACACTGATATGTGTTAAGTTAAGGACAACACTATTAGATGTCCTTAAATAGACACACGATGTGTTATTTTAACACATTCGTTTTAAAGGGTACTATACTGACCCAGTTGACATTATGACCATTTTTGACAATTTTTACTGATTGTGTAATGTTCTTCTGCATTGTAGTGTGTGTATGTAATTTAACACTGCCATCTACTGTATTGAGTGGTCACTGAGTTGATTTTCCTAATTTTATTGTGATCTTGTCACTTGAATCTCTGTTTTCTAAGGCCGAACTTACTGTATCTAAATACAGTGGTCACTACTACTCTCAATTCCAATCAGTTTAATGATCTTGCAGAAAAGATTTTAAAAAATCCCAAAACACAATATCACATCTTATAGTGTATTTCGGGTCAGTTTCCTGGACAGGGATTAGATTAAGTCAGGACCAGACCTTAGTTATTTTAGAAGATTTAAGTAGTTTTTTTTAAAAAAAAGGTGTGCATCTTGAGACAAAATAGTGACACTGATATATTAAAAAGATATGTGAGTGCAAGCTGTTCAGTTATGACAGGTCAAACATACTTTTTTGTCTGAAACTAAGCTTAAGCTCTGTTTGGTAAACCGCCCCATTGCGAATGCGAACCAGCCTACAAATATCATTTATATTCAGACTTTTTATTAAGTTTACAGCATTAATCTTTAAAACTATCAAAAAAATTATTATTTGAAAGAGTTTGAATTGACATTGAAAGTACAATTGATCAGATTGTGCATTGTTTTTCTGTATGTCAAGATGATCCTGTGCTTCACATTTTGGCCACAGAGGGGAGTTCCTCATCTTCCTCCAGAAATGTTGAAACTGAAGCTCCCTGTGCTTTTTGGAAAAGACGGGGGACTATAAATCACTGATGACTCCAGAGCTGTCAGCATGGGTTAACAGGGCTATCCCCGAGAGCTTCCACATGGCTATAGAAGAACAGTTTATCTATGAGAAGAAAGAGAGAGAACAGTAGCAAATCAGATTAGAGCTGGATAATCCATGTCATCCAGTCAGTCATGCAGAGACTTGATGTAGGCTATAAATCATATTATGAGAGGTCAAATACATTATACATTGAGTAATCTGTATGATCTTGTCAAGATGGGTCACTACTTGCACTATGACATAGACATAGCTTTCCTGACATTTAGCTCTCTAGTTGGCTGTACTGTAAATGAACCTGTTTCCCTCTTTAAAGTATTTCACTGTATTGGACTGTTTGGGGGTGTAATGAGGCTTACTTGTGACTCAACAGTTCTTGTCTAGATGATTTTCAAGTGAATATATCACCAGTGATATGTACTGAAACTGTACACTTTCTTTGCAAGAAAATGTATGAATATTTTGTTTAGTATTGCCATTTTCCATTTGAGGGAAACATCATGGCTTTAGCATGTTCAGCCCTGCATCTTATTCCTAGTGTAAGATGTGACTATTGAGTGGTGTCAATTTTTCATATGTCAATCATGAAGGTTCTCATGTTGTTGCATATTTTAGTGTGAAAAACTTCAAAATGGTGTAAAATAGTGCAGATACATGTAGTAATTTAATCTGTTTTATTTAATTCAAATTCCAAGTTTGGAATTGTTTTATGTCATGAATTTCATTTGGGGATCACAAAGAGATGTACCCTACATAAGGGGGGCCAAAAAGTTTGAGAACCACTGCTGTAGATTAAACACGTAATAATTACCGTATTACTTCTCAGTTTTCACAGATGTTTTTGGTTGTTTACACAGAAAGGATAACGCCATTTTCAAAAGTTTGCATTTTAAAACCTTAAAACACTGTTGCACATCTGTGTAATTTAATAGTTATGTTAACAAAGGTTTATCAGAATGAACACAACATTTTTGAGTTTGAGAACAGGATGACTTTCCTGCCCTTTTGAATTCATTTGAAGAGGTTTCGAAGAGTTACAAGATTGCAAGTTGACATCTCGCTACTTGCTGAGCTGAAGTCTCTTTTGATTGTAGTTAACAGATGGTCTACCCTTGAGGTTAATAATCAGACTGTTGAGTCGGTAAAAATGTTCTTCATGGTCCAATTTGTAACTTCTTCATGTTTTTTTACAGAGACTTTTATGTTCAACATTAGTTATCCCACAACATCTGTCAAATGAAATTTGTTAATTTACATTAAATTAAATTCTCATACATGGATTTTTTGTCATGCACCTAAACACAGAATTATAATATAACAGACAAGTATAAATACAAACACATATAACGTGGCAGCTGGCTTTAACGTGACAGCTTGACGGTTTTTGAAAGTGAAAGCGATTTCTTTTGTTAAACAGCGTTTGCATCCTAAATAGTGCCATCAACTCTTGCTACAGATTATAAATGCTATACCAACTTGTTTTTAAGAAGTATCTTGATGGATATAGAATAATATGGACATAAAATGGATATATAATCACTCTGTCCACTTTGATCAGGTGCAGTATAAACTCACGCCAGAGACTTGTTATATTACATGATAGGTTGCACACATTGCACCACCTGATTTAAGCAGTACAGCACAAACAGCAGTGTTTCCCAACATTCAGAGTTATAAAAAAACAAGGCTCATGCATTCACAGCGCAAATCTGAATGTGCAAGTTTGTGTACCCAAGTATGCGGATGTGCGCGCTAAGCACGCGTGGCAATTGTAGCTTTGCATCGTTTGAATAATATGTTACAGACAGGGTTTCCCGCAGAAAATATGTTAGTTAAGGTGGTAGGGTTGTGCAGGTGGGCGGGCCGGGGGGGCGTGGCAATCAAAGGGGCGGGGCGTATGCGTCATGATGAAAATATTTTATTTAAAACACTCAAACAAAACTCAATTTTGAAGAAACTATGACTGAAATGAACACATACTAGATTAGTAATGAATTAAATGTTTTATCAACAGGCTAGTTTGCCTCCAGACAGTGACGGACCATGTCTTTCTCTCATTTCGGCCATGTGGCGTTTGGTGGAATTTGTTTTTTGGGACGACCTAGTTAAGGTGGTAGGGTATCCCAGCTTAGGTGGGCCGCCCAAACTGAAAAGTTCTGCGGGAAACCCTGACAGATATACTTCTGCCTGCTCTACCAAAGGTAAATGTAACATAAAATACGGGCAGTGGGATTTTTTTATAGAAAGATTACCATATTTTGCGGACATTAAATCTGACTTTTTTCATAGTTTGGCGGGAACTGGAACCTATACTCAGGTGCGACTTGTACATCAAAATTACATAAGATCCAAGAGAAACCATTACTTTCTACAACCGCGAAAGTCCACTCTATGCTGCTCCTGTATTTATGTAATTCAATGGATTCAGTGATGCGGAATGACTTCGGGACCTTTTTGAACAAATTTGGTTTGTGTTAATTTAGCCTATTTAGCCTTCCAGGTATGTTCAGTAAGCTATTGTGTATCGTGTAAATAACTGTTTATGTTACTTTAACATTTACGGACACCCAGGGCCGGCCCTGGGCATAGGCGGAATAGGCAAATGCTAAGGGCGCTGCCGACCCCTTGGGGCGTCCGTGCGCCCAAATTATTATTTTTTTAATATATGTATATAAACATTTAACTATAAATATTTAATTTTGCACAAGAAAACAGCAGTTACTGATGAATTATTAGTAGCATATAATCTCGGAAGATCGTGCTTGTTAAATAGCTCTGTGGCTATACTGCACTGAAGCAGCAGTTTAAAATGTAAACCCAGAATTCAGCAAACGTCAAGGACAAGAAAACGGAAACAACAATCAGACAGAGACGCAGAATTTACATAATGTTACACAGACCATGTTTAAATTTCAATGTTTCTAGACAGAAATAGCAACTTGTTCACTTTGTTTGGTATTAATAAGCTGCGCATTGGAGTGCTGGCCGCGGTGCTGAAGACGCGCTCAGACAAAGTACTGGTGGCAGCACAGATATTTACGTGCAACCTATTGGAGACTATTATTCGTTATTATATAATTATTATTCGTTATTTTACTTTATTACTTCCACTTAAGAAGAGTTTTGCACTTTTATTTCAATATTTCTCTTTATATAAATACTATTTTGTACTTAAATCTATAATTTCATTATTTTACTAACCAAACTCATCTGCGCTTTCCGATAGGTTGCACGTAAGGAGAAAAGTAGCTTACTTCCCCTTGAGAAGGGTTGTGTGTTTTAAACTTTTAAAAACATATATCTCTTTACAAAAAACTTTTTTCTTCTATTTAAAAGCTATAATTTCGTTATTTTACTAACCCAACTAATGACTCCTCCGCTTTCCAATAGATTGCACGTAAATATCTGTGCATATGTGCCATCACGCGCCTTCAGCACCGCCACTGTGCAGCTTATTAATACCAGACAAAGTTGGTATTTCTGTGCAGAAACATTGAAATTTAAACATGGTCCGTGTAACGTAATTTAAATCCTGCGTCTCTGTCTGATTGTTGTTTCCGTTTTCTTGTTCTTGACGTTCGCTGAATTCTGGGTTTATATTTTAAACTGCCTTTTCAGTGACAATGTCAAGACCAAATGCCTGAGTGACAGGGTATTGTGTGTATGTGTGCGCGTGCGTGCGTGCATGCGTGTGTTTCCAAAATATTTTCAAAATTAAGAAAAACTAGACAAAGCTGTGCATTTTTTTCCTGTGTAAGTTTATGAACAAAATGATTCTAAAGGGCACCAGGTGAAATCTTGCCTAGGGCAGCAAATTGGCCAGGGCCGGCCCTGCGGACACCTATTCAGCCTGCTGTTCTGTGCTATTGTTTAGTTGAATAACCTGCCTTTCCAGATTAAATGTCTGTTTTTCGGCTTGGAATTTGTGAAATCATTTACTAAATAAACGCGACTAGGGCTGCAACTAACGATTATTTTAATAATCGATTAATCTGTCGATTATTTGTTCGATTAATTGATGAATCGGATAAAAAACAAAAAACAAGAAAAGCATTCATTTCCAACCCCTTATTCAGAACAGAACTAAAATCTTTAGAAATTGCACACACATGTTGCTCCTTGAACACACCTGAGCTGTTACAATAATAATAAAATAAAATAAAAATGGACTAACACAAAAAATACACATGCATGCTTTACATCTGCCAAATATTTAGACTTTTTATGATGCATTTCCCATCAAGAAGCCTCTCTTGATGGGATCAAAAAGATAGTATATGAGTACACTCTCAGAAATTAAAGTACAAAAGTTGTCACTGGACAATACCCTTTCAAAAGGTACACCTTTGTACCCCAAAAGTGCATATTAGTACTTCAAAAGTACATATTGGCAGTTCAAAGATACATATTTGTACCTAAATGGTACATATTAGGACCTTTTATCAAGGGTACTGCCCCAGTGACAGCTTTGTACCTGATATTTGACTTTATGTGTTTTCTCTGATCGGATAGCTATCTCATTTGTTAAAACTGTTCCATTTACATTTGACCACATAAATGCGTCTTGTGAAAACGGAAAATGCGTCTTCTACTCCCGCGCAAAATGCAAATACACCATTCATTACTTCGCCTAAATAAATGTAAGACAATGTTTATGCAACAAAAGGCGGCACTTACTGTATGTTGTACTGTATGTTGGGCCGGGCACGCGCGTCTCCTTGCTCGGCATGAGCTGGAGCGCGCAGTACAGAACAGCAGGAGAGTGACGGCGCGATGATTTAACATACAGGTCCATGACGGGGAAAAGCGTTCATACTCTCTCTCAACGTTTTATTTCTTTGTTTAATATCATTGGAGTTTGTCATTGTAGTTTGTTTTCGTTCTAGAAACTTTTTTTACTCGCTGTCGTCGCTCCATAAAGCATAAGCGTGTCATCTTTGTTTGATTACCTCTTTGCCGGCTATAACTTCCAGGTGACGCGCTTACGTTTGGGAGGAGTAAAACACTGACGTGATTTTCCTCTACCTTTGCTGTTTTTTTATCTTTTCTCCGCCGCCCTGTCATTTCTCCGCCCTGTCTATGAGGTGCCGAACTCTGCAAGCAACAGTGCCCGAGAGAGACCGACGCTCCGTTCCAAACTGCATACTTCCATACTATAAAAAAAGCACTAAAAAAAGCACTACTTCTCGTACTCTTTGCCTACTATATAGTATGGAATTAGGCAGTTTGGAACGCAGTGCGAGTGGTTTTTTTTATTAAACGTCTCTGCGTCACGCAACACAATGAATCGATTATGAAATTTGTTGCCAACACTTGTAGTAATCGATTTTTATCGATTTAATCGATTCGTTGTTGCAGCCCTAAACACGACGTATAGTCCAGTGCTACTTATATATGTTTTTTCCTCTTTAAAGCACATTTTTGACTGATGCGACTTATACTCCGGAGCGACTTATAGTCTGGAAAATACAGTAAAAATACAGGAGAAATACAGGAAATTATTTGATCTGGATGATGGCGGGATAGCATGGTAAAATATGGGAAATCCCGGGAAAAACGTGAGGGTTGACAGCTATGAGGTAGATTTCACATTATTTATGTACCTCACTAAATAATTAAGAAAAGCTTGTTTAGGTCTGTTTGCGTTGGATTGAAGTTATATTTTGCAGAATTCGGTCCTCCCGGAACAGAATTAAATAATCCAGCTTTAAACTACAGGGACGATAAAATGATTGATGTTTGATAATAAATGAGAAATTAAAAAAATTAAATGCATATTAGGCCTATTTAAAGTTTATAATTGCTTTTTAATGATCCCCTTATAATATTCACTGCCTGATACCGTTTTTATGCATCTCACATTTGTGTCATAAGATTAGTACATTAACTTTTCCCGTACCCACTAACTCAACCTAATCTAAATTCTGCCTTATGATCTTAACACTGTTCTTTTGTAAATTTTGTACATTTTAAAATATTTTCACATTTACCACAAAGATTTATGTACACAGTGCTTTCATTTTTCAAGGAGAGGCAAAAACTCTGCTGTGCTTTTTTTGAATGTAAAAAATTTATGATGAATGCAGTGAATGTACTTTTCATACGTTTGAAAAAACTGAAATTTGTTTCGTTTTTGTTTTATTTGTGTAATTCCAGTAGGGATTCCCTAAGGTCATTCCCACAGTGTTTTCAATGAACATTCAGTAGAGACATCAACTACAATGGCAGTGATTCTTTGTTTAGGCTTGTAGGCAAGTTGTCAACATAAAGGTGTCCATATTTTTAAAAATAAGTGTTGCTATTTTGCTATATATTGCAAAGGCATTCATTCTTTTTCTTTTTAAGTGTGGCATAAGTGAGTTGGGCATATACTGAGCTATGCGCATACACCATATCCGACATTAGCACGTGTCATCATCTTGAACGCTTTTTGAGTAACTTGTTTTGCCATCACGTGTACAGTTCACATAAATATGAGAAACTGCATTAAATCATTGAAAGACAGATACTGTTGAGCAGAAATTAATGTTTGTACAAAGTGATTCTCATTTTGCCAGTGAGAGACAAAGTTCCTCTGCTTCTTAAACGTGCTTCTTTACACACACACAGAGAGTCTTTGATGGTATCGTGAGAATTCAGCAGTCTGCAATCTAGATATTTCCTCTGAGAGCTTCTGCACAGCAGAATAATGATTAGCATCAGCATGCACACACAGTTTATTAGAGGAAAAGTTCCTCATTGTTCCAGTAGAAAGTGCTGAGTTCACAGCTGTACACAAACTTGAAGAAGCTCTTAAACATCAAGCTAAGTTTAAGGATGGCACCTGCTGTAAGAATAACTTGTCCCTTTCTCCTTGAAACTCTCAGGAGAGAAGGATTGATTTAGAAGTTAATAATTGGCTTCAGCTGCAGATTTGTTTGGATCGAAACTCATCCAAAAGTCATTGTATCTATCGCCATTGTCACAGTGCAAGATTTCACCTTGTTGAAAATAAGATTGGATGATGAATGGGATGCCGTATGCATACAAACACAAAAGGCTTTTACCGTGGTAATACATATATTAGGGATAAGCTCAAATACTCAAACATGACAGCGAAGGACAATCATAAAAATAAGGATTGTGTGGGTTTAAAAAAATACTGTGTGTTTTTGATTGGATGGTTCTTTGATGTCTAATTGATTAGCATTGCGGCAGATGTGATTAAGATGTGTAGTACTGTATGTGAAGGGGCCAAGTCTACCTCATGTACCAACTACAGTAGTAACCATAACATATTTTACCATCAGACAGAATTGCGACACAAGCAGCTGAAAAGACATGGCTGTTTGCTGACATGATATTGAATAAAATATTTTGTAATAACACTATTTTATGTTATTTACCTTACTTATGAGGTAAATAGCCATTTAATAAGCGGGATAATGTACAGGGAGCCGGTTGTTATCATGAAACATTGTCTTGGTGCATTATTAATAATCTGACAGTGCTTCCTGTCATAGCTTCATCAAGATTCTTTTTTATATATCATATCAATATGTGCCCTGCCCCCAAGTACTCTTTTCTTAAAACCTATAGTATATAAAGATTTAGAGCTGCCTAACGATATTTTATTTATAAAATATTTAGAGCTGCCTAACGATTAGTTGCGACTTATCGTTAGCAGAATAAAAGTTTTTGTTTACATATTAATTGTGTAATAATTATGTACAGGGTTTCCCGCAGAAAATGTGTTAGTTAAGGTGGTAGGGTTGTGCCGCAGGGCGGGCCGGGGGCGTGGCAATCAAAGGGGCGGGGCATACGCGTCATGATGAAAATATTTTTATTTTAAACACCCAAATTAAACTCCATTTTGAAGAACTTTTGACAGAAAATGAACACATACTAGATTATTAATTAATTAAATGTTTTATAAACAGGTTATTATCCTCCAGACAGTGACGGACCATGTTTTTCTCTCATGTGGCGCGTGCCCGCTCGGGGTGTGAAGCGCGTCCACGCTATTCTCAGAGATTCACTTGACAGCCTTTTGTGCAGCGAAATTTTTTTTTTGGACGACCTAGTTAAGGTGGTTGGGTATCCCAGCTTAGGTGGGCCGCCCGAACTGAAAAGTGCTGCGGGAAACCCTGATGTATATATAAATGCACACACATGTATATATTTAAGAAATATTTGCATGTGTAAACATTTGTATATTTACATATAATTTATATCATATATAAATATACATATTTATTATATCAATTAATTTTTCCTTAAAAATATACATATATGTGTTTATATTTATATATCCATAATATTTGTTGAAGTACTGTGTATAATAATTATGTAAACAAAAACCTTTATTTTGCAAACGAATAGTCGTGACTAATCTTTAGGCAGCCCTACAAATATTGTCATATTCTAACAAATCATAGATAAATGAAAAGCTTTGAGATGATATATAAATTGCCCTATATATTTATGGTCCAGGGTCACATACTGTATAGTCTGTAATGTTGTTATGCACACAGTGTTAAAGAGAATTATTATAAAGTGCTGCGAGTGGTCAAGACTTTCCTAAGATGTCAAGATTGTATATGACGTATTGCTTAAAATGCACAATAAATATAAAACAAATGTTACCATTAGTACTGCTGTCTGAGAAATTAATTATTGTTATTATATGAAAGAAATAGCATGTTGTTCTGTGACAGAGATTGCTTTCCTCTAATTATCAACTGATGCTGCACCGTCATGCTCTAGATGCAGATTTATTTGGTTATATTTATAAAAGATTGTATTTGAGGGTCTGTGCTGTAGTAGTCTGGGATCTGCATGCCTCTCTGCACTGATGATGTAACAGTTCAAATAATTTACTGTGACAGGGGTGCAGGAGAGAGGAGGGGCAGAGGAGAAGCACTATCACACTCAGATTTATTACAGCCCACTATAAAATTGTATATCATACTTTAGAAAGATCTCAAATGGCCTAAAATGCAGATTTTTAGCTTCAGTGTCACTCCTAAAGAATTGGGCAGACATGATGTCTAACGCACCTCTGTTATCTGGGGTCATTTGGGATGCGGTGAGACCATAGATCGTAAAAAATATGGACGTAGTGTCCGTGACGTCACCCATTGGTTTACGAAGATCGTGTTTGAAGCTTAAAGTAGGTGTTGCCTGCAGTCGCCATCTTGGCGCGAATCACTCGCGGAAAACCGAAAATGGGTAAAGTGGCGGGACATGGGTGAAGCTGAGGTGAAACCACGCCCGCCTTTCGCGAGTCTAGTGACAGCAGTGGCTGTTCAACCGTCACTCAAGCGGCCACGTACTTAATTATGCAGAAGTTTAGGGCTTAATATGATTTAAACGAATGGGTTACAAACAAATTCACCCCCCTCACAGTTGTCATGAAGGGCAAAATTAGCTTTATAGACCAAAAACACTTTTTGTACCAGGCTGTAAACACATTATTTTCTACTGTAAAGTTGGGCATTTGTAACATGGGAGTCTATAGGAATTGACTCCCTTTTGGAGCCAGCCTCAAGGTGCCAGTCGATGAATTGCAGTTTAAGTCACTTCCGTATTGGCTTCATTATAGATATCGGTTGCCCCTCGGGTGAGACGCGGCTTTATGTATTTGTGCTTCGCATATCAAAGTGTTTTAGTGAAAGCTGAAGCTCAGCCTTCCCCTGCTCGTACCCTGCTCCCAAATTAAATTAAACTCTGCAACGTGTATCCAGGTACGAATACACCCAGGTACAGTACGGAGCGATCACACTACCCCAAAGAATATACTTTGGGGTCAAATGTACTCTGGTACGGCATGCATAATGTTAGTAGACCCTAAGTGGACTTCAGTTAAGTGGATATTAGTTTAAGTTTGATACTTCGATTTCAATCAAAAAGTTTGTTTTGAGAGATTCACAGTGTTCGACCCTACAGGAACCTGTATAAAATAAAGGATGTGTTAAAGAGCACCTATTTCATTGATATAAAAACAACATTATTTTGTGTATTTGGTATAATACAATGTGTTTGCATGGTTTATGGTTAAAACACACATTATTTTCCTCATATGGTAAATTTTTGTAGCTCCAGATTTCACTCTCATCCTTTCTAAGAGTGCATGTTTGAAAGATTTGTGCACAATGCAATGCCGACAGGAGTTAACTTACAGGCTGTGAGTCAAAGCGAAAGGAATTATGATATGATGTCGGTCTTATCTACATCACCAATCCCAGGATGTAAACTGTTGCCTACAATCCGTGTGTTTGTTGTAGTCCAAGTAAAAGAGATATACGTTGGAGACGATAACTCGCATCATTATTTACTTTGGAGTCTGTATGTTTTGCATATCGTTAACATGTACAGTACTAATACACACTTACACACCAAAGGAAATGTAAAATTATTAGTTTTAACACTAAATGCGTTGTCCCAGAATCCACACACCTCTGTGTTATTATTGAAACAACACATTTTGTGTTAACTAGGATGGTGCAATATGACAATATTTGACCGTGAATGATTAAAATGTCTCCACAATCCACTTTTTCAGGTATCGTTGTTCCATGCCAAATACGTGACAAGTGCAAGTAAGCAACAAATTGATGCACTCGCTACATGAAGGGTATATGCTTTATCCACGTTTGGCTTGCGAGGAGCTTTCAAAATATACTCTAGCGGCTACACGCGGATGATGTTGTGTGTGTGTGCAAATGCTGTCTATTTCCTTTGTGTAATTTTTGTCCTGTCTCAATATTTTGTATGCGTACTGTCCGCACATATTTTGTTACCTTGTAGGACTGCATTTTTAATGGGGGCATTAGTATGGCTGTATTAAGGCTCAGTAAGTGCAAAATAGTCTTTAAAAAACCAACACGAAAAAGAACTGTGATGAAATCGTGACCCCCAAAATAATCGTAATATTATATTTGTCTCATATCGCCAGGGCTTGACATTAACACCCGCCAACCTGCCAAATGCAGGTAGATTTCGGCTCTGGCAGGTAAGACAGCCAATCCCACTAGCCACTTTGGCTGGTTGCATATAAATTTTTAATTGTAGTTTTCTTAAAAGTTATGTGAAATGATAAACAATGCGCAATGCGACACTGGGAAACTACAACTCCCATGAGCACTCTGCACCAAGTGCAAAGCACAGAGATCGTTTGTTAAGACGCACGCGTGATCAGCGGAGCGTTGCGGACCAAAGCGCCACCTTTCAGAGAGTGCGCGAGAGCTGATGGATTTGCGAATGCACGGGACACAGTCTGAGCGTATATACTACACTTCGGGAAAGATAAAACAATTGCATGGAAGTGATTAAAGAGATATAAATTGTGTGCACACTCTCAGGGCAAGAGCGGAGAGAAATTCAGCGCATACCTGAATGCACACGAAAATCAAAGGAAACCCACCAGCTGAGAGGTTCACGCAACATTTTAATGTAGGCTACTTTAACAACAATAATGCCCTTTCGACATTTGACATTAAAAGTCTTTAATCACTTTTTACAGAAACCATGATCAAGCTTATAAAATACAATCTGCATAAACTAGTTGAAAGTAAAATTCATGTACATTTCTTGACAGTACTGCTGTTGTTAATAAATATTTAAAGTGGTTGTCGAGGGGTTTTGTGTTTATATTTTCAGTTAATCTTCTACACCCCTGTTCCACTTTTACTATATTAATTCAAAGTTAATCTATTTATGCCTTACTAGCATGTTTTTCATGCACCTATATGATCTATACTGGTATATACCAGCTAATAAATGTCTTAATTTGGGGGATCAGCATTTGAAATTCAATCTGCATCTAATTTAGCTAAATCAAGTAAATTTTCTCGAATTAAATTCATTTAAGGATGCCAAAGTCAAGTTTAATCATATAAAATTTATTTTACCAGCAACAAAATTTTGGCCAGTGAAAATGAGTGGCTAGTAACTTTGGAAAACAACTAGCCACTTTGGCTGGTGAGCAAAAAAGTTAATGTCAAGCCCTGCATATCATCCACCCTTATACTGTACTTTTAAAACAACTTGTGCTTTATTTTAACACAAAATCAACACAACATGACACTTTTAGGGCCAGATTTACTAAACGGGGCAAATTAGCGCCAGATCGCAATCCTACAAAAGCGCTGTTGGAAATGGTAATATCTGCAGTTATTTACTAAAAAAACGCTAATTAAATTACACAAGTGCAACAGCTGATTTCCATAATGACCAACACTATCTACTAAGAACAGCGCAAATTAGTTCAGGGTCACAAATAAGCAGAGCTGATCTTGAGTTTTGAAACACCTGGTATTGTGTGACTTCTCCTAGTGACTCCATTACCTATTTCCTCCACCAAATAAAAAATAACATTGGCAAATAATATGTAAGGGATAATGTAGAGGCAGCCGGTAGTTATTGGGAAATAAGCCCCGACAGTGTGATCAGGACCCGACGCGAAGCGGAGGGTCTTGTATCACACTGAAGGGGCTTATTTCCCAATAACTACCGGCTGCCTCTACATTATCCCGCTTATTACACGGCTACTTGCCACATAAGTAAAAAACTGGACATGAATATGAATTTGAAACATTTTATTGGCATATTTGTTTTAAATTAACATTTTTATCCTTCCGCAAAACTTTGCACAGATGCATAAAATGATCGTAATACCTTATTAAGATCCTCTGCTTCATACTTGTCTGTCTCTCCATTTTTTCTCTTTTAGTCAGTCTTTGAGAAGTTTTAATCCCCATTCTGTATTTTTGTGTGTGTTGGCTTCGTAGCTGTCATGCTCTATTTTGTCAAGTTCAGTCTCAGTAAGCTGTCTGTGTCTTGTCGTGGTTGTCCAGTGTTTGTCACAAGATGGCGCCAAACAGATAAAGATCTTATTGATCTTTATTGGCGCGGAGCGGTTTTACTCGTGCAAGTAGTCCGGCTATGCATTATTAATTTGGAGCGGTTATTATTTGAAAATAACGAACCTGCAAATGTCTCAACTGACCAATCAGAATCAAGCATTCCAGAGAGCCGTGTAATAAATTTGAATAATACGTTCCACTGGCATTCCAAATAAAACTGTTTTGTTAAAACAATCCTTTGCATTGTATCACGTGTTCTCTGCTCTCTGTAATGCCTCTTTTTTAGCAATAATTGCAGCCATTTCAAGCACAAAGTAATTTAAGACATGCTTTTTTTGTTGTTAAATAATGGCGCAAATACCAGTCATAACACGCGCACAAACATTAGTAAATCGCGTTGCGTGAATCATTCAAATTATCTCCTTCCAAAGATGTTGCGTCTGAAAGGGAAACTCTTACAAATGCATATGCAATGAAGTCAGTCGCAAATATAGCTAGACCACACATTTTCAGCAATAATTATCCACTGTGCATCTCATAGTAAATCCCAACAGTTGCTATTTTACGGCAAAATAATGTGCAGTGTGCAATGGTTTTTAAAAAGAATGCAGATTTGAAACACTTTGATTTAACTTGACATGCTGTCTTAAAATCGCAACCCTTTTTCAAAGTTTAACATTTCTAATATATTTACTTATCTACACTGGACTTAAGTCATTTTGCACAATCAGATAAATATTTTAACTTAAAACATTTTTTTTAAATCAATAGAAAATTTCCCCAAAATACTGTTTCTACATCCCTCACCCCTTTCATATTTAATGCAGCTTTTTAATTCAGCATCTTTCTCACTATTATTCTCGTAAGTCTGTTGAAAAAAGCAGTCAGTTTCAACTCTGAATGCTCCCATTCCCTTTCATCCCCTCTCTCCGTCTGTGCGCTGCAACCTTCGGCTCAAGAACTCTTCAGTTTCTCTCTAGTGAACTGTGTAATAAGCCCAACGCTGCTGCTTGCCCCTCCTCCTCCATTCTGCTTACCTCTCCTCTCTCTCCTCTCGCGCCGCTTGCCGCGTCTTGTTTGGATAGTCGCTGAGTGGGAGAGCATCCCGAGGCTTCTCCTCTTTCCTCCGAGTGGAAAGTCATGGCATCGTTTCCTCTGCAGCAGGTGGAACGCGTCTGGCAGAGCAGAGAGCCCCTTGCGTTGTGACACGAGACCCTGTGCGCTTCACTGCCCTCTAACCCTCCTCTTCCTCCTCCCACTGCAACACCTCCTGGTCACGGTAGGCAACATGGCTCTCCCAGTGCTTCCTAAAGTGCACATCTCTTTGGGAGCTATCTGATCGGTCGGGCCGATTGAGTCGAGTCAAGCGTAGAGATAGGAAGAAAGACCAGCGCAGTGGACTCAATTGACAAGGGCTTGCTGGATGAAGGCATCACTTCGTTGCTTCTGCTTACCCTGCCACGGACCGAGCCAAGAGATGAGGGTGCACATCAAGAGCAGGGAAAGGGCTGCACTCCTGGAAGCTGTTGGCCGGCACCTCAATCGCTGATGGATTGAAGTGGCCAGGCGCAGAGAGAATGTCTCCCAGCATCAAAAACTTGGATTGCTTTTCCCCAATGTTGTGCCACTGTAAAGTAGCATGCACCAACAGCACCATCTCACTTATGTTTGGATGCAAGGTAGGGAATGTGCTGTTTTTAACTCATGCAAGATTTATCAGAAAGCATCTGATGCATGACTGACAGTCAGCAAAGTGTAAATACTATTAACCTCATTTGCTTAAATAGTTTTTGGACTGAGACCTGTTAATTGTCATCTCATACTGAGAATAGCCTTGTTGATGACACCTTTAGTGGGTTATGGGCTGAACATATGCTCCTCGTGGCAACCATCCATTCCTTGCATGCGGTCCTGATATTTGTGCGTGATTATATTTAGAAGTCTTACAGTGTCTCCATTTGTCCAGTCGTACTCTGACAAAATGAAACTCAACAAGACCTGTGACATACAGTAGTGGCCAAAAGTGATTTCCGTGGGAAAATATACAATTATACAATACTACAATTTTGCTTTAAATTCCCCCTCAGGTTAGATTAAACCATATGAAGTGTATGGTAAAAATAGACAAAACGCTGAACTTTTAAGATATTTATTTGGGAAAAATTTGGTAAAATCAGCAAAGCACAGTTTATTAGAGAATGAGTTTTTCTGGAAAAAAGCTCACAGGTAATAAAGGATATATACAATTACATACATGCAAATAAATCATACATAAATTGTATGTGTTATTAATATTTCTTAATCCTCATTTGTGGTAATATTTTATAGTCATTGTCCATTATGTCTTTACAAACTTATTATTATTATTAATAATAAATAAATTATACATTTTTGCCAAGCCTGCTTCAGCTTTAGTTTATACTCCAAACACACCACACCAATTTAATGCATATTTAATAAAATATTTGAATAAAGAGCAAAGATGTTAATTGTTCAAACAGGGACATCACTACTGTACTACTGTACTTTATGGCAGAAATCTCCATCCCAAAGCTCTGCCGATGCTCTTTACGCTTCTTGAATTTACCAAGCATGCACAAGTGGTCCATCCTTTCATTAAATCCACCAATGTGGAACACAAGGCACATACAGCTGGGGAAAAATCCTTATTCCCCAGGGACTTCTTGGGTTCTGTTAACTGTTTTGTTGAAACAAAATAGATTTCAGCTTGAAGCAAAGTTAATCTATTTCTCTAAACAAGCAAATGCCTTGATATAAATCTGAGCCGTGCAGTGTATTGCCCAAGATTCCTCTGTTCCATTTTCAGCTTGTTTAGTATAGAGCGGCATAGTAAGATCTATTAGTTACATAACGGCCCGGTCCTCTGGGTATCTTAGTCTCTGTCCCAATTATATCTACTATCTGTGATTAGGATGTGAAAAAAAAGCTTTCTTACGACTCAGTTGTTAGTCTTGCTTAGCTGTCTTCATCTACAGTCCTTGCAAAGAGCACAGTGGCTTTTCACATTGTGCCTGCGCTGACGGATCAGACCCAAAAATCTTATTTCCATTACAGCTGATTCTTCCTGCAGGGATGAAGTCAGAGGTCTCAGGAAAGTCCTCATCATTAACTTGTAATGAATAGTAATCCCAAGCATGCAGGAAGTAGAGAAATAAACCTGTAATGTGTAGCAGAATTATGGATGTGAGTACAATACATTACCAATTGAATTTTTTTATTTGCACCATTTATATTTTTTGATAATCTGTAAATGATCAACACTCATTTAAATCCTAATATAAAAAAAAAATTATGCATTTTTTTGTATATTCTGGTTTAAAGCATTGAATCAATAATAAAAGTAAAAATGTAAAATAAAGAATGTGTACACTGAGATAAAACTACAAGATTTATTTCACTGACCTATTATTGTTATATAAAATTATATTAATATATCATATATGTATATTGTTTATTAGGATCGGTTAAGATGTGTGTTAAAGATAAAGATTGACCAAAAATATATATTTTGTTGTGTTGAGTGATACATCTCATTAACTCCTGATCAGAAAATCTTTTTATCTTAAACACATTTTTACACAGTTTTTCATTTTGCATACTTCCCGGCCTAAATTCCCGTATTTTCCAGACTATAAGTCATTTTTTCTTAGTTTGGCTGGTCCTGCGACTTATAGTCAGGTGCTACTTGTAAGTCAGTATGAATTAATTTTGACATATACAGTATGAACTAAGAGACAACATTACTGTCTACAGCGCGGGAGTCCGCAATATGCTGCTCTTGTATTTGTGTAATTCAGTGATGTGGAATGACGAGCCTGCGAAGTTAATGTGCGTTGGCTTGTTCTGTTCATTTAGCCTATTTAGCATTCCATGTATGTTCAGCATGCTATTGTGTATCGTGTAAATAAATGTAAAATAATGTTTAAGTTACTTTCACATGTACGGACACCTATTCAGCCTGCTGTTCTGTGCTATTAGTTGAATAACTTGCCTTTCCAGATTAAATGCCTGTTCTTCGGCATGGATTGGGTGAAATCATTTTCTAAATAAATGCAATGTATAGTCCACTGCATCTTATATATGTTTTTTTGCCTTCATGATGCATTTTTGATTGATGCGACTTATACTCCGGAGCGACTTATAGTCCGGAAAATACGGTATATAAACAGATGTTTGAGTTGAGCCAGCAACATCGGTTTTGAGATTTGCATTAGTTTGTGGTTTACGATATCTAATGGCTTTCTTTAATGCTGAAGAGGTTAAATACGGAGTAGTTATTGGGTAAGGGGCCCAAAGATTGTTTGAATAATAAATTGTCTGAATGATGGTCACAAATGCTCTCAAGCTGTCAGTGACGCAGTACTCAAAAGGTCCTAACAGTGTATACATTTGGTACCAAATTGACATACTAATATGCACTGTTTGCTACCAATGTGTAGCTCTGAGGTACTAACACGAACTCCACAGGTGTAAAGGTATACTGTCCCAGTGTCATCTAGGTAACATTTGACCATCTATTCTGAGAGTGTACAGCCCCTCTCTCCATCTATTGGTGTCTGCCTAAAGTCCGGTATATGAAGGAAATCTGTTGGTTACCTAAGATTCTAAATTGATAATTAAAGCTCATTTATCTTTCCTCAGTTAGTCCTTGTACATTTTATCTCTCTCAGAGGACGGATCACCAGCCTCTCTGATCCTCTGCTAAACGGCACTCTGCATTACATTGATTAAATCCTGCTGGGATGCGCCACACAGAAAGCTCAGTTTTTGACTCATTAATTTATGCAGAAAACATCCGGAGATCTCTGTCCTGATTGGCTACTTTGTCCCCACAGATGGCTCTTTTATTAATTTCTGCAAAGGCCTTTTAAAGGATTTGTGCTGCTTACCATGATTATGTGTATCACAAAGTGAGTTTCTGATTATTGAGCGCACATACTGTATTTTTGTCCAGTTTTTCTGAAAAAAAAAAAAAAACATTTTAATAAAGGCACATAATGTATGATTAATGCATTAAAAATCCAAAGCTACTAACGCCAGGTTATACATTTTGTTTACTTGCATTATTCCAAATGTTTTCAACACATATATGGCAGTTTTACAAAGCGTTCTGCCCCTGTTCATGAAGTCACATGTCAGTGATGTAATGTCCGCATTATACACGGTCTCTGCTTTTACTGCGGTACAAATCATAGATGTGTTTGACTTAATGCATCAACTCCGCAGACCGGTTGACATTTGACATCATAGTATCACAAGGTTGATCCAAATGCTATCGAGTCACTCTTTTTAGATGTCATAGGCCAGGGCTAGTCAACCCGCGGGCCAAGGGCGGCCCTCCAATCATCTTTACCCGGCCTGCTGGGCATCTTTCAAGTTGACTTGCTCTAGCAGAGCAAGTCAGGTTTTTACTTTTTATCTGTTGGTATTTTGATATAATCCACGAAGCCATGTGTCTGAATAAGATGTCCAGAACCTCTGGTATAAAAGTAGGTTCAAAACAATGAAGATCCAGCAGTATTTTTTAACTCTAGACATGGAGGACCTTTTAATCCATGTGTGCACCAAAAACATATTGTGTTCCAACTTCCTACTGCCAAAAATACTCCTCTTCATTTTATATGGCCGCAAAACCAAGTCCTATTAAAAGTTCTAGTATGGAAAATTAAATAGGACTTGGTTTTGCAGCCATATGAAACATCTTATTCAGACACATGGCTTCATGGATTATATCAAATACCAACAGATAAAAAAGTAAAAACCTGACTTGCTTTGCTAGAAATCGTATAATGGGTCATGGTAAAATCTTTCATCAAGACAGTGGTTCAAAACAGACATCAAAGTAAATAAAAAATGGGTCCCTGACACAAAATCAAGGTCCTGCCATATCCATCCCAGTTCCCTGACCTGATTCATACAGAAAATGACTGAAGAGTAGAGAGCAGCAACATATTAATGGTCTGGAGAAATTCTGTGGAGGAATAATCTAAGATCCCCTGCCATGAATTCTTCAACCTCATCAGATATTATAAAAGAAGACTCTTTGCAAATAAAGGGAGCAAAGAGGATTAAATAAAGGGGTGCCCATATGTTTGCCCATTGAGTATTAGAGAAAATTATTTATTTTGTAATGTAATTTCCCCTTCACTTTCAATTGCTTTACTTCAATGAAACACTATATTTTTGTGATTTTTTTTTTTTTTTTTTTTTTTTTTTTAAAGCTTAAAACAAGAAACATTATAGATTATTTTTTATAGCTTTCTTTGCTCATATTTTCCAATGGTGCCCAAACTTTCGAACCCCACTGTATATCTTTAAAATATTAAAAAAAGAAAAATGTAGTGGAATTTTTGTTTTTAGGAGAAGACTGGCTATATGTTGTGAATACTTGACATGTAACAATTAATGAAAGTAAAACAGTTATATACTAAATACATTTATAAGCTCTACATGTGTTGATCTGTTACACTTGTACTTTTTTGTGCACATTTACTTAAGAAGCAAAATTGAATGTCTTTTTTTTAGAGAATACGTGTACAATTATCTACATCAAGAAAAAGTAAGGGTGTTTAGAAATTTGTATTACAATAAAAATTTACTGGTTATGTCTTAGTTTTGCATGGAGCCTTGGTTGACTCGCAGTATTTACCGTGTTTATTGCCTTGATGTAGGTCATGTCAGCATCTGTTGTAAAATGGTTGGAATTGGATCTGTTTTGCAGTGTTGTTTACAGGGTTCTTCAGACTTTCTCCAAAACATAAGTCACAGCCACAAACCATCAGTTCCTGATGTGAATTTGTAACAGGAGGGATGTGGTGTGTTTATGTAGTAGAAGCATGTAAAGATCAGTAAAGCCACCGGAGAATTACTATAATCAATAGACTGCAGCTTATACCATTAAGCCAGTAATAGTACAGTAGTTGTGTGTGTGTGCGTGTGTGTGTGTGTGTGCTTTGTATATATATATAAATTCTCCGTTGGTGTGCTTGTTTCCGTAAATTTTTTTCTGGTCTTTCTTCCGTTTTAAGTTTTTTCATTGTTTGGATTTAGATGAATTTTGAGTTGTTCAAACTGTACTTTTTCTGTCATTACCCTTATGTTTGGGAGCAGAAGCAGATTATCACTGCAGAGGTCATTTATGTCTTTCTTATTAGCATGTTGGCAGCTACAGAGGTCAGCAGACCTGTTGTAAAGGTCAAATAGATGCCTCATGCCGGTCTTTTCTCTCTCAGGTCTGTAAATTGTATTGGTTGGTATGCTGTGGACAGCCTGTTTGCCGTTGGCCCAAGGCGCTGTTTATTACGGTTTAGTGTCATCCCCATTCTTCTCACTTTTCCCACCTGCCGTTTTTGTCATCAGCTGTTAATGTGCCCATAAATAGACCCCGCTGTGCAGATTCAAATGGCAAACAGTATGAAACTATTGTGTTTCTTTCAACAGAGCAGCTTTTGACAGCTGTTATCTACTAATAAGCTGCACATATGGGACTATGATACAATCATTAAACTTATGGATTGGTACAGAGTAAATTTAAAAGGGAGTATAATGTGATTAAATCTCTTCACATTGTGATATTTAAGATTTTATTGAAAAGTTAAGTCAAACAAAGTATTAACAAAGTTGTTGTTATCGTCTGAAGCATGCTAATAGTTATCGTTATAGTTAATGTTATGCTTATTGTTAAAGTGTGAACGGCCTTTTATGGCATGTTTTAAGGCAGCATACACCTGCACCCGACTCTATGCTGTCTTCTAAAATACCACAATCATTTTGATAAAAAATAGTTTAACATGCAGTATAAATGCCTTTTTTTACATAACATTTGTGCTTTGTATTTGTTATTTATTAGTCTATTGAAATGTAAGATGAGCAAGATATGAGAAAGACAGACATTTTGTACAAAAACTGAGAAAGCATTCCTGTTGATCCCAATGCTGCAATCTTTGCTTATAAAATATCAAAAAGTAAATTTTTGCTTCTTTAAAGACCCCTGTAGTCAATAATTTTATCATTTAAAACTGATCTTTGAGCATCATAATAGCAGTGTAAAAGTTTTTCCTGTGACAGTACTTTATACATAACGTCTATGACTCTACACCCGCTCAACTGTGATTGGTTACATCGGGTCCCCCAAATCTTACCCTGGAGGGCCGGAGCACTGCAGAGTTTAGCTCCAACCCTGATCAAACACACCTGAGCAAGCTAATCAAGGTCTTCATGATCACAAGACAATCACAGGTAGATAAGTTCGATTTAGGGTTGGACCTAAACTCTGTAGTGCCCGGCCCTCCAGGGTAAGATTTGGGGAACCCTGGGTTACATGCTTGTGACGTAGAAAACCGAGGAGATTTCAAACTGCTGTTTTGAGACTGACTTTGGAAAACTCCAATTATATGGAGAAAATACTCCGCAATAGTGTTGAATGATGAATTTGCACGTGGTTTGTCTTAAAGCTTATTAAAAACACCACATAGACATATAAATTTATATAAACGCGGCTAATAGCCATAACTTTCTATCAAACCCCTGCCCAGCTGACTGGATTTGTGTCTCCAGGGTGCACAGGGTCAGATTACACAATATTTTTGTCTGTTACTATAGTCACTGTGTCCGATAATGTCATTTTGACGTTTAAATTCTTGTGTCATGGATAAGAAACATGCAAGACTATGTGTTGCTTCCCAGTCATCGTTTGCCATCTTTAATTATTTACATTTACATTTGGGCATTTAGCAGACGCTCTTATCCAAAGCTACTTACAAAGATTAGGAAACAATAAAGCGATTTGCCTTATGAAGACAGTAATAAGTAAGGGCTTAATACCAAGTTACAAGTTTTCACTATTCCGAAACATAATTGTTGAGATAGAAAGAGTGCAAGTATTTTTTTAAATATAAAAGGGTGTTTCTGTAGTCAATGTAAATTTTGGAAGAGTGGAGTTTTTAGTTGTTTTTTGAATGTTGCAAGAGATGTGGCTTACCGGACTCCTATAGGAAGATAATTTCACCAGCAGGGAGTACTGAAGGAAAATGAGCGGGAACGTGATTTAGCCCTTTTGGGCTCCTGGAAGATGAGCAAAACTGTTGCCTTCCGTACCAATCTTTGTGGTTTGATAGACTGCGCAGAAAGGCAAGCAATGACAGCATTGCAGTAGTCCAGCCTAGAGATTACCAGGGCCTGGATCAGGAGTTGTGCACATAGACTGCAAAAAATATGGACGTAGTAATGTCTGTGACGTCACCCATAGGTTTGTGAAGCACTTTTTTGAAGCCAATAGTGAGCAGTGCCTGCCGTCGCCATCTTGGCCGTGCATCACCGCAAATCACTCGCGGATAACCGAAAATGGGTATAAACAAAAACCTATTTTTAAACAATTGTCGCCTAACGTTAGGGTTAGAGTTGGGTTTGGGTTAGGATGTCATTTTATGTAACAATGTTGTTCTAACCCCAAACCCAAGCGACAATCTTAAGAAAACAATTGAGTAACCAATAGGTGAAACTGACACAGAAAAGAAAGTCCATATACAGACACGGAAAAAAGCAGAGATCCGTGACAATGACACGCATAAATGAGCAAAATATTCTGTGACTATAACACAGAAATTCGTGAGATCAGGCTGCTGTAAACATATTATTTCCTGCTGTAAAGTGGGGCATTTTAACATGGGACTCTATGGGAATTTGCTCCCTTTTGGAGCCAGCCTCTAGCGGCAAGTCAATAAATTGCAGTCTAAGGAGCCGTTCACATGTTGCGCCTAAAAAACGCTTGGAAAACCCTAAGAGCGCGTCGCTTCCATTATGACCACGAATACCGCACACCTACATTTGAAATCATAAACTTGAGTGCACAAAAGACGCGATATGTGAACGGAGAGCATAAACAAATAACATAAAGGCAGAAGAACCTAGCAGCACCAAAATATTGTCTGTTTTTGCTTTACCATGTTTGAAAGCTGTATTCCCATTGGTCAAACATTTTAAACATGCTGGTCGTGTGTCGCAGATTGTTGTCCACTGTGATAGACTATACAAGAAAAACGATTGATTCTTGCATCCCAATGCCCATTTTTACAAATCACCTCTATGTACCCTAACTCAAACAGATTGTGCCAAAATCGGTGTATTCTGAATCTGCCATTATAGCACATGGTGAGCGCTGTTTAAATGCTTTGCAGAGTTGTTTTCTGTCTGGAACATTTGAAAGCAGGTTTAGTTTTGGTAAAGTGACTTTAAATTACTTAGTTAAAGCCTTTTGGACTGTTGTGCAGCAAGATGCAAAAACAGAAGGATCACAGGAATTCAGCTTACATATTAATTTTACTTAGGATATGTTGGATTCCTTCTGGATAAGACAAGGTGATTCTTTAGCATTATGAATTACATAACCGAACATTTACATTTACTGTAGTCACTAAACCGTGAAGGCAGTTCCACATGCTCTCACATTCATTAATCACACAGCGAATTCATTACGTAAGGCCAGTTAGGATGGATCACCCTTTACATCTTTGTTGATAAACCTTTAGAGAACGAGGAAATCCTTTTGGAAGGTGTAAAACGTCTTATACCACCCCAGGTGTGTGTGATGTAACAAGAATTTGACAAACCTATAGAATGATCCTACTGTTTATCTCTGAATATTGCTTGTTTTCGAACAAGCCTAAATTATGCTGATTGTGCTGACAAACTATCTCGTTTGATTTTTCCCTCGTGGCTCTTTTTCACGTCCCGTCCACTTTGGAAGTACAGCTGGCTTCCTGCTAGTTAATTATAGTTGTCTCATGGGAGGGATGCCAAGACACAGCCAGTCGTTTTTCTGTTTTGATGTGCAGAAGCAAAATGTGTGCCTGTGATTTGTACTTCCGATCTTTGCTGTAAAAACCTGTCATCGCTTGTGTGCTCTTTGCAAAACATTTGGTCGTCAAACTAAGTGGATCATCTTCATAATAAATGTGATAAAATACACTGGAACGGACTCGATATGCCCAGTATAATCTATAACCAAATTACATTAAAACATTTTTGCAAACAACCCATAACACATAATGTTGTCATCTGCCTTTTGTTCTGGATTTGCCGTAGCAATGTGCTTTGAACATTTCAATTTAGGTTTTGCAGAGGGGACAACTATAGAGGGAGTGGAGGACCTGATATTTCCTAGAAAGGCAAGAGGCAGAAACTATTTTAATTCTGCTCACAGCACACTTTTTAGATGTCAGCTTTTTCTTTATCTCACAGGTTGAGGCACAAGCAAATGTGGACGTGATGATCTTATGTCTGCAGGAAGTGGAAGAACGGTACACTGGGAGGCTTAATGAGATATGGATTAAATGTATTAAGTATTTAGAATGCAACCTAAATTGTTTTGGATCAATGTGCCTACCAAATACATGTAAATTCAAACAGACTTACGAAAAACAACAGCAGTCCTGGTGCTGTTATGCTAAATTTGAGCACTTTTTGAACATTGGAGCCAAATCAGATGTCCAAACCAGAATATTCCTCCCTTCAGTCTTTATTTGACAAGGAAGATAACTTAAAGGAAAACACCACCGTTTTTCAATATATTTTACTATTTTCTTACCTCAACTTAGATGAATTAATACATACCTATCTTTTTTCAATGCGTACACTTTTAATCTTTGTACAGCGCTTCTGAATTTGTTAGCATTTAGCCTAGACCCATTCATTCCTATTGCTCCAAACAGGGATGAATTTAGAAGCTAGGGCTGCACGATTAATCGAAAAAGAATCACGATCTCCATTCATACATATAGGCGATCTTCATTTTAAATGACGGCGATTCACTTGCATTTACAGTATTTCCCTGTATTCAGTTTCTGCGTTCAAGTGTTCACGTATTTACATTACAACAACCCAAGAATATCAGTCAAACTTGCTAACACACACTCATACAGGGTAAAACCAAACCCTATTCATTCACCAATCAGACCCGATCGTTTCTCTCCTCTCTCTCATCTCATTTGCGGCGTTCCGCTGTCACTCGCGTGACGTATAACAAGGCGGCAGACCTAAACACAGTCGTTTACTTGGTGGATCTGGAGCGGCAATTTTCACAAAAAAGAGAGGATAAACGAGTGTCACTGTGGAAAATCCTGGTGGCGACGGAGAAAGTGAAGATGCAACAACATTGGTTTCGAAAAAGGCAAGGAAATTATTTACGTCAGGCTCTGGACGTTTCTAAATCGGAAGGCTGCAACCTCAGGAGGTCGCATGCAGGCTGTATACGTCATCAAGCCTGGTTCATTTAAGTTAACGGAGCATTACATTCGCAAGTCATTAACATACTTCAACAATTTATTATTAACTAAAAATATTAGTCATCTTTATAACGTTAATTGTTAATATTCTGAAATTAGACAGTCTTTATGATGCGCAGTTTAGAAATGCGACCTCCAGAGAGGCTGCAGCCTTCACATTGAGAAACGGCCTCTGTGCGTTCCCCATTAGAAAGGGTTTTTCGCACGAGGGGAACATTGTTACATGTCTGCGTTTCTCTCTGATGCCTCAAAATGTTGATCTTTTAGTCTTTTAAAGGTTTAACGTTAGTGTTTTTAAAGTTTTAAGGTTGGCCAGTTTGATAGTACAAAAAGCACAGGTGCAATTTAACAGCTAACAAATTTTTAATTATTCTAAATTTTAAGGGGTCTAAAATAAGAAAAAGAGACTTTTAAGAAACGTTATTATAACTGAAAGTCCTTTAGCACATTTTTTAGTTAAGTGCATAACAAATGTTTTTGTTAAAATAAAGAGAATCGGGTGAGAGAATCGGGATCTCAATTCCCATGGAAAAAATCGGGATTCACATTTTAGCTTGAATCGTGCAGCCCTATTAGAAGCCACCAAATACTTCCATGTTTTCCCTATTTAAAGACTGTCACATGAGTAGTTACACGAGTAAGTATGGTGGCACAAAATAAAACTTAGTCCATATGAATGAATGGGGCTAGGCTAACATATTCAAGAAGCGCTGTATAAAGATTAAAAGTGCACGCATTGAAAAAAGATGGGTATGTATTCATTCATCTAAGTTGAGGTAAGAACATAGTAAAATATTGAAAAAGGGTTGTGTTTTCCTTTAAAGAGGCAATATTTTGCTCATTTTCACAAGATGTAATATAAGTCTCAGGTGTGCCTAGAATGTGTCTGTGAAATTTCAGCTCAAAATACCCCACAGATTATTATTATTATTATTATTATTATAGCTTGTCCAAAATGTCCCTATTTGGGCACGAGGAAAAAAGTTCTGTTTTCACGTGTATACCTGTAAATGTAAATAAGCTACTGCTTTCAGTTTAAAATAGAGCTGATTCCTGTGAATACAGTTTGGGACAATAGTATCTTTAGCCGCATTTATGCTACACACATTTAGAAAAGCTTTTGAAATTAACCAGTCAGTGACTCTGGGCAGGGCTTTGTTAGTGTGACATCATATTAACAAGAATGTCTAATGGGGATTAAAAAAGAAGGAGGGGTGGTTATTTTTTTATTGTAGAGTGGTTTTGTTCACACAGTGACAACACACATTTATGTCCAAACACCTTGTAAAAGTGGATTTTGCATAATATGGACCCATTAAGTCAAACCTCTGTGATGTTATAGTTTCAGCTTATCTCCGGGTCTGGCGGTACCACTTTTAGCATAGTTTAGCATAATCCAATGAATCTGATTAGACCATAAGCATCGTGCCTAAAAATAACAAAAGAGTTTCTGTATTTTCCCAATTTAAAACTTGACTCTTCTGTAGTTACATCATGTACTAAGACCGTGGGCAGCAAAGAACTTTATTATTATGCCAGAAGAGTATAGTTCCTAGACATATCTGCCTAGAAAATTGCAAATTTAAATTTTCTGTCTTAGTACCCAATGTAACTACAGAAGAGTCAAGTTTTAAATAGGAAAAATATCGAAACTCTTTGGTTATGTTTTAGGCGTGATGTTTATGGTCTAATCAGAAGCAATGGATTATGCTACGCTATGCTAAAAGTGCTAGCGCCAGACCCGGAGATCAGCTGAATGGATTCCAAAATGGTAAGAATCAAATGTTTAACTCTACGGGAGCTGGAAAATGAGCGTATTTTCAAAAAAAGTGGAGTGTCTCTTTAACATGCGCATTGTGTGCTTTTCCTCGCATGAGAGTTTTTGTGGACTAATGATGCGGATGGATTAATGGCATCAGTTTTGAGAAGGTTGCGGTCATAAAAGTTATTTTTTTGTCCACCAATCAAGTGACTTGTCATAAATAAGTAAAAATGAATAAATAAATGAGTAAACCACTGCCCACCCCGATACTATCTTGTATCGGCGATCTCACAGGCTAATGATAGGACAATCTCTTAACGGGACATATCGCCAAACACTAGTTTACAGCAACACCTGCTCTGTGTGGTTCAGCTGAGGTGAATCTGTCAGACCTCATAATTCTGCATCCCAAATGATGCTGATTATGCAAGTATCATGCAAATGATGCTTAGCTCTGACTTTTTGTCATGTGGATGCGGGTTGTTTTGGCAGCAGTGGGGCAGAGCACAGACAGGTTACACAGCTCTCCAGAACGTACAGTAAGGTGAAACATCTATAAAAAGTGCAGTGTTTGCTGAGTTCTGGACTCTGGACTGATATGTTCCCTGTCAGATAAAAAGACAGGAGCTGTCAGCTTGGCAGCAGCTTGACTAGCCTTGTGAGAGAAATGGTGTGAGAGGAGCAGACAGGAGTCTCCTCCACTCCTCAAAAACTTATACAGTATGAAGTCCATCACACTGGATTCTCCACCTCTCAGGGTTCACCCCGGTCTAAGACTGTGGCATTGCCTGACTAAGATTTGTTTTTCACTGTGTCAGGTCTTTGAAAACATGTTCTCCTTGGTTGAATTGCTGGATGAGTGATCCTCTTGAATTTATCAGGTTTTACTGACGGTAGCTTGGACGAGACCAACCAGAAAGAACGATGATTCAGCCGAGCAGCTCATTATCCTGACAAGCTGGTCCCATAGCGGCAGCGACTGTGAAGCACTCATCGGTGTAATAACATCTTCAGAACTATTAGATGTCTGTTTTTTTCTGTCCCAGCAGTGGCTCCGAGTTCATACTCACCTTTTGAATCTTACTGGCTTTGTAGCCTTCCAAGAGTCATCCGGGAATTTGGAGTTGTTCAAGGCAAAGACTTCACATTTCATAGAAAATTTCAAACTTTAGAGGTTTGCTAGCACAGAATTTCTGTTGTTTAACAGATTTAGCTGATGATATAAGTTACAGTATGTTTTAGTTTCTAACAGTTGTACCTCTATGTGTTTGACCTGAAGGTTTCAGTACTGGGTTTCCAGCAGAAAATTTGTTAGTTTAAGTGGTGGGATTGGGCTGGTGGGTGGGGGTGTGGGAGTGTGGCAATCAAAGGGGCAGTGTGTACGCGTCATGATGAAAATTAATATATTTTTATTTAAAACACCTTAATTTTGAAGAAACTATTAAAGAAAATGAACACATACTAGATTATTAATGAATTAAATGTTTTTAACAGATACCTCTAACGGGAATGGCTGCGTGATAAAGTGAAACTTAAGGTTGTAGATGTTGTAGAACAACTGGCAAATGATGATAGATAGCGCGAAGATTGTAAAAACGAATTATTTCCTACTATTAATTACATTATCTTAAAGTGTAACTACTGTAGCATGTAAATAATGCACATAAATAACGTGATCAAGAGCGCTCAACAATTATATCTAATCAACAGGCACGTGAAACCTAGCTAGCAGGTTGCTCAAACAATAAAATCACCACCTAACTTACTTTTAATTTGCAAGAACTGTAGACGAATACAATAACAGGCTTTAATAAACCCAAAACATAAGTCTACTTACAGTTCTCACGGACACGTGTTTTATCAACTGGCTATCCTCCAGACAGTAAATGTGACGAACCATTTTGGCCGTGTGGCGCGCGTGCACGCTTGCGGTGTGAAGCATGTCCGCGCTATTCTCCGAGATGTTTTATCAACTGGCTAGTTTTCCTCCAGACAGTGACGGTCCAGACCACGTCTTTCTCTCATTTCGGCCGTGTGCCGTGCGTGCCCCTTTGTGATGTGAGGCGCGTTCGCACCATTCTCCAAGATGCACTTGATGGCCTTTTGTGCGGCAAATGTTAGTTAAGGCAGTAGGGTTTCCCAGCTTAGGCGAGACGCCCAAACTGCAAAGTGCTGCAGGAAACGTTGAATAATGTCGACGTGAGCAAACACAAATCAAGATCTTCCGACACAATGTAATGGCAATTCGTATTTTTTTGTATTTTATGAGGTGGTTAATTCATATAAATCTTATTTATACGTTTTTGTTGAATCTGCTTTCACCCCAGTGATGCCGGGTTAAAGTTTTGACCTGTTATAAGTTGACATTACCTATAAAAACATGGTGAAATGTATTTAACTTAGTTTGTTTAGTAAAGGTAACATAAATATATATTGATTTGACAAAAATGCTGAATTTCTTTTACAGTGTATAAAAACAGGTTGGGTCTTAAAGGGGTCATAGCGTGAAAATCTGACTTTTTCCATGTTTAAGAGCTATAATTGGGTCCCCAATGCTTCTATCAACCTAGAAAATGTGAACAAGATCAACCCAGTAACTTTGTTTTGGTAAACCATTCTGTTCAAGCATGTGGAAAATTAGGTCGTTCAGATTTTGCCTGTTTTGTGAGGTAGGTAGCAAGGCAAATCACAATAATACAGAGGCTTATTCTGCACTATCCTGCCACAGCACTGCCGTTTAGTGCAGAGAGAAAGAAAAAATAATTGAGTTTCAATTGCACCATCATTGCAATCGGTGTTTGCATTTTATCAGCACATTTCAGTGTTTCCCACAGGATTTTGAGATACTGTGGCGGCGATGATGTCACTAGCTGATTAGCATATATGTGACGTCATTGCTTTTTGATCCGTCACATTATATTGCATTTTAACACAACTAGGATGCTATTTTTACATAGTTTCTGTTCTGTTGTCTATAAAATAGTGACTAAACAGGACCCAGTAACGACCCACGACTCAGTAACTCTTTGTTTAATCCAATCAGCTCTTTCTTAAACTGCTGCTAAAAACGCGACCTTATCTGAAAAAATCATCATACGTTTACATTGAGGCTGTACTGGTGTTGCTCTTCTCATCAGTGTTGTTGTGTTATGAGCGCTTTTTTATTTGAAATACGAGTGGTATTTTATTGTAAAGCGCAGACAATTTGTTGCAAATTCAGAAATATGAGAGAATACACAGTTGCTGTTACTACAGAACACGTGCATGGGCATGCCGCGGTAGGGAGAGAGCTCGGACACAGACTCACATCAGAACGGGTATATGTGGGAAACACTACTGCTAACCTTTTGTTAAGTCACTCTCATGATGAACTTAATCAGCCACCGCCTTCTCTGTCAGTAACATCCGTGACTGTTGACGTTTACGCGAAAAAGAGAAAGTACACGGAGGAACACGGAGTTAAATACTTTTCACTGTTATGTGAGAGAGACGTGCAGGCTCAGCAAAGAGAGGGGAGGGGGCCGGGGGCGCGCGCTGTTGCGCTTCCCACAACGAGAGAGGGAGGATGGAGGCGCGCTGAGCGCTCGCTGCAATGAATTAAGCCATTTTAAATAGTAAAATTAAAATGTAAATGGGAATCATGAAAAATCTATTTGTGGCGGCCAGTGTTGATGGCGCCACAGATAAATTAATATATGGGAAACACTGCATTTGCATTTTGAAAGACACACCCAAAAATGGTAAATTTTTACTTAGGCCTATAAAGTGGCAATTTTAATATGCTATAATTAATTATCTGTGGGGTATTTTCAGCTAACACTTCACATACGCACTCTGGGGACACCAAATAATTATTTTACTTTTTTTAAAAAATCTCATAATATGACCCCTTTAACAACAAAATATAACTTGTACCTTTCCATTGTTTGGCTTCATAAGATTTGGGAGATTAAGCTGCTTTTTTTACAGCTAAAACAATCTCTGAATTCACGAGTACTCAAATCAATATATAATCTATAGCAGTGCTTCCCAATCTTGGTCTTCGTGGACCCCCCCTGAAAAAGTTTTAGATGTCTCCTTATTTAATATTTAAAACACCTGATTCAACTGATCAGCGTCTTTTCAAAATAATAAACATGTCTCCCTAACAAGCTGATGAGCTAAATCAGGTGTGTTAAATAAGGAGACATCTAAAATGTTTTGGGAGGGGGTCCACGAGGACCAGGATTGGGAAGCACTGCTATAGATTATAAAATATTGATTTTAGTACTCTGTGCATTTAGAGATTGTTTCAGCTGTAAAGCCATAATGCAATGCTTCTTTATATTTTGGACAAAAATATATAGATTTTGAAACCAATATTAGAAGCTACCAAGGCTGCATCATTTTGCTAACTATTGTTTGGAACCTTCAGTGTTTTTTGTGATTATTGATCACAACAGAGCAAAATGTGTATCTATCTTAAATCTAGCCTGCCTTTTGTGCATTGGTACAGTTAAATTCATGCATCTTTAGCTTTAGAGGATGTATTTTCCCTCATAGTGCAAGTGCAGTGACTTTTCACACCTATCAAACATAAGAACTTTAAGCTTGTCCCACTTTTTCGGGCAACTACCTTCCACAAGAAAGGCTATGCCCATTTTTCATCTCTCAAGACTTGTGTGTTTGCATTTCCTAACCTATATTCTGGGAATGCCATAGAGGCGGCCTACAGATTAGGGTCAACAAGGCACCCGGGCAAGATGGATGTGTGTGGATAAAAGGCACTACTTGAATAGCTTGTGTTTTTTGTTAAGAAACTACTGTAGCAGAACACAATTTCAGATACAGCTACTACAGTATGGCAGATTGGGGTCGGCTGTGATGACTTTGCGGCAGGGATATGGGTTGTCTGGCTCATTTAAAACAGTGCTCCCCATCTGAGCAGTGAGGTCTAGGGAGAAATGGATCTCAAGTACTTTCACATTTCTGTACAAGTGCATGATTTAAACTTTTATGAGGTTTTGTTTTTAGCAACACCATTTTTGACACTTCATCTTGGAATGAGGTAGGCTAGGGTACAGTATTAACTTGTGGTTTACATTATATCGTTTCTTCCTTTAAATCATGAATATATGTAACTGAAAAAGACCCATTTGGAAACAAAAAACTGAAACTCTGTGTTTAGTTTAATGACATATAATCTTTTAAAGATATTACACTACTTGAAAGATATTTTTTGTGACTTTGAGTGACTATACAGTACATTTTATTAATATGCGTGTTCCCTAGGATTGAACCCATGACTTTTAATACTACTAACACAATTATCTTCCAATTGAGCCAAAGGAACATAAAGTAAAAAAAAATAAGATATAAGACCTAAATGTAAAGTAAAATCAAGCGTAAAATCAAAGTAATTGGTGGTTTATCACATCGGTCATATAGGCTCTTCATAGCAGTTTTTGTCTGAATGGGAAGACTCTTGTTAAATTGAGAGGGAGTTCCGGCAGTTTCTGTGGAATACCATGCAGGAATAATTCTGTAGAATTGCTGCTTGTCTTCATATCGGTGAGCCCCGACCCACTTTGAGCAGTGACTTGTATTATTCATTTACACTGTTGGGTTGCTTATAATACAGTATACTGTATGAACCTTTTATTTTTGGCATCAGTTTATATTTCTTAATAAAGATGCAATCTCCAGTTGCTCATAAGGAATTCATGGTTGGCCGAGAGAAGCTACAAGCCTATATTTAATATCTTATCCTGGTTTAACTTATCCCACCCTCTCTCTTTCTCCTCAGAAATATAGATATCAGGATGAGGATACCACATCGCCTCCAGAGCACAACTCTCCTCACATGGCAGGGGATGTGCGCCCTCCTGAGCTGGTTCAGGTATCGGAGAAAAACATCTCACAAATTGAGAACGTACATGGCTATGTTTCCCATTCACACATTTCTCCAATGAAGGTAAAATATCACTGCAATCCTTTGGTCTTTAATGCATTTCTGTGCTGCATGTCATCTATTCTGTGTCTATGTGTACTCTGTAAACATGCAAACATTTTGTGTGTGATAGAATCTCCATCAGTGTCATGTTTACAAGCAAACACACACACACACAAATAAGATTTACACGAACCACATTATGGGCATTTAGAGAAAAAACAATTATCCACCTAAATGTAGAGCATCAAATTTAAATATTTTAGTTAAAGGAACAGTATGTAGGATTGTGGCCAAAACTGGTATTGCAGTCACAAAACTTGTGGCTAAAACTGGTACTGCAATCACACAGCTGGTGGCCAATACACAAAATGACAACATAAACATCAGTTGAGAGCTGCAACTCCAGTTTTTAAATGACAATATCCTGGCCGGACCACTGTTGTCAGTAATATAAATATTTGAAATGAAAATGATTTCTTAATGTCTACTTTAGTGATATATCAGGGCCATTTTATGATTAATTGATATAAATTTCTTACATACTGTTCCTTTAAGTGTTCAAGAAAGAAAGTCCTTTGTCTCGCAGACAAACACATCTGGAGTTTTTTTTTTGTAAATGTCATTGCTTTTCCAAGCTTACAATGGGAGAAAACAGGGATCAGGGTAGGGCTGGGAAAAAAATCGATTTGATTTTAAAATCGAGTTGGCAGGTCAAATCGATTCATATTTTAAAAAAATCGATTTTTTTAGATTTTTTTTCTCCCCCTCTGCAGTATAGAGCAGTACATACAGTGTTTCCCAAACATAGGCTCTACTGGGCATTCCGCCCAGGTAAAATGGACCCGCCCAGGAAAAAAAAATCACTTTACGAATTTCCGTATTTTCTGAACTCGACTGGATGACCCGTGTTTTGTTGAGAGAGCCCGTGAAGATGCACGCGTCATAAACTCATTATCCAGCGCATCATAAACTCATCATCCAGCGCGGCAAACTGGATCAACTGCAGCACATACTGAGGTAACTGAGCAGCCAGGGAACTACACTGCGACCAAAATGGTCGCAGATGCTTTTGTTTCCTGGAAGCTAGTTATTACAGTTTATAAAGTTTGAAATTTGGATATTTTTCTTAGAAAATTGCATCAATTACTCGCAGAGGACCTTTATCAACTCCTTGTAGCCGTGTGGATTACTTCTGTACAGAAAATCAATTTCCTTAATGCTTACCAAACATAGCGTTGTTTGACAACATTACTTAATAAAAGCTAGACGATTTCTCAGCTTTGTTTGGATGTGGAGTGAATTGCTTGTTAGAGAAATGTTAACCTGATTATGTGTTCAGTACTCTGTGAACCTTTCTTTTTACAATCCAGTGAGAAACATTTCAGGGTCAGTGTGTATTTTTTGTACAGAAAGAAATACATCATGATGGGGCATGCACATTTTCATTAGTGATTGAGAGGGAGAGAATGTGAGTCTTCCAGAATGAATTAAAATGAATAATTTTAGAATATATCAGATTTGAGAATAATATGTGCATATTAATTACTTAAAGCATTATCAGATTGCCATAAATATTTGATCAAATATTATAAATAGGCTAAAATGTAATTTATAAATGAGATGTGTCAACCCACACCAAAATCTGTCAAGCTTTCTGCTTATTTTCTGCCTAATAGTGACCTACTTTTCTCACTTGTTGAATGACTCTTATGAATCTAGGGATTGATGATGAGGGATAAATTGTGGACTATTCTAGTGATGCTTTAAAGGGATAGTTCACCCAAAAATGAAAACTCTTATTTTGTTACAGACCTGTATCCATTTACTATTTGTTCTGTTAAGCACAAAGAAAGATATTTTGAGGAATGTTTGTGGGTCATTCTATTGAAATGTAAATTTTTCTGTACTCAGCATCTACAGAAATATTACACTTGAAACACCATTTAGGGTTACACATTTTTATATATTTTAAAATGAAACAATATGTTATTTGATCAATTACACCTTCTTGAGCCATCAACGTAGCAATATTTGATTTGTATTAATTAATTCGAATTCCAAGCACCACAGAAGTGCTCGTCCCCACAGTCATGTACAGAGGGAAAATGCTTTATTTTGAGATTAAAGTGTTTTCTACCATTTAAAATACAATAATGTATTTTACATTCAAATATATGAATTACATTAAAAGGCAAAATGCTAAATAAATATTATAAAATGAAAATATATAATGAAAGTAGTGGTCCCCTGGAGTTGTGTCACTGGTGTTATCGTTTAACAAAAAACTCCTATTTTTAAATCAAAATCACACTGATGACATCACTTGACTTCCTTCTTCCAATTTCCTGATACTTTGCATCAGAAATGTAGTAAAATGTAGTTTTCATGAAAATTGTCGCTGGTGTTACTGTCACTGGTGTTACCTTCCTTATGGGTAACAGCAGTGAAGATCAGTAACACCAGTGACTGGTGATTTGTTGTGTCACTGGTGTTACTGTGTTTTTTTTCTTTCACATTAAAGTGGGGGGGTTCAATGGTATTTCAACCATTCTGACTTATTAACACAGTTATACAGTTGTTTCCTCATGCTAAACGTAGGCAAAGTGTCAAAAAAAGCAGTTGGACATGTTACAGAGTATTTCTGTGCCGAATGCACTTCAGCAGGGTTCGTACAAGTTTCGGAAAGTTTTTTTCGATTACAGGTCCAACTGACGTTTCGGGGGTTTTCTATACAAATCACTTCTTTGTATGGGCACTTATCCCGGAAAACCCCGCCCACCCGTCAATCAGCGGGAGACGATAGAGCTCGCAAACAGCTTAACACGCCACTCAGCTTTGTTTAATTTCAAAAGTCAACAATGGCACGAAAGATGAAGTGTGTTTTTGGATGTAAGGAGAAGACATCCAGCCTTATAAAAACGATGGACATAGTTTATTATCCGGGGTAGCAGCGGAGTTTTGCATGTGTGTTTGATGCGGTGGATTTTCCCAACCGGGTCATGAGTAAGAGTTGTCGTGTGCATATTATATAAATATAAATATATATAAACATATTATATACATGACACGATTATGTAGTGAATCATAAGTTAAAACAGTGTTGTATAGTGTTGCATGACTCGTTCTCGCTGCTCCTGCGGTATAACTCCTTCTTCATTTTTTCGTACGTTATCGGAAAGATTCGGTAAAGCTGATCTTTCTTTATAAATCTGATTGAACTAAAGACTCTTCGGAGATATAAAGGATGTCATACTACTCTATAGGTATTCCAGATTAACATCAGAAATGCAAAAACAGCGGTGTGTTACGTGATCTTTAAATAAAATCTTTCACATGTGACATGATGATAATTTTTAATTCATTGAATTCTGCTACACTTAAGAATTAAGCTTTAACACATTCATAAACACCTTTTAATATTGCTAAAAAAGTAAGGTAACACCAGTGACAAAAAAAGGTCTATGCAGTCTTGACGTACATGCACACAAAAAAAATCATTAAACTGTCATTTATGTGTACTTATAAAGTTAAAGAGTAATCTAATAATGTGGTATAAGTTTAAATGTTAGAAAAAGAAATACATTTTAAGACATCTTGCCATGCCGAAAGTGGACGTTTTTGTAAAATGACCCTTGAAACCAAACCAGTCAGAGGACCCATTGACGTCCATGGTATTCTTTAATCTTACTATGAAGTCAATGGGGCATCTGATCAGTTTGCTTGCATCCATTCCATAAAATATCTTCCTTCGTGTTTATCAGAACAAAGACATTTATAAGTTTTTTTACAACTTCGTATTTTTATTTGTGGGTGAACTAGCCCTTTAGTTAACATGATGCATTGCTCCTCCAGATATACACATGCAGACAGACGCCTTCAGCTATGAGTGCTGACGTTTTATGCCATCAGTCTTCAAGATAGCGTGTCTAGTGAAAAATAGCTCATCCTCTCAAGACCCATAAATAATTCCACTTTTTGTGAAACAGTCTTATGTAAACACCATCCCAAGCAATGTGACTGATCCCAGGTCAGGTGACCCTAGGACCCACTTAATATTTTACGGACAGACTGAATTTCCTAATCCATAGTATTGGACATCCCTGCCCCAAACCAGGAAGTGTGATGCGTTCAAAAAACCCTGCAATAAATTGTGCAGCGGACAGTTTTTAAACCAGAATCTGCATAGAGTTGAGCAGTGCTGATGTTTGAAGAGCAGTGCTGGGCTCAGATCAGTGAGGCTTTCTGCATGCCGACAGAGCAGCGCCTGACAAGCCCTGCCTGTCACCTCCTATCAGTCTCAGCTGCGCAGAGCGCAAGCTAATGCTCCCTGTCCACATACACACACACACACGCATGCATACACATACTCTGACATCACTACGAGCCCACATTTTACCTAAATCTGTCCATGTGCTCTAGGCTGATGGTGCGCGCTCTCTCTCTCTCCCCCCTCTCTCTCTCTACAGTATGTGAATGTGGGCATCATACCGCAAACATCCACCTCATCCACCTATGCAATTTCTTATTTTTTTCCTATAAGCAAATCATGCTGGCATCTTATTTACGGAAACACCCTTGGGTAGTTCAATGCCATTAAGATTAAAATAGTAATTCAAAACAATTTCTTTCAAATCAGGCCGATCACGTGACCCATTCCTGTCCTTATTAGAGACTGCAGTTGTCTTACTCCACCTTGTGGCTATTATTTGTAATGAAAGCGTTGTATTTGAAACTAAAGCGTGTAAGGCACCAGCATCATCAAACACAATTGCAAAAATCATTTAAAAGATAATGTTTCCTTGTTGACAGACTAAAGGACATTACAGATGAACTTATGAACAGCGCTTATTGGTTGAAGACTACACTTATTGTTGGTACTGTAAATGCTATCTCATTTTTTGGCCATCTAAAATGTGTCTACTAAATGACTAAAAGTAAATGTGATGTAAATGGCTTACTTGTAGTTGTCTCTGAATAAAAGTAGGTTTGGTGAAAATATTTGAATAAAGTAGAAAGAAACTTTACCCTTAAATTTAGTTAAAAAGGAGATGCTTTTAGATCCTGTTAAAAAAGTAATATCAAATGTTTTGCTACAGTATGCTAGAAAATTGAAATTGTTATAATGCTGCAAATTAAATCAATTATTGTCAGGGTTGATCAATTGTCACGTGAATCAGATATTGCTTTACTTATTCTCTGCCCTGAATGACGATAACATGACTGCACTCTTTCTGTAGCACGCAACACATGAACCACATGCCTCTGGTCAGGTTTCTATTTACAGAACCCTCTACTGGCAGTCAAGACACAGAGATGCACCCATCCAGAGTAGTGCATATTTAACCTTTTGCTTCAGTGGCACATAGCCTGGCATCTTCTAAGACAAGTGCTCTTTAAATATATTATATTTATTATCAATCATAGATGTCATTTCCATTAAACATTTTGCTTTTGAAGCTCTTATCGTGAGTATGGGGTTGTGGTATTAATGTTTGGCTTTAACTGTCAGCACAGATGGAGCTGGCATCTTGTGGCTCCCCATGTCCCACAGTTGTAACGTCCTGTAACTGGCTCGTATACCTGCAAAGGCATATTATTATATTGAGAAGAACAGAAAGGTTCCCATGATTTTTTTAGGATGAAGAAATATTTTTTTATTAAAACAGGCCCTAGAGTAAGTAAAAATAATTAGGGCTGTCAATAGATTTGCTGTCCCCAGTGCTGTGTGTACATTTTTGAGGATCTATTGACAGAAATGCAATATAATATACAGGTACATAACTTCTTAATTAACCATTATGTATTTATTACCTTAGAACGAGCCATTTCTGTCTACATACACCGCTGTTCCCCTTACGTGGAATTTGCCGGCATGTTTCTAAAGTAGCCTTAAACGAACAAAATGTTGTCTTAGACAATGAGTGCGTTTACATGCACAGAATAAGCGGATAACTATCAAAAATCTGCTTATTATAGAAAACTGTTTTCATGCGTTTACATGCAAATCAATAAACCAGCTATGCAGACAACTGCGTTTACATGGGACTTGAAGACTTATCACTTTTCTCGCAGGCAGTGACGTCACCACCTATAGTACACAATAGTCGTTCAAAAAGTCAAGGGCATATCTGTCTTAAGCTGTACTGTTGTATCTCTTCTCGTGTCTACAGAACCAGTAAATGTAACATGAGCTTCTATTTTCACAGTTTCTCTGCCAACTGCTTTTGTCGAGCTGAGACTTTTATGCGTTACTTTGCGCTTACTTCCGCGTGTGACGTTTATCTTTCATACGCGGAGACATGCGCACATGGACAAAACCGTGAGAAAGCAGGTTAAGGTGTTTACATGCTACGCGAAATCGGCGTAATGAGCAAAAAACCACCTGTGCCGATCGGATTTTGCTTACGCCGTTTATGAGCTTTCCCCGATTTATGCGTTTACATGACCCCACGTGTTATCAGCATATTAAGCATAATCGGCGTAAGACTGTGCATGTAAACGCACTCAGTGACATGCTTGTCCTGTGCTAGCTATCGTAGCTTCTCTGTATTTCTAAAGGGAGGGGTGAGCGGTGGACTGAGCCGTTGGATGCAATTCACAATCTCACGGCTAGATGCCGCTAAAATCTACACATTGGACCTTTAAATATGAATTAATTATTAATAATTTCAGAGAATGACTCATAATGAGGGTTCAAATGTCTGAGACACATATAAAATAAGAAGATATTATTTCACATTGTACATTCATAAACCCTGGGTTAGCATTCTTAATTGCATATTTTCTGTGTCAGCAGTTATTATTGGATAAATACAGTAGGACATAGTCACTTTAAATACAACAGGGAAAATAATGATTTTACACATCAGGATTGTTATCAGTAAGGTGATATCTAAGTGGGCTATTGACACAAAATTTCCACCAGATATAGCCATCAAGCCAAATATTGAATTCATACAAAGAAATCAGAACATTTAAGCATACAAGTTGAGTCATAATAAATAAAGTGAAATGACACAGGGAAGAAGTATTGAACACATGAAGAGAACAAGGTGCAAAATGGCATAGAAAGCCAGAAAATCACCTGAAATCTATCAGCATTGTGAGAGAAACCCTGCCCCATATCAGTCCTAATTGATATCAGCTGCTTAAGTCCTAATTGATGGCCTATAAAGGCTTCTCATTCCCAGGAGGCAGACAGGAAAGACTTCATAATGGCCATTATCCAGAAATGGAAAGAGCATCACCTCACCATAAACCAGCCATGATCAGGTGCTCCACATAAGATCCCTTTCTGATGTGTCCAAAGAATAATCAGGAGAGTTCTCCAAGATCCAAGAACCACTCAGGCAGAACTTCAGGAAGACCTTGCATCAGCAGGTACTGTTGTTTCAAAGAAAACTAAAAGCAATGCACTGAACCGCCATGGCATCCATGCACGCTCACCACGCAAGACTCCATTGCTGAACAAAAAGCATGTTGAGGCTCGGTTAAAGTTTGAGAAAGAGCATTAGGAGAAGCCTGTGGATTATTGGGAGACTATAGTATGGTCAGATGAAAGCAAAATTATACTTTTTGGCAGTCATTCTACACACCATTTTTGGACAAGAAATGGCACTGCCCATCACCCCAAGAACACCATACCGACAGTTAAATTTGGGGGTGGAAGCATCATGGTTTGGGGCTTCTTTTCAGCAAAGGGTACTGTCAGACTTCATATTATTGAAGGCAGGATGAATGGAGAAATGTACCGGGACATTCTGGATAAAAATCTGCTGCCATTTACCAAAAAGCTGAAAATGAAAAGAGGGTGGACAAACACAAGTCCAAGGAAACAATGAAGTGGTTTCAAAGAAAGAAAATCAAGTTGCTTGAATGGCCCGTCAATCACTTGACCTAAATCCCATCGAAAATCTATGGAGAGAACTGAAGATCAAAGTTTATAAAATAGGCTCAAAGGACCTTCAAGATTCAAAGACCATTTGTGTGGAAGAATGGGCCAGAATCATTCCTGAGCAATGCAGACGACTGGTCTCTCAATACAAGAGGCATCTAAAAGCTGTAATCACCAACAAAGGCTTTTCTACAAAGAATGAAATAAAGTGTGTTCAATACTTATTCCCTGTGCATTTTACTTTTATTTATTATGACTCAACTTGTATACTTAAATGTTCTGATTTCTTTGTATGAATAGAAAATTAAATTAAGCCACCTGTGATATATTTGCTCCATTACAGGCATTTTCTGTCACCTTTTGACATTTTTTTTTTACTTTTCTTTAAACTCTGTAAAGAATGTTTACATGCAGGGTTTTTTGACGGTACGCAGATTGTGATATGAGTTGCATGCTCTTCAGTGACAGAAAAGGTACAGTTTTAAACCTTTTTTTCTGATAGTGTATGGGAAAAATTTGGGTAAACAGGGTATTATGTTTTGAGAGAAATTTGGCATTTTTGCTTTTACAGTGTTAAACATTGGTTGATTTAAAGTAATATTAGATTTACAGGAAGTAAGTGCACTAGAATAGGAGGATGACCTGAGGTGGACTCAATCCCAGATCTCACTTTAGTTCCGAGAAAAACATATTTTTTTTTTAACACAGATGTTTTAATGTTTTAGGAGTTTATGATTTGGTCTTTATTATAAACATATGTACCATTAATGTTTTGCTAATAATTAATATTACCCATATGGCGATGATTTATAAATTAACCAGATTTTAATCAAAATGTAAGTGAAATTTTAGTTAAAACACTTTGATATTGCTGGTGAGCCGGGGGCCTTTTTTAAATGTGTTACTGAAAATCAATTAAACTTAATTAGCTGTGTTAAACATGTTTAATTTTGTAAGTGGAGCAGTCCTAATAAATACTTTAATTAAATTGCCATGCGTATTAAAAAAAAACAGTAGTTACCGATTACCAACAAAAACTCTAAATCAAGCAAGGAACACTTATTTTATGTCAAACCATCCAGTATGTCACCAGAGGATCACATTGTGACCCATCTGTCTCAGATACGTCAAGCTTCTGTTCTACCACACAACACCAGTTGTGTGCCTTTTTGATTGTCTGCTCTTTGTTTGTCATGATGATCAGTGTGTTTTGAGGTCATCATCATGCCAGCAGTTTGTTGCTTAGCTCTTGTGGTCTGTGTTTTGTACCTGCATGCGTTTCATTGAAGGGCTTGATGGTTTTCACCAGAATAGACATGCACCGGACTCATTCAAAAGGTGTATGTGGGCACGCACTGTAGTTTGATATCTGTGTGTGTTTCTGTAAGAGTGTGCTTTTTGTACTCGTACGTACCACCTGAGCTACATGCCCCTCTCCAGGTAGAGTCTTTGGAGTACGTGTTTGATGGATCCTCAACATTAGGAGGTGAGGAGGTCCCGGCCCCTGCCTTCGCTGCACTGTACTCACAAAGCGGCACAATGATACAGGTAATTCGGTGCGATTATATGGTCTCCATTTACACACATTTTATTATTATATACAGCTCTATGTGCAAATCTTTGATGAGAGAGAGAGAGAGAGAGAGAGAGAGAGAGAGAGAGAGAGAGAGAGAGAGAGAGAGAGAGAGAGAGAGAGAGAGAGAGAGCCAAGACAATTTTTAAAATGTTGTGTTGTGGTTTGTCTTTTAAGCACTAGGTGGCACAGTTGGATCAATGCAAGATGACTTTGTAGATTTCTGCATTGTTACTGTTTAAAACATTTTGCTCTTGTAAAGTATACAATTACTGTAGAGGTGATAACTTATGTTTTTAAAGAAATAACTGTAAACTGGTACAGTGCAGTGCTTCTGAGGTTATATATGAAATCTTATACAGTATAGAAGCCTACCCATCTTGTAACACTATCAACAGGCACAAGTACCCCTTCATCAAATCCACTTTGTTTCTTTGAACTCAATATTAAACTGCATTTCCTTTAGCATTATCAACTTTGTTAAAATGACCTAAATCTATAAGGTCAAAAGAAAGTAATGGTGCAATGACAGTGCATGGTGATAAGGCCTTACATCAGCATGCTTTAAATCTCTTTTTTTGTTTCCACTAACAAGAAGTCATATTGTATAGGTCAGTGTAACATACTGTAAGGGTAAATGAAGACCAATTTTTGGTTAAGGATTACTATTCTTCTAGCAGGGGCTGCAGTAAATAATTTACAGAATCGTTTACTGCTTTATAGCTTCAAGATTCTCCTATACGGGGACATATTTGGCGAAACAGTGGCAGTTGATCAATAAATTTGGTCCCTTGGGGGAAGAGGGACCAGATTAGTTTTTTTAAGCACAAAGATGAAGTCAAATCTAGCTATGATTAATTAAGATTTAGCATTTTGCATTTACTGGTGACATTTAATGACTGCATTCAGGTAAAATTCATTAAGTTTTCACTTGATCTAGATTGAACTACTGTATTTTGTTATTCGTATATGCCTTAGTTATATTTACAGTAGGTGATAACTTGCCTTTCTTTTTTCACACATTCAGAGAGCTGGTTCGAGTCCAATGAACAGAATGTCATACCGCCTTTTAAAAGTGGGCAGTTGGGTTAGCAGCAACAAATCATTTTCTGGGGGAGGCTGTGAAAATGGGCGCTGCGTCGTCCTTATACTGTATTAAAAAGCCTGCACACTTCTACTCAAACAGATTGTAGGTTAGGCCTGTTTGTAAGAGGCGGCAAGTTTATCATTTTTCAATGTGATATAGCATATCTTGTGATTAACCTCATTGAAGACATTAAATAAATATTTCTCTTTCCCTACAGCATTAGAGAGGTTATGTGTGACACTGCATCTCATAACTTGACTTGCAGGTCTTAGGGTGCTTTCACACAAACACTGTTCAGGTCAGCCCAAATGATGTGTCGGTCCGGTACGGTTCGTTTGGGTCAGTGTGAACACAACAGCCGCACTCTGGTGCGCACTAAACGACCGCTCTAAACAGGTGGTCTCGGAGCGGCTGTCGCAGAACTCTGGTGTGACCCATCTGTGGTGTGAACACTGCTGGACCTCGGGCCGAACCAAATACAGGAAGTTCTCCACATGTTTGAGCCGCTGGGCTTCCGTCATGACGTGAGCCGGGTTTTATATTGAGGGTTAACAACAAACAAGGCAATCTTGGTCCGTTGCAGAGACTCGCTGTCTCCTGGACGTTTGAGCTGATGATTTCATAAATGCATAGCTGTCCTCCACACACAAAATTAGTGATGGCTCCGTAAGAAGGGCTTTTAATAGAACATTAATTTCGCATTAAAGCAAAGAAACTTTCCAAAGACGTGCATCGTTTATCTCCATATCTTGCTATCTACGCTCTTCCTGTCAGGCTGGTTGTCGTGGAAACATGGGGGATGGTCATGAGATGGTAAGAGCTGTCAGAGACCAATGACAGCACTGATCGTTACCACATGGTGTACAATGTTTCGAGTACGGTAAAAACAACATATGTGAACACGGGCCGCACTAACTGAAAAATTATACAATGTAATTTGGTGCGCTCTGAGGCCACACCACGGTGCGCACCAACATGTGTGAAAACACCCTTAGTTCAAGTCCATTATCTTACTCATTTGATTTTAGGTGTATGAAAAAGTGTAAAAAGCTGTCACTGGGATGGTACCTTTTTAAAAATCCTTTTACGTACCATTTAGGTACAGATATGTACGGTAAAGGTACTATTATGTACCTTTGAGGTACTAATATGCACCTTTTACTGTAGGTATCGCCCCTATGAAAGCTTTTGTACCCTTTCTTGTGAGAGTGTAGAAAATGTTTGAAGTTCTTGAATATTGTTTATTAGGATGCATTTCAATTTGTTTTATATTTTGTGTAGTTTATTCGTCAGCTATGCGTTTAAGAAAACCTTATTTTTTTCCCAGCCAGCGTTTTAAAAGAAGTTGCCAGCCATTTTTATGATTTTCACAAAAGTTTAATGGCTTACAGAAAATGTTCTTCTTTAAATATATAAACATATCAAATGAATTAGCAGACCCTCTGCTTTAAAAAGATAAATGTTTCATCCTACCTTTATGTGTTTTCTTTTTATTACCTCTGAAATTTGGGTAGGTTTCTTTAAAAATACAAAACTTTTAGCAAAAAGCTGAGATAATTACATTGTTGTGAATGACTTTTGATAGAGATCAGATTCAGAGCAATGATCAAAACAAACACAGCAATCTTACCATTTGCCCGAAGGGGTTGCTTCCAGGTTTTATAAGTTGGGTAAGCGCGCCACCTGGTGGATAATAGTGAAAATACGGATTGCTGGAAAAACTTGTCATTGGCTGGGAAGCGTTTTCTCTTAAAGAGCACCTATTTCAACGTATTTCACATTGGAGACGATAACTCACATCATCGTTTACTTTGGGGTATGTACCTTTAGCATATTGTTAACATATTAACATGAATCAGATAATTTGTGCCCTTTAATTTAAAGAGTTAACCCGTCAATGGCGGAGTAAAGAGTTAAAACGGGAATTAGTAATAAACTTTTTTTTTGCTTTCTTGGTCTGTGATTGTTTTGGCCAGCAACAACTATATTTTATTCACCACCTATAAACTATTGTTTACCACTGTAACTGTTTTATTTTGTCTTTTATCTAAGAGACACATGAGGCACACGAGGGGCAATGAGCTAGAAAATGTGGGTTGTCTCGTGTTGTTTTTTATTATTTGATTTAGTTCTTAGTCTTTTCATGTCCTTTGGTCTCAGGCTTTTTCATCTTTTTATGGTGTATGTCTTCAGTGCTTGTCATCAGCAGCGGAGAGTAATGTAGTTGGATCTAATGTGGCTGGGGCTGCAGGGCAGTAAGTGCATTAGTTTTGTCCAGATGTATAAAGTAATGGGTGCTGGAGGTGGAGTCGTATCTGCATCACGCTGTCTTGAATTCTAATAAGGTACTTATTATACTGACTCGGGTACAGTAAGTAATTCGTCTTGGCCTGTAGCCTCTGTGGGGACAAGGGCATCTGCGATGGGGGCACTAAATGTACAATGAGTGTGAAGACTTCCAATCCCATGCGTTTGTAAATTAGGTGGCACATAACAACAGTTGACAAGGATACCAAAATGGCTGCCAGTGAGCTCTGAATCTGCTTGTTGTTCTCATATCTATGAGGAGTCATATACATTTTTGTGGTTTAACTTTTCTTAAAGCCGGTAGACTTAATTTGTTAAAGAAAACGTTTGCCACTCTTTTCCCATATCCCTACTCCTATTGTTAATTAGATTTTTACAACCAAAAATAATAGTATCTTCTTCTGGTTAGTAATGCAGCTAAATGAAAAATCTGGTTCGAAAACGAAAATCCAAAGGGTGCACTTGGCCAAAAAACAAAGCTGAAAATAACTTTTCTTATTAAAATACATACTTTAATTAAATACATTTGAATAATGGTATTAATATAAGACTTTAACTTTAAATTGAGAAACGACAAACCAATCAAATAATCACAAGTTTATTGAAAGGAACACACCAAAATTATCAAATTAGACAGAAATATATATTATTTAATCTAGCCTGAAGACATTTTTAGTGTTTTAAGATTTATAGACGGCTGAAAATGGCTTACTTTGAAGATTTGTATTTATTTGTACATGTTTATTTTGACTAAATAAAGAAGAACTAAAGAGTATATTATTACATTTATAGGCTGACTTTAGGGAGGACATTTTTCAAGGAACAGTATGTAGGATTGTGGCCAAAACTGGTATTGCAATCACAAACCTTGTGGCTAAAACTGGTACTGCAATCACACAACTGGTGGCCAATACAAAAAATGACAACATAAACAACAGTTGAGGGCTGCAACTCCACTTTTATAAATGACATAATCCTGGCCGGACCACTGTTGTCAGTGATATAAGTATTTGAAATTAAAATTAATGTCTCGTGACATATCAGGGCCATTTTATGATTAATTCATATACATTTCTTACATATTGTTCCTTTAAATAAAATTGTTTTTGCGTATTTCAGTTTAATGAAAGACATTATTTTGTCACCATTTCAGAACAAGCTTATAATTAGGCTTCATCTACATAAGCTACCATTATGCTTTTTTTGGAATTGAAAATATGCAATGTGTTTAAACAAGTACATAGCAAAAGCTTTTTACCTTATCAAAGCCAAAGTAAAACCTGTTAAAAAGAAGACACTCTTTACTAGGGATGTAACGATTCAATCGCGGTCCCCATTAAAAATGCCTGTCTGAAATCGATTCTGAATCGGAAGGCTGCGATTCTTTGTTTCATGCACAACTTGTGCGTGGACTATGGCATTTGGTCAGTAGAAAGTCCTTATCAATCTAAAATCATTATGAGTCAGAGTTGTTTATAAAATCATTCAAAATATTCTTTATTATCATGAAAATACCTGAAACAATTTGAAGAACAGCGATATACATATTCCTGTAGACATTTCCTGGGATAGCGTTTGCAATGCTACTTCTTCTGTGGCACAAAGGGAGTTTCTGCATGAGAGCGCCCCCTGGTGTTCGGATGTGCCGGGATTTCACCGTAATTCATTCAAATTCATTCATTGAGAAAATGACCATTTGCACGGTTAATCGTTACACCTCTAGTCTCAACATAAAGTGATTACGTGTTTATTATTTTAAATTTTTTTGTTTTAGAAAAATTTGCAATGTTGGTTTCAGAGAAGTCACTACGTTTGCGCAGAAGCTGCAGGGACACAGATACAGTAGTGGTTGCTAAACGATCGAGTTTATTTAAGTGCTTTGTATTTTGTACATGCATTATGACTTCTTATTGTGCTATAAAAATCACTAAATCACTAAAATACATTTCTTAATCTGAAAAACTAAAATTATTGGTCAGATAACGTGCAAGATATTAATTAAAATTAATGCATTTCTTAATTTAGGGTGCTTTCATACTTGGTTCATTTGCCTGTTCCGAACCGGAGTTCGATTGCTCCTCCCTCCCCCTTCCCCTGCTGGTCTCTGTTTACATCATAGTATTTGGTTCTGAACCCCGGTACACTTGCGTCATCAAGCTGCAGCCATGTGCTGATGTTGTTAGGCAACGGCTATAAAAAAGAGAGAGTCAAAATGACAGAGTTGTTCTTTATTTGAACCTTTGTTTTTTTATAAAAGAATAAATACAGAAATCCACTTGCATCTGTCTGCTGCAAAGTACTTAAATTGCACCAAAGAAAGCAGGCTCTCTGGGGTGGAGAGTAAAAAACAACAATACACGGTTTAAACCGTAAACAATAAACATTTTATTATACTCTGGGGCCGCAAGTGCTTGTCATCAATTTTAAAAAGCACCAAAACGCTCATGCTATCATGAAAAGCGGTGATTTTAGTTCAATTGACCTGTCGCCAAGCCCTGCCGCAGATGAGCCAAGGGCAGTTCAGTATCAGTTGCACTGGGACCGGGAAATCGGACGCCATAGAGAAGCATTGCAAAATCCGAAGCACACATCGATACATACACACATTGTGCTGCCAAAATGGTAAAACAATGTGCCTAGGGTACTTGTAACACTAATCCCAGGTATCTTGGGAGGATGGGCAATAAAATGTATTTTATTCCATTTTTAACCAAAACAAGACAGAACAAATGTCATGTTATTGTACAGTTCAACAAGGAAATTTGTTTTAAGGTAAGGTTTTTAAGGTAAGAAAAAAAAAGGTTTTATCTGTACTAACATCATCTAAACTTTGCAATCATTATATACAAAAACAGCATCGATAGATAGCTTGCTAACGCTAAGTTAGCTAAAGTTCAGTGCTTCTACATATTAAACTTGTAAAATGAAAATTTATTTAATCGTACCCTGCGTAGGCCTACATGAACAGTGTTAATCCTGATGTCATCTGCGATTGTGACGACCGCAACATAAGCGTAAGCTTCTCCCGCTTGCATTGTGATCTGTAAACCCTCGCTTCTAAATGAATCTTCTTTCCTATCATATTTATATTCAAATATTTTATGTATCCAACTATGGCAAAATATATAAAAAAACATCCTGGGAAAAGATATTCAAACTTGACAGCTTCCATTGTAAGACATGCTAGCAACCATGTGTTTGTATGAGTTGGGAACAGTAACTAAGTGGGCGGGGCTTAGGGGTAGGTCAGTTGCTGTGTATTTACTGTGCGGTCACACCAGACGCGAAAGAGGCGGCTAGCATTAGTGATTTACATGTTAAGTCAATGCAAAGACGTGAATAGGCATCCTGCAGCACCTTCCATGCGAATTGAACGTTGCCGTGGGAAACACGCAAGTTATAAAATCTGATCTTTGGTGGATAATCGCACCGTGTTTAACCAATCAGGAGCTTGCTCTAGTAGTCACATGATTACAAGAAGCCAGCGGAGTCGCAGAAGCCCCTACCATGATGCAAATTTTCTGTAGATGTCTGTAATGACTAGAATTTCACGCGCAAATGAAGCGAGTAAACTCAAAATGTTCAAGCATCCAACTACGCGCGAATAGCACGTTTTGCCGCCCTTTACCGCGTCTAAATTTAGTTTAAATTTGGTGAATTCCTACTCTACTGGTGTTAATTCATATAATTTGCAGCCATTTTGATTTTTAGAGGAAGTCATTTTGCATCTTTCAATAAATGGTGCTTTTGGACTGGAAAGGGTGTTTTGAGTTCTGAAAGTTGAGTTGAAAATTTCAAGCATGTGTACTACATCAAAGAATTTTTCAAAAGAAGATTTTTCATAACAGATTTTTTTTTATTCTGCGCATTCCATGAAATGTAAATAAGTTTGATTATTTACGAAAGACACTTCATAGCACCTGTCATATTTATATCATCTACATCTAGAGATCCGTCTCTCATATACAGGTATTTATTCTGCCTGTAGGTTTGTGCATATATTCAAACTTTTCATTTTACATATTGCCTATATAAATACAAAATACAATGCATACTATATTAGCTTTAATTTTTAATAGCTTTAATATAAAATTAATAACTGATTTAAAAACAAGATTCTGTCTATTAAGACTTAATCTTCTGGGCATTTTCACAATGTAACAATAACTTTAACTTGCCCATTTTTAAAAACTGTGGTGAGCATTAAGTTAAAAGCTATAGTGAGTGGCACATTTTTGTAAATTGTTATATTCCAAAAACAATATAAACTGAAAAAACATAAAATATACCAATACCGAAAATAAAATTACGTAAAATGGATTTCTGGTCATACCGCCCACCCCTACTCTACACCCTTGCCTCATTCAGTATACGCGTGTGCTGCAACCGTTTCATCACCGAGTCTATGTGGCATCCATATATAATAGTTATGACTCAAACTACTAATTCACGCATTCAACTGTGTTGATATGATTGGATACATGTTTGTGACGTTGGAAACCAAAGCGATTTAAACCGCGGGAATAAGACTGTCACCAATTTTATGGAGAACATTCTTACCAATGGTGGCGGCTCATGACTCTTCCAAGGGGCGCAAATTCAAAATATGTGTTTGTTGCGTCATGACGTGCATCACGTGTTTTGTCAAAAAAAGTGCCTGCTGTTCACGCATCAAAACCGTTTATGATAAAAGAGATGCTCTTGTTCACAAAACACACACAAGACACTCCCTTAACAGTAAACTCATGATTACGCATGAGATTATACGAGCATCTGGCAAACGTGAACGTCTTTTTTATCATAAACCCTTTTGACGTGTCTACAGCAGTCACTTATTTTGACAAGACACGTGATGCACACAGGTTCACTCGACACGCCAAACACATATTTTGAAATTACGAACCACACACATGACGGGCTACGTACACGTTGTGACGAACTTCGCATCATGCGCCCTCGAATGCATTTGTTACATGGCTTGTATTAAAACAATTACATAGAAATACAAACAACAATAAAAATGACTTTAAAGCGGAAGTCCACCCTAAAACAACATTATGCTCCAACACTATATTTCATCACATATATGTAGTTGATTGTGCTGCCATCAAATGTACTAACTCCATATAAAAAATGAAAGCTTTTAACTACTACAGTAACGGTGATTTGACGTGTCGTCAAATCACCGGAAGAAAAATGCACGACTACATTATTCTGAACGTTCTAAATGGGGGCGGGTCTTGAGGCGAGATGATTGACAGTAGATGATAACGTTTTTGATTGACAGCTGCACAGGAGCTAACGTTAGCTTGCTTTGCTCGTGTTCATAACAACAACAACATGATAATAACTTCCTACGTAGTATGTTTACAGTAGTTACACAAAACAAGCAACAACAAAGCCAATAGCCAAATAATGTTTTAGATATTTTTACAATTTTACATTAGCTGAGTCCGCGGAAAAACTGGGCTGAAAACAGTACTCAAAATCTTCCTGACGAAAGTGCTGGCTGCATAATCAAATTTTCGCGTAGTGGTGGGTCAGCTGAGGGTCGCGTTGATGTCAACAATAAAAACTCCCGGTGGCCTGAATTTGTTGTCCTTACATCCACATACTGCACAGGTTCTAGTCATCCTTTATCGAGGGCTTTGGTGATTTCCCCTTCAGAGACTGTTAAAGCGGAGTTACTCTTTGGATGGGTTCGTCTGCCGGCTAACTTCAAGTTGACTTGAGTTGATTTTAGAGCAAGTTGAGCGGTAAAAGAAGTTAGGCTTGTTCAACTGTATGTGGCGTTGCAAGAATCGACAGCCGGATGACGTCAAAGTACCGCGAGAGCGATTCGCGAAATCATACGGAGGAGTTTGCTTTCAAATCGCTCTCGCGGAACCTTGACGTCATCCGGCTGTCGGTTCATGCGGCGCACATGTAGTCAAACAAACCTGAAGACTGAATCGAACAGCGGTTAGTGGGTGGGGCTAATGACTCAGTTTCGCGCAGTGCATTCTGGTTAATTGAGTCCATTAAAGACCGTTACGAAGATTCAGCTTCAACACACTATCAATCTAATAATCGAAATCGTGCAAATTTCTTTTTTTTTTTCTCATGGAAAATGCAAAATGGACATAAATTACCCATGGTAACAGGCTAAAATGTCTAGATTGGACTTCCCCTTTAAGAATAGCAAACAAGTTTAGAGGGAAAGGATCCAACATCTTTAACCTCTGTACTGTAATTGAAATCTCATAAGTGCATGGGCATTGTGCCTCAGAGGTGAAGGAGGTGACCTAGTGGAGGTCATTGTCAATATTTGGAGCATCTAACTGTCATTAGTCTAATGTACTCTATTAGCATGCCAGTGTTGGCAACTCTTACTGTATAGAACCTGAGAACCTGTTGGACCAAAATATGTATTAGCAAAGCTTAAACATCAGCATTTTGACATCTGTCAAAGTACAAAACTGCAGTAAAGTTTCAATATTGAAACTTTCACTGTAGCAAGTAACTTTATACAGCACTGTATATTGTATGTAGCACTGTATTGTTTTCCTCATTTTTTAAATGTAAACATAATACTTGCTACTGACTTGCTACATACTTGCAATGTTTGTTGCTTGACATGTGACAGACCCCAGTGTATAAATAATTAAGCGGTGTAATCGATGAATGAACACATTAAAGGCCTAACCACATGTCATTTACCATACAGTATACTGTATGGATATCATCCATGCATCAGTGGTATATGACATCAAACAAAAAGTTCATAGACAAGTTCAGTTCTACAGCATAACTTTACATCAGTCACCCTACAGTATGTGACCTGGATTTAAAACTTTCAAGAATAGTTTTAGAATAAAACTCATGCCTGCTATACCTCTTTAACAGAATGACATGATCTGACTACCTGAATCATAGCATTACACCCTGTTATGCCAATGTACCTCAGGTCTCATGTGCTCACCAAGCTCCAGCTTAGGTTGACAGACTATGCTCCGTACCGCCTGTGAGCCAGTCGTCTGCCTTGAACCACGTCCTCTCTGTCCCAGCCTCTGTTAGTCTAGCTGCGAGCCAAGATTGCAGAAACACAGGGGAGGAGGGGTAGAGAGATGGCATTAGTGAAAAATGAGCTGTGCCCTTCCTGGGGAGTCTAACAGACCACAGTTTAAAGTCCTGTGGTACCCTAGCGGCCAGCACACAGCTCCACATGTTCTCTGGTGAATCTCTTTGGCGGGCTCAAGCAGGGACAAGCTCGTAGCCCCCTATCCTGTGTGCATCGCATTACAGGATCACCTTGATGCAGCTTTTAGAGGTGGGTGGAGAGTTTGAATCAGAGCAAAGGACTACTCTGTTCTTTTTGGTGCCGGGTACTACCTCAGGACTCATAGGTGACATGCTGGCCTCCATTTGGTATGCGAAAAAGATGGGACGGCATCTGATCAGAAGCATTAGGAGGACCAAGAGACTGCAGCTGCTGGTAGGTAATAGTCAGCAGTATATATGTGGATCAGGGATATATAAAGCATGTCTGCGGGACAAGCTCGCTCCAGACAAAATGACTTTGAGCTGTGCATGTAAATCACAGGATAGTTGAGAGGTGCACAGGGAAATATCACCTTCGCGGAAATATCTTCCATTTAATGTGTAGAGGTACACACAGATCAGTTTTATTTTTGGAAGTTTTAAAAATGTATGTAACTTTAAATTATACTTTCTGAAAAATACTGTATTTGCATTCTACTTAGTTTTATTTGTTTGGGACAGAACACGTGTACAAAGAAATATGACCAGATTTTGGAAAGTAACAGGACATTTTAAATCATGCGTGTGTGTGTTGATAATGTTCAAATTTAATTTTTACGACAATATCCCTTATTTTCCTGTTATAATAGTGGGAAGTTTATTCAATGTCCCGCTTATTGTGCATTATAAATGTTGCACCTGTTATTAATGTGATTAAACATATTATTTTGTAGAAAAGAGAACAAAGCATGCATATTGATTCTGTAATAAAACCACTATTTACTGTATTCTCATTTTCTGTTTGTAAACGTCCCAGAGAGACCATTGGTGGTTGTAGCACTCAGTACAGGTTTAGTGAATTGTCATTAAATGAGTTTTATAATGTACCAAAATTCAGCTGGTGTTTATTTTTCTTATGTTTACTGTAATTCGCTGTTCATTTTTCCCAAATAAAAAAAGTAAGAATGCATCTTAGCTGTTAGTAGGTTAGTGGTTAAGATGTGGAACAGTATCACATTCTTGGCACAGCTGGCCAATTTTAGTGCATTCTATGTGTCTATTTTAAATATCATATTATTCAGGCATGTTATTCTTATTATTGTTTTAATAACTCAGCAGTTAGGTTGAAACAAGAGTGTAGGTTTGTTTATCGGATGTTCTAATGCATTTCAGAAGTCTTTCATTGGTTTTGCATTTACATACCTTGTTGTATTATTTTTATTGTAAATATCATAAAATGACAATTATGCACTGCATGTTGACAGAAGTTGTGTTGTGAAGCGTTTTTTTTAAGAGAGCCGGTATTTTTATATTGTCATAGTGTCCGACATTCCATCTTTGTAATAACTGCTCTTCCGATGTCTACTGCCGGATTCATTTGGCCTTGAGACCCAGAGCTTGTGGAAGTGGCAGGGGACACTCTGAAGGCTTTTGTCCTTGTATTGTGGTATCGATTGATTGCCATATTGCTGGTGGTTGTGGTTTCTCAGAATGGAGTCTGTTTTAAAATAAGCAAACAAACTTGTTTGTGTGAGTGCCAATTCAATTGTCGTAGAAATAGATTTTGTTGTGATGATTTTATCGATTTTGTATGGAATTCTGCCATGCCCATTTTACCTTAGATCCATCTGATAACTTAATGAGTAGTTGGAAATTCTCTCATAATTTACTCCACCTCATAACAATCAAGATGTACTATCTGTCTTAAATTCTACATTTAAACACAACAAATAATTTAGTTAAAATGCTGTTCTGTAAAAGGGACACTCCAGCTCCCATAAAGTTAAATCGAAATGTTTGTTATGTTTGAGCGTAATGCTAAATGGTCTAATCAGATTCAATGGAGTATGCTAAGCTATGCTAAAAGTGCTTCAGCCAGACCAGGTGATCGGCTGAATGGATTCCAAAGCGGTAAAAATTAAATATTTAACTATAGTGGAGCTGGAAAATGAGAATATTTTTTTAAAAAAGTGGACTGTCCCTTTAAACCTGATGCGTCTGACCTACACTGGGGGTACAGCATAGGGTACATGACTATGTAGGCTATGACATACACTTGACGCAGAAGTATAAAGTGGCCTTTACATCCATCATTAAAGTAAAACAAATAAAACTCCAGTGGGTTAATATGTTTTCTAAAGCAAAACTATATTTTAAAGGTGCAATGTGGGACTTTCAGCAGTGAGACACTAAATTGCAACCAATTGCTCAGTCCACAGCTCACCCCTCCCTTTTGAAACGCATAGTGAATCTACGGTAGCCGCCACAGGATAAACATTTCATCGTCTGAGACAAATTCGTAACAAAAAACGCGATCTCTAGATTGTTTTGAATAACTGTAGAAACATCACGACCTTTAATGCTAGGGGACTGGCAGTGTATGTACATTAACCTCTCGACGTGCACTAATTCGTGGGCTGCTAACAATATATAGCCTACTGTCTACAAACATTAATAATATTAACATAACTATACATCGTTTAAAAGGTCTACGGGTTTTGCATCAGTGTATGGTCTCTGTTTTGTGATATAGGTGATGTACCAACATAAATGTAGTATTTTGTTACAGAAGTCCAGATGACAACATGCAAAAGACTTTTATTTTGGGGCTGACATTTTTTTGACCTCAAACCTGAAACATAACTTCTTTAGACTTGTGGCTTTGGGATCATTGCATTTCTAAGTTTCACACACATATTGATCATTAAGTTTTTTAGTAATAAAAAAGATGTTCTGCAAACATTTTTTTATTCCAATGTACTTCAGCCTCTCTAACTTTTTAAATTTTTAACTTAAAATAATTTTGAAACTGGGAAAATGAAGCTGAAAGTGTATGAAATGTGTTTACTAAAAATGGTTTAGTAAAAACAACCCTTTTAGTGAAAGAGAGTCTTTTCATGGTTTGGACTAGAGTGGGGGTGCTTTTCAAGAGGTTAAAACGGCTCATTCCAAGGAAATTAAAGCAATACAATTCATTATGTAGGGCCTTTATACACCACTGATAATATACTTATTTATATTATATCTAATTTCTGTCAAAAGATCTTTCTAAAAGTTCCACATTGCACCTTTAAAAAACAATGTCAAATCTAATTGGTAATCTGTGGCATGTGACGAGTTGTCGTCATGCATGTTTTGTCATGTGACAAATGAGACAATACAAACATAAAGAATCTTGAAATAACTTTGTATGGCCAAAATTCTATCAAAATTACCACCGGCCATACTTAACCTATATTAAAGGTTATTGTATATAGTTTTACCCTGGGGAAATATAGAGGCTGTACTGTAATTGCATGATTACGCCTCTCTCTTACATGTTATAGGCTGAACTAAACATGTTTTGTCAGAATTCTCCCCTTGCATGTCTGTAACATTGTGATAAAGATTATCATTATCCAAAATGTGATTTGTATTATGGTACCATTTGTCTTAACGTAAACACTTTAACTGTGTAAAATGTAAGTTTAACACAAAAATGTAAAGATTTATGGCACTGATTTAACACTAAGCAATCTGTTATCAATGGTAAATGCTGTAGATCGTGTTTTACTCCCTATCTTCAAGCTCTTTATGGCATTGCAATGGTTATTTTGCACTGTAGACCGCTCTTAAGCTAACATGACATTAGTGGTCTGGATTTTGATGGTGTCCGTTGAATCGGTAAACTGTAATGAGTGGTCCGCAGCAACACTCATAAAAAATAAATGCAGTGTTTTCATTTAATTGCTGATGAATTATTGATACACTGTAACACTTAGAAGGTCAAATTTAAATGAGAATGCTTGAACATTGTCTTAAGGCAAGCTAAAGTAATCATATTTTGTATTTAATAAATGTTCCCAGTGTTTTATTTTTTACCATTTCAATACAGATTTTCCATGACTACATAAGGATGCAATGGCTTTGTGTTTGTTTGTTTGTTTGTTTGTTTTTCCTTTCCTCCTTGTGCTAATTTGAAAATTGCCAGTATCACTGAAGACGATTGCCAGTATCTCTGATCAGATGCTGTGCAATAATAGGCCCGTCGTATGTGGTTGTTTAATTTCTATTAAAGCCCTGTGAATCTAAGCTATTTAGGTGTAAGAGAAGGCTGGGCTTGGGCTCTGTGGGGTTGCTTGCTTTATTTGATGTGGAAGCTGTTGCCATGGTTTTGGTCCTGGGGGAATTGAGGCACAAGCTGTGACAATGTCTGTTACCTCATTTGACACCTGTGGCACACCTTGGATAGTTTTCGGTGGCTCGTAGCCGACGTCAGTGGGTTCGACAGCGGAGCGTTGCTGTGGTGGAGATCTGCAGGAATCTTGCCTTATTAACAAAAGACGTAGTTATTTTTGAATCCGCTCTCTCTTTTTTTCCGCCTGTGAAGCTCAGCCTTTGTCTCCCCCTCACTGTATCATATGTGTGTGGAAAGAGACTGCAGTGTGTGAAGAGAGATCTCTGTCAGAACGAGCATCCAGATCACCATGGATTCCTCTTCGCCGTCGTCGTCTTCTCAATGTGTGGTGCACGCTCTGGATTTACCTTTACGTCTGGATCTCGCTAGATCTGTGCCTTTCCCTCACGCTCAGCGTTGTGAGTATGTTTGCTAGCATAAAGTTTTATAATCATTAGGTAATCGTCTATTTTCGAACAATGAAGCTTTTAGCCTAAAGTGCCAGGAGGGGAAAAATCGATAGCGTTGCTGAAATAGTTTTGTGGCTTGGCTGGCTCTAATGATCGGCCAGGAGTTCTCTCAGCTCGGCCATGCCTAAGATGAAAAGGACCACAACAGCACAGATTGTTTCTTTTTCGTCAGGGTACCACCCTGAATGCCAGCATCTATATTTAATGCGCAGTGGAAGGCTTTCTGTTGCTTTTAAGAAAGTGATGTGATTGATACCTGCTCTTGGACGATCTTGTTGCCCCGGTCCATTTAGATTAAGAATCCCTTGAGAACTGTGGGGCTTTCGACTGCAACACTTGCCAGTTAATTGAACCCATTTCCTGCCTCTTCAAGCTCTTAGGTTCTCCCCCATGCACAGAGACTCCCTTGCTCGTTCATTGATCTTCTCTCAGGTCCCTGCTCGTCTGGAGCCGGAGTCAGAGCCCAGAGTAGCGCGCGCTGTTCGTGGGCAGCACGTTCACCGCCTCCCTTCTTACTCCTGCCCACTCCACTTTCCAGCATGAGACTGCTGCACACTTGATCTCCCAGCTGGTGAGGACAGGAAGGTTGCAAGTTGGCCAATGGATGGATTTCGGGCTGTCGGTTTTAACTTCGCGTCGTTCCGTGTTCGGGAGAGGATGCTGTAACTTTATCCAGGTGCACCCTCCCACCCAGCCGCTCTTCCACTTTGCCAGCTGCCTCGGGGCTTGACAGCTCTGTGCTGGCCCCAAGGGCTGTGATGAACTACATCTTCGGAAACAACACGCTGTACCCGCGAGGCGGTCGGGCCAACGCTGGATCCGGCCATGCCGCCCCGGGGAACAAACAGAGGCAGTGGCCCAAACGGAGCTCGAGTGAAGAGCTGCCTTCGTCTTCCTCACGCTGGCAGCAGCTGCTGGCCTTCTTCTCGAGACGCGGGGCCTTCAGTGACTGCATCACAGCAGGTGCAACCCAGGTAACTCTTCGCTACAGGGTGAAATTGTGTTGCTTTGTGGGTGTGTGGTGTAGTTCATGGGCCTTAATGGAGTTAACTTTGTCAATGATATTTCTCCTAAAACTTGTTAGGAGAAATTAAATAGTTTGAATATAAACATAGAGCTATATTGTCATGTATAGCTTGGCTCAGGTCATTTTAATTGGAAAAATTTTGCTTTTGACTTTAAGTTGCAGCATTTGGTGTCTTGGCAAATCTGAACACAATTTTTGTAGTCTCTATTGAAACTCTGTAAGGTTCTTTTTTTCAAAAAACTTTCTCGAGAAACGTTTGAGTTTGATTTCCATTTAATTTCATTACTGTGTAGGGAACGTTTTCTTAATGATAGTTATAGTATGTACATTATATAGGTAGAGGCCCCTTACTGTAAAGTATCTTAACACTCCACACAGCATATATTATCAATTCAGTTGAAAAGGTTTGGTTTGGCTGTGGTGTTTTTGATTGTAGTGAAACAACTACATCCTTTGACACCATGTGATAATTAAACATGACAGGCATTTATTTGCTTTGCTTGTCTCTTCTTGTTTGCAGAGGCAATAACATGATTGTAACATATAAAGCTGTTATGAACAGACACTCAGACTTTATAGATTTGTCTTTCAAAGTGACTTTGACTGTTATATAAGTTTTGCTAAATCTATTTTATGCGTACAATAAATTACATTTACTCATGTTATGAATGTGGCAGCCTTTTTTAGTAAAAGTCCATTTAATTGAGAGTTACAATGCATAATCTCACTGGACAGTTTAAGTATCTGCTTTTTATAAGCACTCACAAAATGAATAATGCCCCACTCATATGTACAGTAATCATATAAGGGATTACGTTTTGGGATCTGCCCCCCTGTTCTGTCTGTGCGTGACTGGTACCAAAAATCTGTCAGTCAGGTGATGGGTGCTTCTGAAAGGACAAATGGTCAATTATTGTGTTTTAGGGTCATGCCCTGAAATTAAAGCCCAAAGGCAAATAGAAGCCCAACAAAGGGTTTTCTTTTATTGCTTCCCTTGACTCCGTTATCTCCGTTATGATAACTTCATATTTTTTTCATGAATGCTTTCAAAAAGCCATGCTTGCCAAGACATAAAGATAATGCGGTTAAACACAGTGTGTATGTTTTTATTAACATACTTTAACATTAATTCATGAGAAGTTGTGTTTTACAATGATTTTACCAGAAGTGAGAAGTGTTTGTTTCCCACTCATCTGTTTGTAAAACACAAATGTTCTTTAAAATCTATAATCATGAAATCCCATCTTTCTGTTAGTCCATATAGTCATGTGAAGATTGACAAAACGTTGCTATGCAACACAAATAATGATCATCTACAGGTGCTGCACAGTGATATTAATAGTAGGTCTTTTTCTGTAAATAAACCATGGCTATTGACATTAGAATCAAGAACCATAACCATCCTTTTATAATGTTCATTATTCGAACTGTAAGTTATTTGCAGTTGCTAATCAACATTTGAAGAGTTTGGTTCCAAAACGCAATAAACGGCATAAAAAATAATAATATGAGTGCCAAAATCAGTATTATATCAGGTCAGTATTTAAAATTAAATTCTTAATTTAAAGCAAAATCCAATATCCGCCATGTTATTCTGTCATCTTTTCTCCCTTTTTTACCAAAACGCAATAAACGGCATTCCTCCTTTTCTACAGAATGCAATAAATCCGCTCCACAAATTACAGCGCACCATTCCACGCAATGTAAACAATGGTGGCGCGTTGAGTACACAGAGTCCTAGTTTTCCTCATCTACTTTGTACTTCGTGATCAACAAACAAACAAAAACGAAATAATACTTTAATAGCATTGATAAACCTGTGGTTTTCTGTGAAGCGAAAGAAACGTAAGCCATCAACATCTAATAATTTACGCGAGAAATTACTCGTTTTTATAATAAATCTTTGAAAATCAAGTTATGGATTTGAATTTTTTATGTTTTTATAACCTAAAGATGCTATGTGAAAGTTTGTAACAGAAAATAGTGTTTTTCAGCTTGTCACTTTCTTGGTATAGAAAACACGTTTTTACTAAAATTTGTCAAAATGGATTTATTGCGTTTTGGAACCAAACTCTTCATATAAACATTGAGCAATAAAACAGGATGTGAAGTTGATGGTGTGCACGTATCATAACTTCAAATTTTATTTGAAGGGTGGTTTAACACTTTTTGATGTGTTATAGGATATGTAAACATTTCTTCGGAATACTAATGCTACGTACACACCAAACATGGGGCATTGCGTTATTCGCTCTAGATTACTTGCGGGATTTAACTTCGTATCATGCAAATTTTTTCACTTGAGTTGGATATTTTCAACTTGGGCGAAGAAGACACGTTTGAGGCGAATCGTGCATGTTTTCGATTCAAATGCGCCACCCATATCACATCATTTACATCACCCCACGTGATTACGCATCTGATCACGTATTTGCATTGACTTTGTATGTAATCTAATCGTGCAAATTGTTGAACTCGCGTCTGGTGTGAACCCACAGTAAGACTTGAAATTCCTGTGAATGTGCAATGACATTGAAATTGCATGTGACTCAATAGAGCGTGCTGCTGTTTACATTTACATTTAGACATTTGGCAGACGCTTTGTCCAAAGCAACATTACAAGGTATACATTTTTAAGCATGTCAAAACTAATTTAAAGGGGACATATGATGAAAATCTGACTTATTCCATGTTTAGTGCTATAACTGGGTCCTCAGTGTTTGTATCAACCTAGAAAATGTGATAAAGAACAACCCAGTAACTTTGTTTTGGTAAACCATTCTCTGCAAGCATGTGAAAAAAACAAGTAATTGAAATTTGGCTCCATTTGTGATGTCAGAAGGGGATGATAACACCCCTTAATCTGCACTATCCAACCACGGCCATGCCATTAACTGCATAGATCAACTCATTTGAATTTAAGAGGACACCCAAAATGGCTAATTTTCTACAAAGTGGCAATTTTAACATGTTATAATAAATTATCTATATGGTATTTTGAGCTAAAACTTCACAAACTTACTCTGGGGACACCAAAGATTTATCAGACATCTTTAAAAAGTCTTGTAAATGTCCACTTTAAAGCTTCTAACATATAAGCACACACATTTGCCTGGTCACTTTTCTTTAGCATTGAAGCCAACACTACTGTATGTTCAGATCCCTCAGTAATACGATTGAAACAGCTTGCACTGACATACTGTATCTGTCCTAAGGTATCTGTAAAGCTGCTGTGCTCATCTGCAGAAAATCTATTTTTATGTGAACATTACCTCATCTCGTTGTTTTGTACTGCTGTGTGCATACAACGACAATAAAATTAAATCAAGTTCAAATTAATTCTACACTGCACCTACATGAACCTCAAATCCAATTTGTTTTTAATAAATGCAATAAGCCCATATACGTAAAAGAGACCAAGAGTTTGTGATGCAACCCACTCATTGCTGTGTTGAATTACAAATGCATAATGATTACTGCAAACTTTTTAGAAACGTGTCCAGATACAGCCTAGTTTCTCAGAAGGTATTAAACTTTTAGCTGCAAGTTAGCAGTTGGTGATCAATCTGATATTCAGATGCCGTTAGCATAATGCAGTCAATATTTGTTTCACTATGAGCATTGTATTGCAGATATTGTACCGTTATAGGTACTACATTGCATTACGTCTGTCTGGAAGCATTTAAGTATTAATTCTTAAATGTGTAACAAAAACTGCATGATGTCTGACGTCTTGCATCAATGTTAACCATATTTTGTATATGTTATAGCTGAATGTATCAAATGTCCTCAAAAATACCCTGTGAGCTAAATAAAGATTTTGGCTCTGCTTTGATCTGACAAAGAGAGATATATGCTTCAAAGTAACCGGAAGACATTGCCTTTAGGATTTAAGACTCATCTGAAATCAAGGATGCATGCAAATCTATGGTATAAAAATAACATGCATGACATGTAACTCAAAATAAACCACAAAAATAAATGATGCTTAAATGGTAAAAATGCGAAATACAGTAGTGCCCAGTTTTTGGTCTAAAAAGCTTACAGAGACAGGAACAATATGATATTGTAACAGTATGGTAACTTCTAATGTGTACTTGTTTTCCTCTAGCTCACTTGGTAGAGCATTGCATTAGCAGCACAAACATTGTGGTTTGTTCCCAGGAAACACTTATACCACTGAAATGTATACCTTAAAGAGACAAAATATGCTCATTTTCCAGCTCCCCTAGAGTTAAACATTTGATTTTTACCTTTTTGGAATCCATTCAGCTGATCTCCAGGTCTGGCGGTGCCACTTTTAGCATAGCTGCATAATATCATAGAGCCTCCTGCAGCCATGTTACGGCAGCAAAGTTCTTAATTTTAACACCAGAATGCGAGTATAGTTCCTAGCCATATCTGCCTAGAAAATCGCAACTTTTAGTTTTCCGTTAGTTTTAGTTTTAAATAGGAAAAACATTGAAACTTTTTGGTTATTTTTGAGCGCGATGCTAATGGTCTAATCAGATTCAATGGGTTGTGCCAAGCCATGGGTGTCCAATACGACCAGTCGATCGCAAGGGCAATGCCGGTAGATCGCACATAAGTTAACTGCTGCTCCATGGGCGAAATTGGCATAATGTTCTTAAAATACTTGCGTGTTTCACAATTACTCTGAGTTGCTCTGCCTTTCATCTCAAATGTGTTTTTATAAATCTTATGCCAGGCCGCTGCAGCTCAGTCGTCTAACTTCCGAAATTCACCAGGATGCGCATTCTTGCCTTCACCCAGGAGCTGATCCAAGCGCACGGTGTGTATGCGCGAGCGAGCAAACGAGAGAGAGAGAGGGCGAGGCAGTGTAGCGCTAATTTATATGCATCTAATACTGTTGTAATTTTCTAGTTTGTTTCACTAAACCGCATCTCCGCTATTTTAAGGAATACTCGCCTCAATGATTTTTTTTAACTCCTCAAAAAGAATAGAGTAATGGTAACAGCCCTAAATTCAATGTAGATGTATAGTCCTAACAAGCATTTAAAGTGTTATAAAAATAATTAACTCTGTTTTTTAGCAGGTAAATCATGTCGGCTCTATTATTTTAAAAGTAGATTGCCACACACAAAAGTCTGGACACCCCTGTGCTCTGCTAAAAGTGGTACTGACAGACCCGGAGATCGGCTGAATGGATTCCAAAACGATAAAAATCAAATGTTTAACTCTAGGGGACCTAGAAAATGAGCATATTTTCAAAAAAAGTGGAGTGTCCCTTTAAGTCCGCTGTATGTCACTTTAAATAAAAGTGCCTGCCAGATGTGTAAATGTTGCTGTATATTTCTGGGCTTCTTAATTACAATTTAATTAAAATATCGATGCGATGAAGGACTTGTAAAAAAGAATTTGTGATAAAATCTAACCCTTTTGGACACTCTTTTTGTATGTGTACATTCTGTATAAAGCACAGATGGGCAAACTTGATATTTTATGTTTGTTCGAATTTTTACATGGATATCTTTAGCGAAAAGCAGATTGACTATAAACAAATCATACTCTAAAACATACTGTACTATAGCATTAGCTTAATGCACATTTTTATTGCATTACTTTCCGTGTTAAGACTCCGATATCGATGTAATAGAAAAGCAGGTCGTTGCTGGCTCCCACCCATAATGTGCAGTACAGTAATATGTATATAATATGTCTCTGTACCACCTGTTTCCCTTGCTGGAATGATACTGTATTCCAAGTTTCAAACATACACCCATCAAGACTTGAAGCACACGTAAGCCTTCCTGTGGTTTTACTGTCCTAAGTAAGAAACTAATTGTGAAACCTTGTAACTTGGTATAAGCGCTTCTTGTATTATTGCTTTCCTATAACAAATTGCTTGATTGTTTCTTTATCTTAATAAAAGCGTCTGCTAAATGTAAATAGTCAGGTTGAATACGATAGAAACTGTAGAAACTCTTACTGTTGAAATGGTTGTGACTATATTTACCCTAACTAAAGACAAGTAGAGGTAAATATGCAACTAAATACTTCAGCATAGGTTCCCCAGCAAATTCATATTAATTAAAAAAGAAACCAGTTTAAGATTTGCAGAGCTGCAGTCTAGAGCTGTAATCGGGCCTTAAAAGTTAGGCCCGAAATGTCCGGAGCCCGACAGAATGCAGCCCGAACCCGAACGTACATTTAGATTGACAGCTTTTTAAAAGCCCGAACCCGTTTACAGCCCGACATTATTTAAATGTGCGCACACACACAGCTTTTGTCAAGAATGAGAAATTTACACAGGTTTTAACATTATTTATTCATGACTAATAATCTACACGCCACTTGGAAGTTGAAACAAAGAAATAAGTAATCTGTAACATTGTAACATCTCATTCTAAATAGGCTTATGCAATACACTATAAATATGCCAATAAAATTATTATTTCTTAACGAATTAAATTAAGATAATACAATACATTCTGAATTAAGATGGGTATTTGGCAATAACGAAATTAAGAGGCAGGCTCCGCGGGACTTGCGTCGGCACTTCTCTCCATTACTGCCAACATTAGTCTATATCCTTTGTCTAAATTATGTAAGACTCGATTCATATTTAGTTATACATTAAAAAACCTACTCACCAAGATTAGGCTACATGTTTTTGATGAGGAAAATCATTAAATCCACTGTAAATGAATTCAGCGCGATCCTGCGCTACTGATTTGAACTTGACCGCTCATTTACCTCACAAAGCCGGAGCGGAAGCCCGAGCCCGCCCCGAACCCGTGTAAAATGTTAGAAATGAAGCCCGAACCCGCCCGAGCCCGTCGGGTTCCGACGGGTCCCGTCGGGTTCGGGCAAAGATCTTCAGCTCTACTGCAGTCATCCTGTGAGCATGCATAGCCTTGCAGGTCTCGCTGCAGCTTTAGCTGTTGCCATGGCGTTACCATAGCAATCGTCAAGCAAGGACATTTCATCATGTGGTAGCACTTGTTTATTTATTTCTCATATCTGTCGAACATAGAGGTTTGCATGACATCGCCTCTTTCATCAGGGACGCCGAGCAGGTGAAAACTCTTGCTCTGGGGTAAACAACAGATGAGACGGTCATTGATTCATCAATCAACATTGTGTTATCCACCCAATCGCTCTTCGTGACCCTGCCCATTAACCCTATTAGTTCGGCCGAGACAAAAGAAGGAGCCTCCGTGTTGGCGTAATTTATGGCCGCTGCAATGTTGTAGTAGATTAAAACATTTTCTCAGGGAGACGACAGCTTCTCAGTATGTTGAGATGCGGCGTTCCTGTACAAGCTGGCCGGGGGTAGGTGGAGGAGAGATATCTGTGGGCTGTGTGTGAGTAGGAGACATTCTCTTCAATGAATCACGGCAACAGAAATGAACATTTTGTTTCCCAGTGTAAAACAATACAGATCCTGTTTCAACAAATAAGATGCAGTCCATATAAAAGTGTTTTTTTTGTTGTTGTTGTTGCAATGGACAGTCGAGTGCTCATTAATTAATAATTTGCCATTAAGCTGATGCTTTCATTCCAAACAACGTATTGTGGTACTTTTATAGTGGCAGCACCTCTTGACCAGATTGGGGTTAAGTATGTACAAGTACACGTACAGCTGTGGTTACTGGCTCTCAAAGGCAGGGCTACAGTTTCAGTGGAAAACTATGAGCGGTAACGACATCATTGAACATTTAGACAGTGTTTAAAGGCGAATTGCATAATTTTTGAGACACCAGTGGCACTAAACATAATCACAGGAATAATAATTGTTTTCAGTAAGTTAACTCTAAAAAAATTTATTTTCAACCCAACTTTGGTTCAAAAACAGCGAGCCCCCGTGTTGGCGTAATTGAGGTGTAATTTTACCTATGCTGGGTTGTTTCAACCCAAAATGCTTTGTTTTAAACAATTGTTGGGCAGGGCCGGCGTCAAGAGGGGGGCATTCGTGGGCAGTGCCCCCCCAAACAGGTTGTTGTGCCCCCCCTTAAAAGTTTTTCTTTAATTAAAATAGATCAGTTTCTCTGATTGGATGTATTGCCGCGTCTCACCCGTCTTACGTCTTTAGCATATTTGTGACTTGATACTAGCAACGTGTTTTTTCGCGGCATTTTATGGATCGTGTAAAATATGGATTGTAGAACATTTAAAACGAACCAGCACCGCCTGCTTCATCTGACTTCATGCAAACACAGACTGGCTCAAACTCAGAGATTAGAGGTCGAGGTGGAATTTACAAATCTACAGAACACTGTTTTAAGGAAGTTTCATGTTCGTACACTCCGTCTTCAGCTATTTTATAGGTAAGTAAGCATTGTTTTAAATTACGTAAGCTTAAATGTGAAGTGTGGCTATAGACCGTTAACAGCATTATGACATGATTATGGTAAAGCGGCTTTTTTAAAGCTAGGACGCGGTGTGTGCTGCGCTATGAAACCCATTCATTTCAATGGCTTGCGCCGCGCGAGGGCGGTTTGTTGTTGCGTCGATCAAAGAGCGAGCGCAGCAGAGCTCAGCTGGCGCTCACGCCGCGGTCGAAGTTCGATAGTTTTGCGCATAGTTTGTGGTCTTTTGCACTTTATACGGGAAATGAGCTGACAGTCTGTACCAGTTGTATGAGTGTGTGCTTGCACTGTATTTGTTATTTTAATGTCTTGTTTTTGCAAGTTATTGTGGCTATTGCGTGCCCCCCCGTTGGAAGCCAAGTGCCCCCCCTGTTAGTTATGGTCTGGCGCCGGCTCTGTTGTTGGGTCAAATCTAAAAATGTTCTTGTTAAACTTAGAGTGTTGGGTCACATGTTTTATTCATTGGTCTTGTTTACTTTAGAAACTGACTTGTTTTGCCTCTGTGGAAAGAACTATTATTATTGCAGTTTCTTTTGTGCACAAAGAAATTACACATTTTCATGTGATGTAATATAAATCTCATAACATGACGTATAGTCGATGCATGTGCAAGTATAACAGTGAAACAAAAAAATGTCTGAAGGAAAGAATTCAGCTTGAATGTCACGTGATAAGCATAGAGAACCTGTAGCAACATTAAGTGCAGCCTGGCACCACACACCGAGAAATTTAATATAGCTTGTGGAATAATATAGCTTATATCATGTAATAGTCCAGCTGAAAACCTAAAGACACCATTTTAAGACACCTAAAGACACCGTTTTAAGTTTTTTTGCTTCAATTAAGTTTTTTGCCTCCTTAACAAACAGTAAATCAAATGTGAGAAATAGTTTATAACTGTGCTAGAAATGCATGCAGTGCAGTAGGAATTTATGCTTTTTTTAAACAGGGTTACACATCGTTTTTTTTTTTCATGGACTATACTGTTTGAACCCCTTAAGGGCGCACTCACATTATCCAAACCAAACCAAACCAAGCCCCAGCGCGATTGTCACCCCTCCCTACTCCCCCAGATGCACGCACTCACACTGTACTTCTTATCGATCCGAGTCCGGGCGCGCTTTCGTCATTAAGATGCAATTGTTTTGAAAAAAGCAGGAAGTAAAGCTCACTCTTAACACTGGAACCCACTGTAATGATATGTCTGTGTTTTTCATTCGGAGTCGTTTGGTGCGCGATTACAGACAGCCCTCTCACATGTCATCATATTGCTTAGTTCATCTGTCACGTGCGCAGCTCACGCATTCACGTAACCCGGGCGCGGAACAGAGCGATCACACTAGTCAAACAAACCAGGCTTTGGGGGTCAAACGCGCCCGAGCGCGGTTTGGTTTGGACAGTGTGAGTGCGCCCTAAAGCAGCCTTGGCCACCCCATTCATAAAATTGTAGTTCCGCCACTGTATATGAGAACAATAAAATTTGCTATTAATTTGCAAGGATTATTAGGAACACCATACTAATACTGTTTGACCCCCTTTCGCCTTCAGAACTGCCTTAATTCTATATGGCATTGATTCAACAAGGTGCTGAAAGCATTCTTTAGAAATGTTGGCCCATATTTGATAGGATAGCATCTTGCAGTTGATGGAGATTTGTGGGACATCCAGGGCACGAAGCACCAGTTCCACTACATCCCAAAGATGCTCTATTGGGTTGAGATCTGGTGACTGTGGGGCCATTTTAGTACAGTGAACTCATTGTCATGTTCAAGAAACCAATTTGAAGTTATTTGAGCTTTGAGACATGGTGCATTATCCTGCTGGAAGTAGTTATCAGAGGATGGGTACATGGTGGTCATAAAGGGATGGACATGGTTAGAAACAATGCTCAGGTAGGCCGTGGCATTTAAACAATGCCCAATTGGCACTAAGGGAACCTAAAGTGTGCAAAGAAAACATCCCCCACACCATTACACCACCACCAGCAGCCAGCACAGTGGTAACAAAGCATGATGGATCCATGTTTTCATTCTGTTTACACCAAATTCTGACTCTACCATCTGAATGTCTGAAGAAATTTAGACTCATCAGACCAGGCAACATTTTTCCAGTCTTCAAATTCCAATTTTGGTGAGCTTGTGCAAATTGTAGCCTCTTTTTCCTTTTTGTAGTGGAGATGAGTGGTACCCGGTGGGGTCTTCTGCTGTTGTAGCCCATCCGCCTCAAGGTTGTGCGTGTTGTGGCTTCACAAATGGTTTGCTTTATACCTCGGTTGTAACGAGTGGTTATTTCAGTCAAAGTTGCTCTTCTATTAGCTTGAATCAGTCGGCCCATTCTCCTCTGACCTCTAACATCAACAAGGCATTTTCGCCCACAGGACTGCCGCATACTGGATGTTTTTCCCTTTTCACACCATTCTTTGTAAACCCTAGAAATGGTTGTGCGTGAAAATCCAAGTAACTGAGCAGATTGTGAAATACTCAGACCGGCCCGTCTGGCACCAACAACCATGTCACGCTCAAAATTGTTTAAATCACCTTTCTTTCCCATTCTGACATTCAGTTTGGAGTTCAGGAGATTGTCTTGATCAGGACCACACCCCTAAATGCATTGAAGCAACTGCCATGTGATTTGGTTGAGTCGATAATTGCATTAATGAGAAATTGAACAGGTATCCCTAATAATCCTTTAGGTGAGTGTATATTCTATATATACTAACTGTATATTTAAGCAATATTACTCGAGTAGGAGTGTGATATATCTCTATATCATCACGGCTGTGATTAGGCAAGAGGCATGAGTTTGCAGGCCTAAGTTATCAAGTGTACCAATGTATAGCGAGCCAGTGCCTGCAGTTTCAAATGGCATTTTTGCATCCTTTTAAGGGCACTTCGGGCAGGAGAGACGCGTAAACAGATGCCCCAGATAAAAAGAAAATGATGCTGGGAAGGGCTCTTAGCCAATCAGATTGGAGAACCAGAAAGAACTGTTGTATAAATACATATAATAATTTTCCAGTTTTCTGTGGTTTCTTTTTATCTTTCATGTAAAGCTGCTTTGAAAAAGTGCAACATTGCAAAAAGGAGTTTTATAAATAATTTAGAATTTTTTCAGTTACTTGATGAAATCCTTAGGCTAACGTATATATTTAAAAGCAATGTTTTCAAACATGTTTCACTTATCTCGTATTCATTACAAAGGAAGTGGATGTTAAAGGAATGTAATTATTGGCAGCGTCTCCCTTTGTGGTTTATGCTGTTGAAGCACAGAGCATAATGTCTTTATATTCTTGAGATGCACACTGTAAAAAAATTCCGTAGAAATTACAATGTTATTGCAGCTGGGTTGCCGGTAATTTACCGTAGATTTACATTTATGTAATTTACTGGCAAGAATTTGTTCAAAGTTAAATCAATTTTAAATATTAACAAGTCTTTATCTTTACAGAATAAAACTATACAATAACTGCCTCATGCAAAGCATTCTGGGAACCAGAAGTCATCATCAATCTTTTTCTGTTTTTTGCTTCAGATTTTGTTTCCCAGAATGTTTTGCTTGATGCTGTTTTTTAGTTTTACTCTATAAAGACAAAGACTTGTAAATGTTTAATGTTAATTTAACTTTGAACAAAATGTTGCCAGTTAAAAACATAAATTTAAATCTACGGTAAATTACCGGCAACCCAGCTGCAATTTCTACGGATTTTTTTTACAGTGCAGCTCTGTAGTGGCTGTACTTCGTAATGTAATAAGAAGCAATGTCTCAGAAGTGAAATGCATCTCTATGGTCTCTCTCTTACTGCAAGGAGGAGACCAATTGAATAATATCGTGTTCTTGTACTCTTAACATTTTTACTTTTTGGTCATAAATATCCTGTATTTAATGGCCATTGGCTTTTGAACAAGTTCATTAGACCGAAGCAGAGGAAGGATGTTATGTCTATCAAGTCTCGTGAACAGCTGTCTTCATTGATTAAAAGGAAATACAAGCCGGTAACATAAGATGTTGGCCTGAATCAAGTCTTCGGGGTAAACCTGAACCCTGCTAGTCTACAATCGAGTTTTTAATCAGAATGATTTATATTAGGCTTGTTATGAATGTTTACAGATCAATGTTATTGCCTAGATTTTCCATTCGCATGCAGTCTCTTTGAACAGTACTGATTTAGCCATCCAGAGTCTGCTTTTGTCTTTCCTTTTTTTTATGCAGACAATATTTGCATTTTTAAGTTTGAAGTCCTTTAGTTTAAGCATTTAGCTAACTCAGTTTTCTACTATGGAGAGACAACTGTGAGCCTAATGATGTGAGTTTATTTAAAATATTTGATATAAACTTCAGCTAAATTATTCTTTTTCTTATTAAAAACAACACTCCATCTCACATTGTCTTATGTGTTTTATACATTAATGGACCTCAGATAAAACAGACTATATGGCGCCATAATGAGTGTATTTTTTTATTTTTTTAAGACTGGTAGTTGTGAAATATTAGGCCTAGTGTTCTTTGCTTCAGTCTGAGTATGACTGTGTGTATGGAGCCATCTGCTGTACAGCATGAGGTGTATCTGTCTGTTTCATATGAAAGAAAAATATCACTATGGTCATTGAGGGTCTATAGATTAGATTATTTTTGGCATGATATGTAAAACATTTTTATTTTTATTCAGGCTTAAACAAAAAATCAGAGCAAAAGTGAACTAATAATGTGTTGTTTTTAGCACTGACTCATTGTAATATTCCTTTCCTTGTTCGTTTTTGGGTTGTTTGAAAGGCCTCAAGCACAAGTGTTCCCTGTCTCTCCTTCTCTTCCTTCTTTCTTACCCCCAGTCGCTTTAAGAAACAGCACAGGGAGCAATAATGGGTGCAGTCAACAGGAAACAGTACTTTCGCATCTGGCCAATCCTAATGTACATCCAGCCCGTCTGTTATCTCTGTCCACATACACGTCATCGCCTGAGGCGATTCTCTTCATTACATTGGACAACATGAAAACTAGGGCTGGGCAATATTTTTAAATATCATCCAAATATTTTTCAGTGTTTGATTTTTTTTATATTTATATTTTAAATATTTGTAAAATATATTGTTATTTATTTATTAACTGTAGATTGCTTAGCAAATTAAAAGGCATTTAAACTAGACATTTTTATCAGGATTTGTGTTCCCTGCAGGATCGAACTCAAAACCTTTGCAGACCTAACACAATGCTCTGTCATTTATGCTATAGGAACAGAGCAATATTTTAATTTATAAAAATGTGAAAACTCTGTTTTAAATACTAAAGCAAGCAGACAAGTTTGAACTTTGATGCGTCAAAGTTTTTTCTCATACTTGCTAGTCTCAAAGTATTGAGAAGCAAATGCGATTTAAAATCTTGCTGAAATCGATGCAATTTATTCACAATGTCCGTATATATTATTTAGACAGAAAAATAATTATAAATACATCATGATTATTTAATAATTTGCTCAGCCCTAATGGATACACATGTAGGATCATTGTTCTAATTAAAATAGTAAAAGTTATTTTATGCTTTTTACTTTATTCTATAAGATACTGGTTAAGTTAAACTACAGGATTGTATATTTAAATAATATAAAGTTTGCATATTTCATTAATCAATTGATTTAATGATTACTGTACTTTTTATCAACCATATATAGCACATATATCATATTAAAGTGATCCGTTGTTGAACTTTATATGCTTAAATAAAAAAAAAACATTGCACAGCTATGAATAACAAAGCATTAAGCGTTGAATGCAGGTATAAATGAAGCTTTGTTGTGAATAAGGTAAAGTAATTCAAATATTTCCTCACGTTCTCCACCATCATATGCTCCGATACACAGCACAGGCCCGTTCGCTAAGCATTTATTAGAGATTGCGTTTATCCCCTGTGACCCATCACTTTGTGACCCGTGCTAATGCTTTGAATCAGACTACAAAAAGCCTTGTGAGTCGGACGTGCAGGGTGCAAATCCGCTGTTGTTCGAGAAGCGATGCGCAGACCGTCCTAAGCGAGCACCAGACGCCAATGCTGAAATCAAGAATGGAGCATTGATTATTCATGCCTGCAGAACGGACTGTGTGCTGTCATGTGCAGTGCCCATTGGAGCTCATTAATTGGCGAGCAAGTGCAGGGGGATGAGAGTGAGCGAGGCGGAAAGAGACATAGAGAGTACGAGAGGTTTGGCAGAAGAGTGGAATCAAGGGTAAAGGACTGGATTTACTGTACAGCCACGGTGTGTCCTCTGTTTTACCAGATTCATCATTTTGCAGACTGCACCATTCATCTTTTTACCTGGCATAAGCTTGCTGGTCTCTTGTAGTGACCTTACAATAATGAACGCCTACTGCCACAACCATGAATACTGCTGTGGCGCTTACGTGGACTGTCGGCATGGGTTGCCAGAGGTGGCCAACTGCAACCATCCCATCATGCACCAGAGGGTGGGACACATGCAAGGTGCGTTGACCGGAATGCCGAGACAAACGGTACAACAACCGCAGTTCCATCATCATTTTCACCATCATTTGCACCAGCAGCAACAACTGCCTCACCTGTCTCCACCCGCCCTGGTGAGCATCCAACAGGCTCCTCTGATGTCCCGCAGGTCTCCGCAGTACAGTTCCTGCACCCTTCCGGCCTTCACCAAGAGCAGAGGCAAGTTCATCAACCTGAGGGACAGTGTCAAAAAGAGCCCCACCAAAAGCACAGCTAAAGTCAGAGCCTCTTCCAGCGGCTTGTGCCTTGGCAATTCTTGGGGCACGTTTTCATTGGATAAGGTATGTGTCCTAAAAGATGGCACTGTGAGAGGTGGTTTTGGTCTTTGGAGGTAGTTTTGGTGATTTTATTTTTAACCCAGTGGTGTCTCTTACATTGTGTTTGTGCAGTTGGTGCTTAAGATTTATAATTGGTGCATTGGCTTTGAGAAGACATTATTAGAGGTGTAAAGCGTGTTATTTAAATCAGGTGTATTATTATTCAAAATTCGCATGAACAAACTATGTAAAATAAACTTTTGTAATATTTTATAATGCTATGTCCAGTGTTGGGGGTAACGCATTCCAAGTAACACGCATTACGTAATAATTTTACTTTTCTCAAGTAACAAGTAGTAATGCATTACTTTAAAGGTGACATAGAATGATTGAACAGGGTATTTATCCTTGTTCTGTGATGTGACATGTAGACAAATTTTTTTTTGTTTGGGTCTGTAATGCCTTAAAAGCTTCCTAAAAACCTCTCTCAGATAGCTCTATTAGGGTGGGGGATTTTAAACAAGTGGTTTTGCACCTATTTGGCTCTCCTTACTGGCTTAACTTGCAATCTCATTACTGATTGGCTGACTTTGCTGCCACTCCAAAAATGTAGCCAATTATTTTAAAAGTGGAGGGGCAGTGAGATGCCTGTGATGTCATAACCGTCAGTTTTTCAGATTGGGCCGTTTTCTGGCAGACATTTCTAAAAGAGGAATTTCTATGAGACTGAGATGTTTAGCATGTCTAACACTTTTTGTATGTTTGTGAATGCGGGTAGACTTCCATTATTTAACAAAGACAAGGTAAAAATGGTTTTTCATTCTCTGTCCTATTTAATGTACCCATTAATATTTGAGTTACTTTAAAAAAAAAAGTAATGCGAGTTACATTTCAGTTTAATTAATTCATTTAAAAAATAAACTAATGTACGGAATTAAACTGAACATGTTAACATAGAATTACGCACTGAGCAGGAACAGTTTGAGGCAGGCCAGAGCTTGACATTTTTGCGATCATAAAAAACACCTGCAAGGCCTGAAAGAGATCAAGCCTCAGCCAAGAAAAAGTTACTTAAAAGTAACATAATTAGTTACAACTTAAAGAGTAACTAAACCCTAAACCAACTTTTTTTAGTTAATGATCTGTAAGAATGATGCTTTATTAGTGCTGTTCATTGATTATAGTAAGTTTTTCGACATTTAGATATAAAGTGTTTCAATACTGCAATATATGGTGTAAAAACGTCTGAGTGCTGCCCTCTTCAGGTTGAACGGTGGCTATTGCAGTTGAATTTTCCTATTGGATGTTGGGTCCAAAAAATGACTCGTGACGTAAGCAGTTTCAAGCTCACCACGCCCTTGTTACGATCTCACCACACACTTGGTATGAGCTTAGTTCGTCCCCTCTATCTCCGTTGGGATCTGCCCACTTTTCTTGCATTTTTCAAATATTGCCAGTGGGTGGAGTCAGGCTCTGACCAGGGGTTTAGTTACTCTTTAATATTGTAATGCATTACTTTTAAAAGTAACTTTCCCCAATACTGGCTATGTCAATAAAAGGCAGTTTTGGTTACCTTATTGAAGCCTTTGCATGGTATTCACTGTACTGTATGATTTTTATTTATTTATTTATATTTTTTTAAATATCCCTACTTTTTAAGTGGATTTATTTTGTTTATACAATCATTATGATTACGTGTTGTGTGTGGGATGTTTTGTATTGTTATTCATTTGAGACATTGGTGGGAGTTTAGACTGAACTCTAAACCAGTCACTCTGATCAATACTAGTGATTGATTCTAAGTTTAACATCACAGATAGCAGGCCATGACTACTGTACCACAGCCATAATAACATGCCATTCATTATAAATAGATTGTTATATAAGGAACGCTGGTCAATGTAGCCAGGAAAATACGCTGTAGCTGAATACGTTATTTCTGCAGTCTCACTCAATTATACCACCGTGATGTGTACCAAGTGTCTCAGATTCTCTGCCACAACCCTGTGTTTGTGGATTGTTGAAATGGAAACCTGTAGTAGTAGAAGTGTTGTGCCTGTAGCTGACTGGGTGAAGCGGACTGAATATCCGTCTCCTTTGACCGTGTGCTTGATGCTTGGACAAGCGGTAGTGGATCAGATCGCCTTTGTTTCGGAACGCTGACACAGGCAGCCTGAGCAAAGGGCCAGTGGTTGTCTACTTACTGACAGGATGGCAGCCCTGATTTTGCTCCTGTAGAGTTGGAATCTGCTGAACTCCCATAGATAGTGCTTGCGTCAGATCCTGTCACAACAGTGCACACTCCACAGTCAATGTGCAATATATTTCAAATTTTGTTAAACAAGAAGGGCTTCATTTGTTATTTTATTATTGTGTGTATTTACAAAATTAGGAAAAGGCTTGCTAGGTAATGTAAGCTAAAGCTACATAAGCTTCTGTATTATAAATATACAGTTTCAGTGCAGGGATTTATTTTTAAGTGTCTATACATAGGCTGATTTACATTGTTGTGTGTAAGGAATTGTGAAAAATATAGCTACGGTGTTGCTATGACAAACCTTATACTCAACTATACAGTATACTGTACCTTAGAGAACTGACTGACATATTGGCTGCTAATTTACTACCTTACACAACAGCCCACATGAAAAATATATTATAGTACACTATAGGATTTATTACAGTGAACTGTAGTATATAGCTTATACCATGGGCCTGTATAATGCTTTATTCTGATTGGTTGGTAAATGTTGCATGGGTGTTCGATTTTTTTCTATAAAACAAACACCTAACCTGTCAAATTTTTTGAAAAAACCACCAGAGCAATTTTGTGGTAACTGTGGTATATTATTTGTATTAATTGACTCCGGTCCCTTGTATTATTTGAAATTAATGCAGATCTTATTGATTACAAATTGTAGTATTTATACAAAAGTAATATAGTAAGTATAATAAGTTACTATAGTATACTTTATTGTACAATATAATGTACACTATAGTAACATTCAAAAACACTGTAGTTCACTTTAGTGCTTATGTATTGACATTTCTCAGTCACGTGACCTATCAGTGGGGTTGGTGGGAAAGAAATCAGCAGTTTACATTGGACTCTCCATAGAGATGTATTTTGTGGGAAATGGTTTGCCTTATCCACCTTATTATTTTATGTAAATGTGAGCGCCGCCATTTTTGAGCTCCTTTGTGTAAGATTTCCAGTAAGCCACTACAGCTTGTCGTTGACAGGCTTTTTTGATGTTTATTATAAAATCCAGGAAGACCGGCATTCTTTGTGCAGTTAGGGGTTGCCATAAAAGCTGATACAAATGCAGTTAATCTCTAAAAAACATTTGTTTTAACCATAATACACGCACAAGAGCCAAATGTGTATGTGGCGCACATGCATCCATTTCAAAAAAACTGCCAGTGAACAATAATTATTCAAAAACAATTAATATTAAGCTGATAAAAATATGCTAATTTAGCTGGTTTATTTTTTCTGCTTCTATATATTATTACAAAAATGTGATTACAGTACAGAATATATATGTTATAAACTGCTTATTAGTTAATGTTTATAATAGTGCTTAATGTGTTTGCACGTGCTTATTTTTTTGTGAAATTTGTGCGCACAATTTTTTTTAAATAAGCAAATAATTTCTAAAGTTCATGTCTTTTTTACTGCATAATAATAATTGAATAAAACGAAAACAATACTGAATACATTTAATAGTAGTTTAAAATGTTTTTATGCATTGTTCAAATAACTTACAATGTGTTGAATTAGAAGGATGCTGCTGACTGTAAGACCGCTTGAAGCTTGATGTGTCATCATAAAAACTCAAATATGTAGTATAAATAGTTGATTAAAAAGTGTTGTTTAAAAAATCTTACACCAGAGGGACAGTTGTAAATTTCTTTTTCACCATCCCTTGAAAAGGTTAAAACACAAAGTGTGAGTGTATTCCATGTACAAACACTCGACTGACTTTCCCATTTTAAAGATATTGTTATGTCTTTGTGCTTTATATTTGCGCATTGAAGACACCGTCACCCCCGAGCAACAACACGACTGTTGTCGTGATTGAATGATTAAATATATTTTCATTTGATATATCAGGCCACTTCTTAATTTCATCCTCACACTGGTTCATACATGGCAGGTGTAGTAAATATTTACCATAACTGCTTTTAATCATGTTTTATGCATGCTCCCACCGCTCTTTTCTTCCGGCTGGCTATTGAAACGGACATCTCGCACAAAGAAGGGAAATACGTCACATTGCTTACTTCTGTGTTCGAAAATAGATACTTTTGCCAGGATTATATTCATATTATATTAACATATTGTATTGTATTATAATATATTAAATCATATTAATAAAAAGTAATAAAGTTCAGTCTGAGCACAAATAAACACATTTTTTCATTGCACTTTTACTACAAGTTTGTATGACAACTTCTTTGGTAACTTTAGCAGTTAGTGTAACTAATCACTGTACTTGGTTGCCTCAGTACGCAACAAAAATTCAGGTAAGAAATTTACCTGGATAACGCTCAATTTCCCGCCGGGGCATTCCCCTAAGTGCTTGATGACACACAAAAACTATCAATACTGTACTATAGTGTTTTTTATGTCGGATGATGCTGGTTACATGTGTAAATTTTTCCGCTTTTAGATTGTTGAAATGGAGAGTAGATATTTGTTCATCAAATGGCTCAGATACCATTACACAAATCTTGACATTTACACTGATGCTGATTCTATCACACAGTTTGCTATTTTAATCTATAGTGAAAAATACAAATAATACTTCAATATAAAATCCCTTTCATTATTTAATTCTTTTATTTATGTTTTTAGTTTATGTTGTTAAACATATTGAAATTTTGTGGTGTCCTTTGCTAAGGCTAAAGGGGGTTGCACACCGGACGCGCAGCTTTTTAAAAAACAAACAAACAAACACATTGTTTTCTACGAGTATACGCACACCGGCGCCGACAGATGGCGGTTATCCGCGGCGCCCAGCTTTGACTCAGGAAGTTGCTCAAATCCCTGTCGCGCCACTCACATAGTTTAACATTAAACAACATCATATTTGTCCCAAATCATTAACGATTAACATTGGCTGCTAACATATACAGTATTTAGCATTTTGAAGTAGACGCTATCTGACTAAGCTTGCACTATTCAATGTGCACTTCCGGTGTACGATACCTCCGAGTTGTCCTAGATGCGACTCGATGCGGCGCTGAGCTGCGCATCCGGTGTGCGACCCCCTTAAGAAATAACTTTTTAAAAGCAAATAAGTCAATTTACCAGCCAGTTGAATCATATTTTGATTTCTATCTGTTATTTTGTTATCATGACTACATTACCATTGCCATGTTCATTTAGTAGATCTGAAATTAACTCTTTTTTTTTAATGAAAATCAGTCATGCTGTTTGTTATCTGGTCTGACCTCTGACCTCCACTGTCATTGTTTAGCAGGCAGATGTCATTCCTCCCTCTGCTCCCATAATCCCTGTGATCCCTATCTCACCCCTCCCAGCCGAGATCACTGCCATTCCTGCATCCACGTCACAGGTCTTTTTTTTCCTCATGATTTTACTCCACCCATCTCAGTGACGGTGTTCTTAAGTTAGATTGCAGAGAGACTTGTATACTATATGACTGATGCGCACTTGTACTGTACAGACTGCTTCTCTCACACAATCGCTACATGTTTGCATAAGGATTATGTTTCCACTGGCCTATGTGTTGCATATTCTGCAGTATGTTATGCTGCGTATGGTCTGTGCTGCGTATGTTAATCTCTTGCAAATGCCATGGTAATACTGCATCAGCATGCCAAGAGTAAGTGATTATTTTTATATGGTATGTTTTTAATAATTTTCAGTTAGGGTTTAGGAGAAGAAGAAATGATTTATAACTGTGAAATATATTAACACGTGTTTCTTCTGCAGGCAAGCCCAGCACCAGTTGTGGTAAACACAGAAAGCCTTGATGCATCACCCTATGTAAGTTACCAGTTTTATTATTGCAGAATACTATTTATTTTGTAAAATGTTAGCTGAGTTCAGATAATTTAGAGAGATAATGGAATATAAATGGTGTTGCCCTTCCAAAGGAAGGAAATTGTCTTCAAGGAAACATGCTCTCATCATGTTTTATTAAAAAAAATAATCTGTTTGTTGACAAAAAATATGTGATTTGTGCAAATTGTGATGCTTGTTCAGCATTGAGAAGCTCCTCTGTGTCTTTTAATGTTATGGAGTTTCCATGTTTTACAGGCTTTGAGATGTAACTTTGATTGACATTTGTCAGGGTCCCGTGATAATTTTTTAAAGCCCATCCTTTCAGTCTCAGCAGCTTCTGATAATCCTTACATCCAGTGCCAGAAGCATGCTGAGCTTACTTCTGTCATCCTTCATGAACACTGCTGCCATCATTCCATCTAAATGAAATATTGCCAGTGCCTTTATAATATTTACCATGAAGTTAAAATCCTTCAACAATCTGACAGTGCTTATGTAGTATTATACTGTACCACGGGTCTGTTGAATGCTGTATTCTGATTGGTTGAGAAATGTTCTACAGGTATGCATTATTTATCAATAAACACACACCTGACCTGTCAAATGTTTTAAAATAGCCACCAAAGCAATATCTGTGGTAACCGTGGTATAAGCAGAATAATTGACTCTTAATAATTGATTTGCTATTATTTATATGCACTTCTGAATGGCTTTGAATAGATATAAAGCCAGTTGAAAAGGGCCTTTGAATTATTTAAAAATAATGCACGGCTTCGCGTCATGCCTCATTACCACCTCAGGTATGCATTATTTTCGATTATACCACGGGCCTGTTGAATGCTTTATTTTGATTGGTTGAGAAATGTTCCATAGGTGTTGTTTATTTTTCAATAACCACACACCTAACCTTTAAAATGTCTTAAAAATAGACACCAGAGCAATATTTTTGGTAACCATGGTATAAGCGGAATAATTGACTCAAATTGAAAAAAATGCTGCTTCGCGTCGTGCCGCATTACCACCTTGGGTGTGCATTATTTTCTTATAATTCAACGGCCCGTCGTCAATTATTCCTTACATAATTTAAAGGCCCACCATTTTTAAATGACTTCATCTATTCAAAGCCATTCAGAAGTGCATATAAATAATAGCAAAAGTGTTGTTGTAGTGTAATGTCTATGGGTGTTATTAGGCTTGGAGTATAATACAGATGTAAATGATTGATGTAAATTCCTAACATAAGCCCCATCCCCCCATCTGATATCACAGACAGATGTTTTCTGTTGGAGAAAAAGAGAGATAGAAAACCGCTAGTATTTAAAGTCATTAAATATGCAGTTTAGAAGCTTAAAAATAAGCCTATGGACCAAAAACTAAAGGCAAGCTGTGGCTCTAGCTCTTCATAATTTTAGTCCAGTATTTGACTTTTGAGATGTGTTTTTATATTTGATTGTGTTACCTTTTGTTTCTTTCAAAAGTCTGACAATTAAGGTTTTAACTGTCCATCCTCAGGTATATAAAACAGAATAAACAAGAGAGAAGGGCTCCCCACACATTTGCTTTGTAAATAGCATGTGCATATTCTCTTTAGCCAGGCTCACACTACAGGACTTTTGGCCCTCTGTTTTTCCCCTCCTGAGAATCGAGAAAAAATCTGGTTCTGGCCTTCTATCGTTTCCGATGTTCCTCAGATTATCATGTAATGTGTGACACTTACAGATCAAATCTTACACCTACCAAACTGCTCGCAAGCTAATCTTAGCTGATCATATCAAACATGTTTGATATTTCAGATGTAAAATTGGGATGATTATTTCAGTACTTTTATAATAGCCAATAAGAGACAGAGGTGAATGACAGACCTGTTGAAACAAGCACCCGAACATGTCCGGTAGACTGCAGAGACCGAGAAACTGTTTCTTTACATAAGCTTTCCTGTGAGAATCGCTCGCTTTGGCATGAACTTCTAGTGTGAGCATGTTTAAGATTAAAGAGAATAAGATCTATCAAGATTTTTCTTATGAATCTTGTGCTGCAGCCAGATTGCATAAAAATCTTGTAGCGTGAGCCCGGCTAGTTTACCCCTAGTTTAGGGATAGTTTACCCAAAAATGAAAATAATGTCAGTAATGACTCACCCTCATGTCGTTCCATACTCGTAAGAACTCCGTTCATCTTTAGAAACACAGTTTAAGATGGTTTAGATTTAGTCTGAGAGCTTTCTGAAGCTCCATTGAAAATCTATGTACTGTATACTGTCTATGTCCAGAAAGGTAATAAAAACATCATCAAAGTAGTCCATGTGACATCAGTGGGTCAGTTAGAATTTGTTGAAGCATCGAAAATACATTTTGGTCAAAAAAAAAAAATTACGACTTTTTTCTGCATTGTCTTCTCCTTCGCGTCTGTTGTGAACCACGTGCACTAGACTGCAGTGACGCTGCTGACATATGATGCTACTGACGTGTTATCTGGTGCGCCCCAGCTGTTTTTTTTGTGCCCGTGCTACAGTCTGAGGGAAGACGCACACTGTAACTTTGAAAAAAAAAGCTGTGGAGGATTTAGGCCTAATTTAAAAGTATGAAAGTACACAGACAGGGCCATATTTCCAGAGATTTTAATGGGATAAATTTGAAACCCATATTTTAGCTTAAGCACTTTATTAAATTACCAGTAAAGAAATTATTTGACATTTAAAGACTGGAAATGAATAAGACTAATGTAAGTTTTCTCCAAGTAAACAGAGCCTTTCTGGTATCACTTCCAGAATTATGGATTTTTATGTGTTGTTATGTTGCCATTAGATTTACAGGTTGACAGATTTGATATAACTTTACACGCACACAAGGTTGGCAAGCAATTCTATTACACTAGTTTTATGCCAACATGTTTAATATTAAAGTCTTGTGGTTTGTGGCTACATTTTGGATAAGGTGTTTTTTATTATGAATTGTTTAGCCCTATGCACTTCTATTGTTCCTGTTGAACGTGGAACATTGCATTAAGAGTGAGATTAAGGTGACAGTGAGAGCACTACAGTTCATCTTTAACTGACAGCACTGCTAGTGTGCTGTGTGGATCTGGTTGCGACCCTTGGCTGTCCGACTGAAATACATAGCAATGGGCAAGAGATACTGCAGTGTGAAAATTGTAGCTACAGTACAAAGGCTTCTGTGGAAAATTTGAGAAGAGGTGAAATGCATGGAAAGTAAAAGAGTACAACATTTCATGGTTGAATAGGGGTTACTCGTGATACATGCATATTGTTTTACAGTACAAGAGATACAGTACAAAAGATAGTTCTGTCAAAAATGAAAATTCTGTCATCATTTACTTACCCTTAAGTTTTTCCAAGAAATGTATTTGTTTTCCTGAACACATTTCCTGAAGATATTTATAATCAAGCAGGAACACCACTGACTTCTATAGTAAGTCAAAGGTGCTCCAAAGCTGCTTGGTTACAAACATTGCTCAAAATATCTTCCTTTGTGTTCAGCAGAACAAAGAAATGAATACAGATATGAAAAAACTAAAGGGGTAGAAAATGATGACAAATTTGATCCAAATTTCTTATAATTACACTTGCTGTTTTTTGTACTTGCTATTCTACAGTAAAATGTTGGTATTAAAATTTATATATTATATATGTAAACATTTCAGTAATACTAAATGATTATTATGCAACAAATTTGTCAATACAACCCATAATTCCATAGAAGTTGGGACAGTACAGTACATGTGACTTAAGTGTGTTAAAACCCAGCTCAAGTGACTTATACATAAAATCATACTATGTAATGTAAAGAACATTATGTGACTGATTAAGTTCGTATGCATGTATTGTGACATTATGGAGTTTAATTATGTTATTTTTTTGCTCTTTCAGGTGAATGGAGCAGAAGCTGATTATGAATACGAAGAAATTACACTTGAAAGGGTAAGATTGTTTGAAAAGCACCAATGATCCGATTCACGGATTTCCTTTGGTGTGCGAGTGTGTATTGGTACATGTTAACGATATGCAAAAGGTACATACTCAAAACAAGGGATGACGCGAGATATCGTCTCCAATGTAATTGTAGGCATCAGTTTACTTCATGGGCCTGTTGACATAGACAAGACCGAAATTATCATAATTCCTCACAGCTTGACGTTAACTCCTGTTAGCATTGCACTGTGACCGAATCTTTCAAGCATGGTAAGGAGCGTCACATTTCCGGCTGACGTCAGAGGTATTCTGGCCAATCAGAACGTACAAATTAGCTGGCCAATCAGGGACACGGCTCTTTTTAGATCAATGAGTTTGTACAAAATCTGTGCATTTCAGGAAGAGAGGGAAATCTGGAGTTACAAAAATGTATGGTATGTTGAAAATAATGTGTTTTTTGAACCATAAACCACGCAAACACATTGTATTATACCAAATTTTTAGCAATGAAATAGGCGCACTTTAAGCTTTGACATGACAAAAATCAGCTGGCTCTTAAAATGTCAGTAGGGTTTTGTATTTTCATAATATTTATTATTTATTTCTTTTTGATTTAGTAAAAGGGAATCATGAAATGAAAACATGAACGACTCTTTCATGGTTCTTGTTCAAGATTTTAAAGTGCTACTGTCAGAAAAAGATGACACATGCCTAATGTACGGGCTAACACGGGAGTTAAAATTGTGGTCTGTCTGGTATAATCCAGTGTAAGGACCTAAAGACAGTTTTGTTAAATAGGGTCAAGGGCTTATGCCATTTAGTCAAAAGGCTGAATGACTATACAGTTTTTGAAAGATCAACTGCCTGTAAAATTGCTGCATTCTTCATCCACATGCTTACAATTCAGCTTTTTTTCTCTGGCATTTAAAAATCCTTTTTACAAAAATTTTTTGCCTTAAACTTTACTGTTTTTATCCAAAGGCATTTTACTTAATTTTTATAGGGTATTTTATTTCTCCCTTTAGGGAAACTCGGGCTTGGGTTTCAGTATTGCAGGCGGTACCGATAACCCCCACATCGGCGAGGACCCAAGCATCTTTATCACCAAGATCATCCCAGGAGGAGCTGCTGCACAGGACGGCAGACTCAGGTGAGACTATACTTCATTATCACCGGCAGATCGTTTTGGGTTAGATACAGAGCCTAAAATGAATGCCAAAGTGCAAGTAAAATGTACTCTGGAGAGTATATGAAATTATGTCAATCGCCATTTGCCCAGTGACATTTTTATGAATTCAGAGCACGGCTTTAATGGGTGTGTTCAACCTAATGCAGAGCAGCGCAGACCGAATGGTGTATGACATCAGTTTTTATGACTCTAGCGGCACTTGGACAATTGATCTGCACAGCGCCACCTTAAGAACCTAGCAGCTATTACTTTCCTTCAGAAAATAACTTTCCTTTTTTTATTATTTATAACTTCCGAATGTGGTGACACATACTTGATGTCAAATTACCAAAATGGAAACATTATGCACAAACAATTTTAAAACTCGCAACAGTTTTCAATGAGCAATGTTTTTTCAGCATTTATTAATCTTTGTTAATTTTGGTTGATACAAATACACTTGTCCATTGTCTGTTTAAGGTAGTTCATGGCATCAACTAATGTTTAAATAAAGGTTCAAATTTGCATATATAAAGAACAATAAATGCTGTAAAACATTGTAACCAATGGTATTACACGGAGCTCTAAAGTGCTTGATTCTGATTGGCCAGTCACGACATTCCAAGGTTTTGCTCACGGAAAATCTACATTTGTTAAAAATGAACAAATAAAATATTTCAAATCAATATTTAATGTTCCTTACCTTACTTGTAAATAGTTTTGTCACGGTACGCAATTTTAGTAGTCAGTAACGATACCAGTAAAAATTTACGGTTTTCTGTACCAATTTCGGTAACAAAACACAAAAACATGCAAATTAAACACTATTTTATTGATAAAGTTCAATATAAAATAATAATATAAAAGCATTGTCATTCCGTATTTACTTTACAAATATCAAATTTAAAATGTATTTGTTGCTGAAATGTTTCAGCAGCTGTTGTTTGTGTGTGTTTGCTGGGGTAGTTCATGTTGACAAACATCATCCTTAGTCTGCTGCTTTTAAAGATGTTATAGCGGTGTAATAAGCAGAATAATGTATACCTGTAGGCAGCAGGTCGGGACCGCTTTGGGTTGGGTCCTGAACACATGGTTGGGGCTTATTTCTGCCATAACAACCAGCTGCCTATACATTATTCCATTGGCAACTTTACCTTATTGGTAAAGTTGCCGGCCATTGGCATGGGTGGCAAAAAGTTATATTAGGCCCCGGATATCTTTTTTGTTTGGAGCAGTGTATATATAGATTGCTTGTTTAAGCAGTATTTCTATGTAGCTTTTTGTACATTGAATGCTCTCAGAAAACAGATTTGGGGGAATTCATGAGACTTATTAATTTACTTATATTCACCAAACACCCACCATCCATTTGAACTTATATTGTATGCACCAAAATATCACAGCATAGTGTATTTTTACTATTTTTATCATCAAACAAAAAAGTTTATTATAGATTGCCTTTAGCAATATTTGCATACCAATATTATAGTGACCGGAATAAGGATTTGAAAAATTGTAAGCCCCATTTTGGTTGGTAGCTACAGTCAAATGTCATTTGAAAAAGTGTTTTGCTACTGTTTGTGCTGTTGTCCTACACACATAATGCTATCACAGATGTGCATGAAAATAAATTATGTTGTCAGTAGAATTCACTGTTCTAAGCAATTTCCTCTTTTTTGTCTGTTACTTTGTACTGCTTTCCTTTGACTATTAAGTTTTTCTCTCACTTGTTCTTTCTGTGCAGAGTTAATGACTCTATACTGCGGGTTAATGATGTAGACGTGAGAGACACAACTCACAGTAACGCTGTTGAGGCGCTAAAAGAGGCAGGCTGCATCGTCAGACTGTATGTCAGGAGAAGAAAAGCCGTTGCAGAAAAAATTGTGGATGTAAAGCTGGTAAAAGGTCCTAAAGGTAAAGCCACCTTTCATCTTGAGAAAATAATTGAAGACTGACGTGTCTTGATGTGTAATTACTATAATTCACATCAGGAAATTAACACCTTGTAGGCTACTATAGACTGACAGAGTTGCAAACACATCAAAAATTATTAATTTTTTTCCTAATTAATTATTTAGTTCAACCTTAGTCACACTGCATTCTTCAAATACCTGGTTGAACTTAATTACATTTAAGTCTTAATTTCTAATTTATGTACATGTCTGTGCTTACTCTCTACCCAATTCTGCTGCTGTAGGTCTAGGTTTCAGTATAGCTGGAGGAGTTGGAAATCAACATATACCTGGGGACAATAGTATTTATATCACCAAAATCATTGAAGGAGGGGCTGCCCACAAAGATGGACGGCTACAGATTGGAGACAAACTTTTGGCTGTAAGTAAGAAATAAAGTTGTTTAATGGAGTAACATTAGAACATAAAAAGGGAATTTAATAGCTGTACTGAGACCAGATTTTTGTTCAGCTTTATTACCAGCCATTCATTTTTTTGACATTTTAAAATACACTTCTTTCAAAACCAGCTTTTGGTGATAAACTTTCTGCTACTACGTACATTGCAAAAGTACAGGCATTACTTTACATGTATTTTTGTGTCATTGTATAATTATACAATATACTGTATTATAAAACGGTTATTTCTGATCCTTGATTGGTTGAGCCTTGTTGCAAGCCATTGTAAAATTCCCCAAAACATGCTGACCGCATGTTTCACAAGTATCACTACCCAACTGTATAGCTGTGTCCCAATTCAAATTATGTGACCCCTGAAGGCTGCATTCTGAGACCGATTGCGTCACAGCATTGTGACTGAAGGTCAGTAAGGCCTAGTTCGTTGAGATTCGTTATAGCCTAGGCCCTAGGCTATCGTGAGATTCATTGTACTGTATATAACGGCTAGATATTTTAAAATAAACACCTTCAAACCTTTGTTAAATACACATGTGTATTTAGCAGAAAATAGTTTATTGTGATTGTTTTACTATTATAAGTTATCTTTTGTATTAATAATATTCTGTGTATGTTGCGTAAGGTTGTTTAATTTGATATACTGTTGGATAGTTTAATCTACGTGTCATATTAAAAAAAAACTAGTTCCATATTTATTTTAATGAGTCAGACATCTCCCGCTGTGTCCCGGTGGGCGCGTACAGCAGGTAACGCAAATTATGGATTCTCCGAAGCCTAGACCGTCTCATTTCAGTTCTCTTTTTGGGCTTCAGAGGCTGTGACCTTCAAAGAATGAGTCCAGCCTTCCAATTGGGACACAGCTTATGTTGCTGAATCTTTGTTGCTTGGCAACTTTGTTGTTTCTCTTTCTGGGGAACAATGTTTAATGGAGCATTAATGTTTCTTACTAATATCATAACATTATATTATATTTGCTGTTTTATTTTATGAACTAGCTAAGCTGCTCTGTGTGCCCTTTAGTTGTTGTAAAATTACTCTAAACCAAGCCTTCTTGGGACTTATTGCTTTACAATGTAATGCAATAATTAGTTTTCTAAAATTGTTTCCATTTTTAAAAATTCAAATATTGCACATAAATATACATAAAATTCCCCGTAGAGGCTTTTAACTCTTTCACCGCCAGCGTTTTTAAAAAAAGTTGCCAGCCAGCGCCAGCGTTTTTCATGATTTTCACCAAAGTTTAATGCCTTCCAGAAAATGTTCTTCTTTAAATATATAAACATACAATATACCAAATGAAAGAACAGACCCTCTGCTTTCAAACAAAAAAAAACCGTTTCATCCTACCTTTAGTGGTTCTTTTGCAATCAGCTTTTGAATATGGGTAGGTTTTTGCAAAAACACCATATTTTGAGCAAAAAGCAGAAATAATTCCATTTTTATGACGGACTTTTCATAGAGATCCGATTCAGAGCGATCTTTAAAACAGACACGGACATGCAGCAGCTTGGCATAGGGCAATACTTCCGGTTTTAAAAAGTTGCGGAAGGGCGCCACCTGGTGGATAATAGCGGTATTGCGGAAAGACGGAATATCTCGTCATTGGCGGGGAAGCGTTTTCTCTTAATTGACGAGAAATCTCGTCAATGGCGGGGAAAGAGTTAAGCAAACCACCACCGTTTTTCAATATTTTACTATGTTCTTACCTCAGCTTAGACAAATTAATACATACCTCTCTTATGTCACTGTGCGCCGTGGTCGAGTGCTGCAAACTAAGTGCTCTTCCGCCATACAATATAGTTCTCATTTTTATCCACTTAGAAAATCGCCACGTTTTATTTTGTGCCACCATACTTACTCGTGTAACTACTCATGTAACAGCCTTTAAATAGGGAACACATGGAAGTGTTTGGTGGCTTCTAAATTCATCCCTGTTTGGATCCTAAGGAATGAATAAGGATAGGCTATACGCTAACACATTTACGACACGCTGTACAAAGATTAAGTGCACGCATTGAAAAAAGATAGTTATGTATTAATTAGTCTAAGTTGAGGTAAGAACATAGTAAGATATTGAAAAACTGTGGTGTTTTCCTTTAAGATATACAGTTTAGTTTTTTGTTCTACTAGTACACTTTTTTAATGATAAACTAAACGTGTGAATTATCTGATGTGCTTGTGTACAGGTAAATGCTGCTTGCCTTGAAGAGGTGACCCATGAAGACGCCGTGACTGCCTTGAAAAACACCCCTGATGTTGTCTATTTGAAAGTGGCAAAACCCACCAGTGTCTTTATGAATGATAGTTATGTTCCTCCTGATGTCACCAGCTGTAAGTTGGTTGCACTTAACTTGGTTTAGTATGATTTTTGGTTTTGTCGACAATTCTGAACATGACAAGTGATTGCTGTATATCGGCATGTCTATCAGTTATAGGAATAGTTCACTTTGTGTCACATCCTATGGGGAAAATCTGTTTTTTTATTGCTAGTGACCGCAGATGTCAATCTCTAAACAATGACAATGGCTTGTATGCTAAATTGTAAGTAAGGGATAATTAACAGTTAGACTGAAATGATTGTAAAATTAGCCCTGGCAGTGTTTGGTATCACCCTAAAGAGTTTTTTGTATGTATGGCTGACTTTACATTAAACCACTGACTTTTTACACAGCTACCTACCAAAAAAATATGTCAGTGGACATAAAATATTAATTTAAGTTTATGTTAAATGCATATTATCTTACATAAAATTATTATCTTAATCCACACAAGTTGATGTGTACACACATTGGGTAAAGTGCAATTCTGCATCTCCGGTTCACATAACCTGCATGTTTTTGGACTGTGGGAGAAAACTGGAGTACCCATAGTAAATCCACCCTGACACAAAGAGAACATGCAAACTCCACACAGAAAGACCCCCCGACCCATCCAGGACTCAAACTGGGGACCTTCCTGCTGCGAGGCAACAGTGTTACCCACAGAACCACTGTCCCACCCCTATTTCCTCTTAAGATTAAAGAATACAGATATTAAAAAATGGCAGCATTTTCATTTTGTTTCTTTAAGCTCTGTGCATTAGTCTAGTGTATGCTCACTTACAGCTTAAATCCCACCTGAAAGCCTCTATACGCAGCACTTTGCACTGATGGGGGCAGGAACTCATGAGGAACGCCACTAAAATTGACTCTGCAAAGTGCTGAGTCAATAATGTAACACCTTGGTGATATTCCAGGGGCAGGCCAGATACCCCAGCATTACATCCTGAGAAAGGATGCTGTCATTAGGGCTGGCTTGAAGGACAAAAGCACATTTAATCATGAAGTGCATCACGTGGCCAGACACCTTCACCAGCTAATCCAGCCTCAGTACTGTATGTGTAGAAATAGGTTTGTGCAAGTGTTGCAGAGGGAATTTTAAAGCCACATTATAATACCTGCACATGTCCTGGTCACCTGTGCGAGTATGCAACTTATTTTAGAAGGTGTAACAATTTCATTAGTGGTTCAATTTCATTGTATTTGCTTTTATTCTGAAGTAATCATACGTTTTGTATGCCCACTTTATATGAATTCAGACAAATTAGCCACCTGTAAAGTAAGTACAAATTTTTGTAAGATCAGGTTGGTGATACCGTACAAGGTGCAGACTCCTGTGAACATCGTTAAATAAATCATTTGTTTGTGTGTTTTTGTTCTAGCGTATTCACAGCAAATGGAAAACCATATCAGCACCCAAAGCTATCTGAGTCAGCCATTAACCCCCGCCACCCCATCACGGTACTCTCCTGTCTCAAAAGGCATGCTGGGAGATGATGAGATCACAAGGTGAGCCACTGCCACCCCATGTCTTTGTGTTTAGAGAGTTGAAATCTGTAATGTTCCTTATGTGATAGGCCTTAGTTTATACACTTACAGCACGAAATGATCCTTTATTTTGAGAGAATGTTGATACAGGTCGTAACATGCTCTTAAAAATTTTCTGTTGTGAGTGTAGCTTACCAGTAGAAGCTATGCTTAATGGTTCTTTTTTGTTTGCATCTGTCATTTTTTCTTCTCTTATGTGTAAACAGCTTTATCTTTTCAGATAGTTGTTTCCTTAGTATCACCCTTATGAAATTTGCAGCTATTAAAGTTTTATTACATGAAATATAGTGTGAAGACAGCTCCATATTTTTGGTGTAGATGTAGATACCTTGTGACATACCTATGAGGTTCAAAGATTACAGTATCTTTCTATTTACAATACGAGATGCACAAGGTTAATGCAAATTTTAGTGCATATTATTTTTTTCTGGTTTACATTTTTGTGCTTTATTTGCATTTCTTTTTTCAGTTACACTTAATAATAAGGGACAGGTACATGAATCATAATGAACTTATAAACAAATGTTTTTTTTTTAAGTTAATGCATTAATTACCAATGAATTCATGTGTTTAGTCATGTTGTAGTTAATGATGACTCTTCATTAGTTTATGATTAGTGCATGCCTTAACCCGTCATTAGTTCATATTCAAGTAAGAATTCATTTAGGTATTAGTTCATTATGATTCATGGACCCTTCATTCATGGACCCTTATTATGAAGTGTTGCCCCTCAGAATGTCTATAGTGAAAATAGAGGTACTGGTATAATTACCTCGGTTCTCTATGTCATGCAAAGAGATTTTGATATTCTAGAAAAACCAATATCAACCAATATCAATTTGTACCAATATGTACCTTTGGGAAACTAATAAGTATTTTTGAGGTACTAATAAGCTCTCTTTGGTACTAATGTGTACCTCAGATTTATTAATATGTATATGATTTAGTTGCAGAGCTGTACTTTTTTAAAGGGTGCAGCCCCAGTGCCAGCTGGGGTAAACATTTTGACCATTGTTCTGACAGTGTATATAAAGCAAGCATCAACAGTAAGTTAACAGTTAATGATTAATAACAAATACATTTTCATCAGGTGATATTCGCTCTGTTCACACACATGCACCTTCAGCATTAGGGAACATTTGTCACTCTCAGTATTTGTTAGATCAGTGTTTCCCAACCAGTGTTTCCCAACCAGTGTTTACCAATCAGCAGATTTCCAAGGGGGCCTCAAGATGACTTAAAATTATAAAAAATTGGACAAAACGAGCATTAAAATAAGCTAAAACAAGCAAAAATCTAAATGTTTTTGTTTTTTTTGGCCATTTTAATAGCAAATATACACTCACCTAAAGGGTTATTAGGAACACCATACTAATACTGTGTTTGACCCCTTTTCGCCTTCAGAACTGCCTAAATTTTACGTGGCTTTGATTCAACAAGGTGCTGAAAGCATTCTTAAGAAATGTTGGCCCATATTGATAGGATAGCATCTTGCAGTTGATGGAGATTTGTGGGATGCACATTCAGGGCACGAAGCTCCCATTCCACCACATCCCAAAGATGCCCTATTGGGTTGAGATCTGGTCACTGTGGGGGCCATTTAAGTACAGTGAACTCATTGTCATGTTCAAGAAACCAATCTGAAATTATTCAAGCTTTGTGACATGGTGCATTATCCTGCTGGAAGTAGCCATCAGAGGATGGGTACATGGTGGTCATAAAGGGATGGACATGGTCAGAAACAATGCTCAGGTAGGTGCATTTAATTGATGCCCAATTGGCACTAAGGGAAATAAAGTGAGCAAAGAAAACATCCCCCACACCCTTACACCAGCACCACCAGCCAGCACAGTGGTAACAAGGCATGATGGATCCATGTTCTCATTCTGTTTATGCCAAATTCTGACTCTACCATCTGAATGTCTCAACAGAAATCGAGACTCGTCATCAGACCAGGCAACATTTTTCCAGTCTTCAACGGTCCAATTTTGGTGAGCTCGTGCAAATTGTAGCCTCTTTTTCCTATTTGTAGTGGAGATGAGTGGTACCCGGTGGGGTCTTATGCTGTTGTAGCCCATCCGCCTCAAGGTTGTGCGTGTTGTGGCTTCACAAATGCTTTGCTGCATACCTCGGTTGTAACAAGTGTTTTTTTCACTTCAAAGTTGCTCTTCTATCAACTTGAATCAGTCGGCCCATTCTCCTCTGGGCTCTAGCATCAACAAGGTATTTTTGCCCACAGGACTGCCGCATAGTGGACGTTTTTCCCTTTTCACACCATTCTTTGTATACCCTAGAAATGGTTGTGTGCGAAAATCCCAGTAATTGAGCAGATTGTGAAATACTCAGACCGGCCTGTCTGGCACCAATAACCATGCCACGCTCAAAATTGCTTAAATCAACTTTATTTCCCATTCTGACATTCAGTTTGGAGTTCAGGAGATTGTCTTGACCAGGACCACATCCCTAAATGCATTAAAGGAGCTGCCATGTGATTGGTTGATTAGATAATTGCATTTATGAGAAATTGAACAGGTGTTCCTAATAATCCATTAGGTCAGTGTACATCTGTCTAGTCATTCCAAGCTTTAGTTAATTTTATTTAGAAAAATATAGTTTGTGGGCAACTAGGGGCCCTTGAAGTGAAAAGGGTTGGGAACCACTGTGTTACAGCATATTTATGTGTATTTTCAGCTGTTTACCGCTTTATTTAGGACAAGTTTCTGTGCCCATATCCTGTTACCGTTCTTTTATTCACCTTATTTGTGTAGTCATTTTGTAAAAGCTGCCTGAGCCTGTTTGGACAGTACAGATGGTCTTAGGCGGACATGGATGTATTTGGGGTAAAAGCTGATGCTCTATGAGGACACACGCATACTGGTGTGCCTTACCATGTTTAATCCCCTTTAATCAGGGGATTTATTTCCTATCGGAAGAATCACAAAATACGTCACTTTGACGCTAAAAACAAACAGCTATTGCTTCATAGGCTTGAATGATGATATGGCTATCCAATCTGTGAAGTCAACTTTGACAAATCTGATAAGCTTTGATGCTTACATGATGCTTTTAAAAATTCTTTTATTACTGAAATTTATATAAATGCACTTGCATCCCTTAAATGCTCTGTTTAAAGGAAAGTTTAGACACAAATGTAAATTATGAAATCACTTACTCTTGGTAAAAAGAGCCATCGTATTCATTTTCTTAGATTGTATTGGAAAAGGAGCAACATATTTTTATTTTCTCTTGTGTTCAGTGAAAGAAAAAAGATCTTTACATCTTTTTATTGGATTGTTTTTGCATCTTTAAAGGGGCTGAGTGGGGTTTGTTTCAAAAACACTCAAATGCAGCTGAGGCAGTGACTGTGGCGCCATCTACAGACCACTAGATGCACACACAGATGAACATTTCTGTTCTGGTTGAATCCAAAACTGACAGTGTCACTGTCACCCAGTCTCAATTTCTTTGTGAAACTGCGTCTGTCACAAAAGTTTGAAGATGGTTACACTTTAAAAAAAAATCTTTATATTGTTAAGCAGTGCAAGCTATTTTTTATAATTTCCTGTGCATTACAGGGTTTACATTTTATCAGTGTGTTGCCTGGGAAATGATCCCAGAGCCTTTGCACTGCTAATTCAGTGATCTACCGACTGAGCTACACAAACAGGCTTCAGTTTAAAAATATTATTTTGGATAGATAAAAGAATATAAAAAGGAAACTCTCTATGTTTAAAAGCAATACTGTGTGAAGGTAAATGGATAACATATACTTTAATTTGAATATGAGATCTAAGTTATGAATAAATGAAAAAGATATAATTGTCTCTCTTTTAATGTTAAAAACATCTTTAAATATCATTTGAACTGAGTTGGAAAACTAAATACATTTGTAAAAATCTGCCCTCTGTTGTGTAGTTCATATTTTCTTCACTAGATGGCGATATAGTATAGAAAATCCTCATTTAAAAAAGATTTGGATTTTATTAGATTATTAAACGTTAATGTGCATGTGTGTGCTCAAAGAACACAGTTGTGCTTTACCCTACAAATGCTTAATGAAAAACATGAGAAATATTTACCTTCCCAATTTAATTTTGTAAAGTGTAATGTATGTAATATATTTTTTCTTCCTCCTCTTATTCTAATTGAAAGCGCTACCAATACTAATTTGTATTTATTTTTATTTTTAGGGAGTCTAGAAAAATCGTTTTGCACAGGGGTACCACAGGTTTGGGCTTCAACATTGTAGGAGGAGAAGATGGAGAGGGGATCTTCATCTCCTTCATCCTGGCAGGAGGGCCTGCAGACCTGTGTGGAGAACTGAGGAAGGGAGACCGCATTGTCTCTGTAAGCACATCGCATTATCAACAATGAAGTGTTCGCCTGTATTATATAGCTTCAACTTTTCATTTATTATATATTGTTTTGGATGTGTCAGTGCTTGTGTTTTGGTAATATGTTATTTATACCACACGTGTGCTGCAGGTTAATGGGGTGGACCTTCGCAGTGCGACTCACGAACAGGCGGCCGCAGCACTGAAGAATGCTGGACAGACAGTCACCATTGTGGCTCAGTACAGACCTGAGGGTAAGTGGACAGTTTGTTATTCAATATTTTAGACATAAAACACAAAAAAGCTGACCAGAAAGACCTTATGATTAGCTTGACAAGAGAAGTTTAATGCTCTTATGCTTTACTTTTTATTGAAACAGAACATTTTGATGGGGCTTGTCCCTTTGTTTAAGTAGCTATAGATTTTTATTGTAGAGAACTTTTTGTAGTGCATGTGTCATCGGTTTTTGGCCCGATTTCCCAGAAGGGAATGTTATTCTGCTAAATGTCAAACATTACGAGTACACTACAGACATTTTTTTCATTTTCCGGCCTCTTATTGCTACCTGTCCCAACTTTTTTTAGAATGTGTAGCTGTCATGAAATCCAAAATGAGCCAATATTTGGCATGACATTTCAAAATGTCTCACTTTCTACATTTGATATTTTATCTATATTCTATTGTGAATAAAATATAAGTTTATGAGATTTGTAAATTATTCCATTCCTTTTTTACTCACAATTTCTACAGTGTCCCAACTTTTTCTGATTTGGGGTTGTACGAACCTTGGCCAAGTGCATTCGGAAGAGAAATACTCTGTAATACGTCAAAGTACTTTTTTCACATTTTGCCTATGTTTAGCATGAGGCAACCAACTCTTAAACTGTGTAAATATATCAGAATGCATGAAATACCGTTGAACCGAAAACCTTTGGATGCTGATGCAGTGCTCTACCAGTTGAGCTACAGGTACAGGCTTTTGGTTTAAACACAAATTATTCCTAATAGCTGAAAGAAAATAATTAGAAACTTATTCATTTTGAAAAAAGCAATACTCTAGCAAGGTTAATTTGTAAATACTTAGATTTGAAAATGAGCAAAATATTTGGAGGTTTACAGGAAAATGAAGGTAAAAATCTCTATTAATTTTTTTCTATAAATTAATTTGCTTTACTAGGAGGTTGCCCTATTAGTCAGATTATTCATCAGCTTCCTTAAATCATTTCCTGTATGTGCACACAGCTCATGGAGAGGAGCTTTTTATAAAAACAAACTCGACTTGATTATACAATGTGCAGTGAATACTATGAACGTTTACTTGTTCAAAACTGAGCACAACAGAATTTCATTTCATGCATGGCAGGGTGTGTAAGTGAATAGAGTGTGTGGATTCAGTAGAAAGGGGGTAGCGAGTGATCGCGGTAACCTGTCTGAATCCCCTCTTGTAAAGTAAACCTCCGTTTGTGGGTGTTTTCTTATGCTAAAGTCTGTTTAACATAAAAATTTGGTTTACATGAATGATAAAAAAGGTCTTTCTTAAAGGAATAGTCAATTTAAAAAAAAAAAAACCCAGATAATTTACACACCACCATGTCATCCAAAATGTTGATGTCTTTCTTTGTTCAGTCGAGAAGAAATTATGTTTTTTGAGGAAAACATTGCAGGATTTTTCTCATTTTAATGGACTTTAATAGAGCCCAACACTTTATACTTAACTCAACACTTAACAGTTTTTTTCAACGGCGTTTCAAAGGACTCTAAACGATCCCAAACGATCCCTCTAAACGATTCTGAATTTACTTGACACAGACTTTGAAAAGATTTTCAATTTCAACTTCATGCTATCTCATAAATCTCAGTCTAAGTTAGCATTAGGGGTGTCACGATTCTCCAAATCCTTGATTCGATTACATTTTCGATTCTAAGCCCACATTTCGATTCTCAACTTTTACTTTTTTTGAAAGAACAGGTTGCTACGCCATTTTTAGACTAGACCTTTATGAAATATAATATCTGTACTTGAACCCGGAGATGCCCTGCCATGTTAGTCGTGCTGCCAGTGGAAAAATATGGTCCATGCACATACCTGATAAAACGAAACTTCCTGTCAGATGAACGTCTGTCAGTACTTTGCACCTTAAAAATGTGCTTTTATTACTTTCAGACGAGATTGTGAGACTACACCCCAATAAGTCATGTTTAAATGCTGTTTTCATAACTCTTAAGCAGCTGAAATAAGTTATTATGAAACGACCGGTCCTGGCACAAACGTTGCTCTGCTGTGCACGCGCACGTGCTCTGATTGAGTTCAGCTGAAGGCGGGAGGCGCGTGCTTTAAAATGGAAATCGTGACACCCTTAGTTAGCATGTGCCTGAATTAGCTGGAATTGTGATGTTGTGGTCGTGACTCAGAGCAGCCTGGCCTCTCCACCCCAGGGGTAGTGTCCAGCCTAGCCTTCGTTTCTTCAGTTCAGCAAGCCTGGCTGTGGTGTTTATTAGAATGCCAGTGGGGTGGAGGTAACCCTCCTGGAGCATTGGCTGAAGATAGTAAGAGTGGGCCTAAATTAAGCTACTGAACAGGTCTGTGTGTATGCGAGCTACTTTCACACTCCTAGCGAGAATATGCATGTTTATGTAGCTTGTGCTCTGTTTGGTGAAAGCTGTCATCCTAGCATGGCTCCTGAGCCTTGCTTCCTGTTTCTGTCACGTTCTTAGATTCACCGCCAGCAATGAGCAGCTCTGCCCTTCAGCTTGGCTTTCACAAGCACAACGGTCTACAATCCCGGGTTGTAATGCAATTTGTTTATTTTAAGCAGTTAAGGTTCTCAATTGCAATTAGACTTTTCCCTTTTAGCAATCATAGCATGGATAAGCATTTTTTTGCATCAAGCTGTTTTCCGACCTGCCTTGTATTTCTTAACATTGGAGACTGTCCTCCAAAAATAACAACCTCTTAAAGCACCTCATTACGACGTAAAGTGACGTATTAAGGGATTAGTGTCCTCTTACCCTAAACCCAACCACTTCTCAACCAAATAAAACACAACACGCAAGTGAAAGTACAGTCACAGGTATTTATTGCATAAAACAGTATAAAAGTATTACAAACCATTTGCGTTGCAAACCTTGCCAATCGAGCCATAGGATTAGGATTAGCCATAGGAACTCAGATCTCATTCAAACATTAACCAGCATGACATATTTGGTCACAAGACCCAATAGCGCTTCACATACTTAGCAAACGTAACGATGCAATCGGTCACGAGACACACAATAGCCAAAGCCTTTTCACAATCATAAATGACGTACTGTATCATTGCTGCGGATCTGATATTTACAGCGGAGTGTCATCACTTTTGCATCTTTTCTAAATTGATCGTTTGACCTCGGTACACTTGGAATATTTTAAGTACATTTTTAAAAAGTTGTTTTGTATTTTGTGTTTATATCATATAATAAATAAATGCCTGTGTAGTGTAATGTGTTATAAAATACAATTAATCCTGATGGTTTAAATTAAAAATCTTATCCCAGTACATGTATTCATGGCAAAATTATACACCAAAATATTATTTTGTACACTAATATATTAAATTTCACCTGCTGCCGGTAGAGGCGCTAATTTAGGAAATAAATCGATTGGTCGTATTTGGTGAAATGGACAAACGAATACGAGAATAGGTTTACATTACTTTATGCATTTGGCAGAAGCTTTTTGTCCAAAGTGACTTTCAGGGCATTACAAGGTGGACATTTTATTATCAGTATGTGTGCTGTGTTAAAGGGTATAAATATTGTACGGCAGCACTAAAGTTTTAATGCGTCAAATGCCAGGTTTTGTGAGATGCACCCAAATCGTCTGTCACCTCCTCATCACATTGTTCATTTTGCCTTTCACTCATGTGCTCCAAATGAAATTGCACACCTCCTGTCATGATCATCTTATGTTACAGAGCAGATGTCAAGTTGCAATTCTCTGGGTCTCAGAGGTGCGTTCAGTTTAAATATAGATTTAGGGCTTCACTAAGGTACAGTCATACTGAGGTACAGTAATAGAAATGCATTTTTTCTAGTTGTACATGTAATTTTATGTTTCTATTACTACATTTATGATTTAATAAATGTGATTCCTGCTAAAATACAAGCACTGCTTGTAACAACAGGTGTAAATGGGTGGCAGTCATACTCGCAGTGGTGCTCATTTTAATTACATGAGTTTGGACCAAGAAATAAAAGCACCATTTAATAGTCATTGGGGGGCTGCTATTGTCACACAGACCTGGCAACCCAGCTTGATTTGTGTCAGTGCTGCGTAGTGTTTTTCATTTCATGAGTATCCAGAGGTTGTTTAGATATTTAACCGAGGAACAGATGTTATGGTGTAATTATTAAACTGCGATGTATTGTAGAGCCTCCATCTTGCAGCATAAATAACAAATGCCATTAAATGAATGCCGATGGTGGTGTTTGGGTTGAAAATGAAACCCCTCAGGGCTAGGCAGCTTTGATCAGAGGGATTAACTGGCATTGAGGATCTGTGCTGAGGCTTAAAGACATCTATGCCTATTTTACAGCTGGGCTATGCATATACTCCTGCTTAAATCACATGCCCCCCAGTTGAAGAGAAATGCACTAATTTTAACGTTTAGGTCTATTAATTTAATTACATTTCTGTAGTGCTTTTCACAATGTGCAGCTTTACTCTAAACCAAATCTAATGAGGCATCATATTAAGACATCATAGAATCCTGATGTGACGGTTTTCTAAAAATGCTAAATTTAGCTGCTTCCTAAATTATTCTGGTTTTGGCCAAATTCCAAGGTAGTAATGCATTTTCTTTGGCAGTGAAGGCAGTCCCAGAATTGCACCAAGTTAAATTGAAAAAGCATCATATAGCTTTAATTATAGATAATGCGTAACATATATAACTGGCAGGTTGTTATTGCAGAACAAAACCAACAAGGTGATCAGGACCCTAACACGAAGCTAAAGGGATTTATTTATTTATCTATCTCATACATGCTAATAATTATTGACTTTTAGTACTCGCATGAGGCTGTGTTATCAGTTTCTGGTAGTTATCTGGGAATAACAAACCTAAAAATGTCACCATTGGCCAATCAGAATCAAGCATTCCCAAGCACAATAAAAGAGTAATGAAGTTATGCTTAGACTGCATGTTTATGCCCCAGCAGTGCTGAGGTTTTAAAGTGCCCATGTCAGAACGAGTTAAGCTTTCTTTAATACTCAAAGGAGATGACTAAAGTATTAGTCAATATTATGTATGAACCAGAAAGTGCTTTAGCCTTGTGCATTAGGACCGCATGCTGACTATGACGACAGACTGAGGCAGATTTACGAAAGCTAAATCCCCTCTCGTACATCGTTGACATTCATGTATTCATAAAATCATGGCTGTGGTGTACAAATTTTATGATGCTTTGAAGAACACACTATTGAAGTAAAAGTTATTTGTGGCACAACCATACGAAAGTCATATTTGGTGTTTGTCAATGCCAGTTCATGAGTAGTTTGCATATACTGTAACTTTAAGGCAATTATCATTATTATTTTTGCTCATATGGTGGAAAGTCAACATTTTTGAACTTTGAAAATTTAGGATATATTAAATAATATTAAAGGGAAGATATCGAAGGACAGGATCCAAGTCTGGCTATTTTATGGCATTGCTATCAAGAACCTTTTAAAACACCATTTATTAAGAGTTTAGCATTGTAATTAAAGATCACCCTTACCTTTCCAAAACAAAAATAATGGAGAAATATTTTTATAAAACAATTGTCATGCTTAAAAAGTTGCATATTTTAAACCTAAATAAAAACCACACATAGGTGTTTTTTATTCACTGGTCCCTCATCACCTTGCATTTTCTAAAAGTATCCCCCAAGCTGTGTCATTTGAGTACTGCTATGAAGGATTAGTAGCCTTTGTCCAAGCAGCTCGAATGTAATTTTATTACTTACCAACCTTCCCCCTTCTCATTTTTCAAAGCAGCTCGAATTAAATAAATGTGTTAAATGTTACTGCAGTCTGACCCCAGCAGTTACATAAAATAATATTGATTTAGCATTGTGCCATAATGTCGTTTCTAAATATAAAAACCTGTTATTTATTCAATTTTAATTATTGTAAAACGTGACTCAAAACGTATTAATCCATTTCTATAGCTCTCTCACTTTGAGGCTTTCCAAAAGACCCTTAATTGTTCTGTTGTTTGACACAGAATTGATGACGATAACTGTCTGAATTCTTCATAATAGAAAAAGGCTTTCACTGTTGTACGGCGGCACATGCATCATTACTCTCATTAAACTATTCTGCATTCAAAATCCAATGTAATCTTTAGGGGAAATAGCATTTTGTTTTTTGTCGTTTTATCTGCATGATCTACTTTTAGCAGCAAGCCGTCTCTATTCATGCGTGTGCTCCCCAGTTTGTTATGAATGGCTTCATGTTTCAGCAATCTAATTATAGGTATTTTATCTGCTGTTTATCACCAGGGACTTGACCACATCCATTATACCTCCATATTTATCAATCAAGGGAAGATGGGATTACCTTATAGATAGAATGCATGACCTCAAGAGTTTTTTTCTGCACTTAATGTTGTATATCCATATTTTCTTGTCAGTATGCCAGATGTTTTGCCCTGGTTTAGGTGAAAAACTATAGAATGGTTTTATACATACTGAGGTGTGAGTACTTAACACTCATTCGGGGAGCTGAATGCAGAATAAAATTGGCCAAAATATTTAATAAAAACTTGTTGTATAGGGTATTTATAGAATTTTCAAAATAAAGGAAAATTTCAACTTTTTTCAAGCTTTTTGTAGGATGGACAGATTCTTTATAAGGTTTTTTATCTGTTATTTTGCTTAATGAAGGTGTTAGTATAGGAGTATCTCGCACAATTTGTAATATCATTACATTAAATAGAAACAGTTAGTAAGTAGTAAGGTACTGTAAGGCTGTGAATATAGCCATAGATAAATAAATAAATAATATTGCACTTTGTAATATGTTTGGAATAATGTTAATATTTAAAACTCGGACATTGCTATGTCTCTTTAAAGGTGACATAGAATGATTAAATGGGGTATTTATCCTTGTTCTGTGATGTGACATGTAGACAAATTTTTGTTTGTTTGGGTCTGTAATGCCTTAGTAGCTTCCTAAAAACCTCTCTCAGATAGCTCTATTAGGGTGGGGGATTTTAAAGTGGTTTTGCACCTATTTGGCTCCCCCAACTGGCTTAACTTGCAATCTCATTACTGATTGGCTGACTTTGCTGCCACTCAAAAAATGTAGCCAATTATTTTAAAGTGGAGGGGCAGTTAGATGCCTGTGATGTCATAAGCATCAGTTTTTTAGATTGGGCCGTTTTCTGGCAGACATTTCTAAAAGAGGAATTTAGATGTTTAGCATGTCTAGCACTTTTTGTATGTTCGTGAATGCGGGTAGACTACCATTATTCAGACAAGGTAAAAATGGTTTTTCATTCTCTGTCCCCTTGTAACTACATTGGACTCTCCAACATGGTGCCCACACAGAGTCTGTGAGTTGCCTGCACTCTAAAAAAAAAGGTTCCTTGAGGTTCTATATAGAACCATGGGGTTCTTTACTTGGCCAATAGAACCTTTTACCAAAAAAAGGGTTCCATATAGAGCCCTTGGAGGGCAAAGAACCCATTTTATTAAAATGGTTCTATAATTCACGTTTGTGACTGAAGTGTAAACTAAAGATTACACAATAATTACAGACCTACAGAACTCATTTACAAACCTTACACAACTCATTCACAAACCTTTTTGTGTCAATAGGCTGTGGTCAAATAAAGAGAGAGTCAACAAATAGGCTATTCATATTTATTGTATGATTTATTTCCTGTGAGCTTTTTTATGCAAGTTTGTACATTAGCATGAAACTTACAGTGCAGTTTGCGTTTTTGGTGAATAACCAGGTGTTTTCTTTATTTTGTACATTCTATATTGTCAATGTTTAATTTAACCTGAAGGGGCATTAAAAACAAATAATCGCAAAAGTGCCCTCTGGTGGCGTATATATGCGTTGCACCATAAGCGAAGATGAGTCTCAAGACGTGACAGTTTTTTTTTTCAAACTGGAGTTCGGACTCCGGACCGGCATTTCTGCTTGTTGGTACCCTGAGGTAAGTAAACTTTCTACATTTTTGAAACGATATTACACTCTAAAAAACGTGAGCCAGTTGGGTTATTTTGTTTGGTTGTTTTATCAGTGTTGGGTAGTTATATGTTGGGTAATTTTGAAGCAAAGCCAGCTTAATAGATACATAGCTGTTTTTCAATATTACTTTCTCTAGTCCACAAAATGTATTTTAAACATAAGTTTAGGCGAGAATATATATGTATAATGTTCAAATTTGCAGTCGGTTTGTAAAGTGAACGCCAATTTTAAAGTTTAATTACACAAAGTCGGAATGTTTCCGGCGTGACCACCGGGTGTCAGTGTTGTTCTTCCCCAGAGAGAACTCGTCCCTTCCCCCACACAGATGCGTCAGCTGAACTTCTGCTCTCACTCACTGCAACGATACCTGAAGCGGGAGTTTACTATTCACCTCACGATTCATGAACGGTTTTTCATCGACTTATCTTTGATTTATTTGAAGGAAAAGGTTTGTATCATTGTTTTTAATCATTTAAACTATTTCTGAATGCAAAAGTATGCAAAATGATGGTTCACATGACATAACTGTTATTAAACTAGTTTTATTAGCTTCCGTTGGCTGGCCTGTAATGCCCAGTAAATCTAAACGATGTTTATGCTTGCTTTTAAATGATTTAAATATTTCGTTTGATCAAACGTTTTATGAAATATGTCTAAAACATGGCTTGTTTTAATAATTTTAGAAACGTTAGAATGTAACGTATTCTAATGGTTTAGAAATTCAGTTTAAAACAGATAACGTTAATATGAGGAAGAAACGTGTACGTTTTAAATAAATAATCGTTTGTTGTAAAAGTTGAAATCAAACTGATGCTTTTAATATCATGTTTAGATCATGAAACTTTAGCCTTGAGTTCACAGACAGGGTATCACAACACATATTGTGAACTCTCATTTGGTCTGTGTAAGTTACAGACATTTTTATCTTTTTCAAATGTTTTTGATGATGCCCACTTAAATCACAGTTTTGGCTCTTTTCCACAGACCCTGATGGATAAAAGATGGATATTTTTTTCCTGGAGAAGCTAAAACAAAGTAACTTTGAGGTTCTGATACCAGCTTTTACAACGTTATTTACAGGTAACATGAAAATGCACTTGTTTGTTATTATTTAAAGTGATATGTTGATATTACAATGAGGCATATCAAAGCATTTTTTTATTAAGAATCCCTGCTTATTTTGCTATGAGTATGTCATTTTCAAAAGTGGTGTGTAAGGTTGCACGATTAAAGGAATAGTTCACCCAAAAATTATATTAAACTCATGATTTACTCACCCCCAAGCCATTCAAAATGCATATGTCCATCATTTTTTTGACGAACACATTTTGAGTTATTTTAGAAAATGTCTTAGATCTTTCAGTTAATCAAATGTAACGTTACGGGGTCCACTCCTTCACGTCCAAAAAATGTGCATCCATCCTTCACAAAAGAAATCCAAACGGCTTCACGATGATAAACAAAGGTCTTCTGAGGGTAATCCGCGCCGTTTTGTTGTAGAAATATCTATATTTAAACTTTATAAACAAAAATAACTAGCTTCCGGTAATACTGCCATCCAAGACTCCTCTGTATTCAGGACAGCTCTCATCTTAAATGCAGACGCGACCAAGATGGCGCTATTAGCAGAAGCTAGTTATTTTTGTTATATTTCTACAACAACACTGCACGGATTACCCTCAGAAGGCCTTTGTTTATTATCGTGGAGCCATATGGATTTATTTTGTGAAGGAAGGATGCAAATATTTTTGGACTTGAAAGAGTGGACCCCATAACTTTACATTTGATTAACTGAAAGATCTAAAACATTTTCTAAACTAACTGAAAATGTGTTAGTCTGAAAAATGATGGACATATGCATCTTGGACGGCTTGGAGGTGAGTAATTCATGGGTTTAATATCATTTTTGGCCCAACTATCTCTTTAATTGTATAAAATTGTCAAGCCTATCTAATCGGTAAAGCCGGTTCTGTGATTAGTAGTAAATTGCCATAATCTGAAAACAGGTGAAGCACCGTTAACTACACGCCGTAGTTCACTGACAAGCTAGCCCATATAGCATTCATTATCGCATAAATTTACATTAAAGTTTTATTGAAAATGAATGCATGATTTGTCATTTTCAGAGTTCACCAGACTTCTCTGTGGTATTTCCTGACCATGCCGAAAAGCTATTTGAAACTTGGGCATTGCATTTTCCAGACAGAATCCTGCAACTTCCCAGCCAAGAACCAGGAGCATCAACAAATCACCTCCAGGTACACTTGGGAATACAATAGTTGTTTGCTGTGTATTATGACAATAAAGTTACTAATTTAACCTAAACATTTATCTCTACAGAACCCCATGATGATATTCCAACTCCTGTCTACAAAAGTGGGAAGAAAATCTTAAGTCTATGTAAGTAATGGAAGTATTGCATATTTTGCTTTGCAAGCAACCTAAAACATTTAATATTTTGTTTGTGAACTAGCAAGAAGACATGTTTACAAGTACGAATAGAGTTAAAACTCGGACAAGAAAAATTGTCTTTCACTCGCACATCCAAAACATTAACTTTAGGGACAAACGTTAATGTCCAGCCTTGTATTCATTACATAATATATGCTAATAAAGTGTTGGCTATATTAAGTAATAAGGGCAAGTATGCAGGTTGTTGCAAAATCAAAAAAATTGGGCTTACTGCCAGGTAAAGTGATGTGGCAGAATCTGAAATTACTGTGAATCTGAGTTATTGGCATGAACAAAGAGTATATTGTAAGGTTATTGAAATAAAACAGAAATGTATACATTTCATTACAATTAAACTAGACACTACATTTGTGTGTATGAAATATGAATTGTTTGGTTTTGTATAATAATGCTGCATCATGCATTTAGAGTCTTTGCCTGCATTCTAACAAGTGTTTTGTCTGTTTTCAACAGGTTGGGACCAACATGGTTGCATTCTTCTGAGAGGCTGATGTGACAAAACCATTCCCATTTGTCCTTGGATTGGAACATGGCGATCTCTGCCATCAAGCCTTCGTTGTTTTTGACAGACAGTCACTCCAGCAATATACCCTCCTTGGTGATGTTGACATGTTTTGAACTTTTTTTTATGTTTTGGACATTAATTTTACTAAGCAGTGCACATCAGTGTGGGTGTTTTTGAAGACTGTTGTTTACAAACTCCCAAGAACGGAATCCCTTTCTATAAGAAGTCTGTGAAGTTATTTGTCATGCTAAGGTGATAACTCATGTTGATCATATATTGACTGTTTGTGCAACTTTGTGTTGATCTTATGTGTTACATTAACCATTTCTTATTACACGGTTCTCTAAAATGCTAGCTTCTGATTGGCCAGTCGTGACATTCTACTACTGCTCAAAACTAAGGGGCTGGACACACCAAAACTTTTAAACGCGGCTGAAAACGCCTTGAGGACGCCAAATGCCAGCTGTTTTTCAGCTGAGTGCCAGCTTTCTTCAGCTGAGCGCTTTGGTAGCTGTGATACTTCAGCTGCGAGCCGGTTGGTTGCTGTGGTTAATGTCCCGCCCCTCCTCCACTGTGATTGGGCGGCCGTGTGAGAACTGACATTGACGAGCGGAGCTTTTCTCCCAAAGTTGAATCTCTTTCAACTCTCGACGCTCAGCGCCGAGCGCGGAAAAACCGCCGAGCGCCGGTTTTCAGCGCGGAAAAAAAAACGCTAGCTGCTGGCTTATTTGAAAAACGCCGAGCTTCCATTGGAAACAATTGAAAACATGCGCCGGCTGCGGGCGTAAAAGTTTTGGTGTACACAACCCCTAAAAACTCCAATGCTGCAAATAATTTTGACAGGTACAGTTTTATATTACACAAAAATTAAATATCAATGTCTATTAATTACATATCCGACATTAAATTTATAAATGATTAAATGTGTTCGTGACATTTGTCCTGAAGAAACTGTTGGGGCTTTTTTCTGTGATGACATGCTGCCAATACATTATCCCTTACTTGTACAACTTTTTACTTGATCTAATTGTAATGTTAACTGGGTGTCTGTCATTTTAGATTGTGAGATATAATACTAATATATTTTTTTTATATATATATATTTATTTATTTATATATAATATATAAACGTATGTATGTTTATTAAAAAGTGAAAATGCTTAATGGAAATAATTAAATAACTAAATGGTTGAATGAAATGAGACATTTTAAATGTAAACTAAAGTTTTGCTGTCTAATACAGAATAAAGAGATGTGATTTTAAGTAATTTTTATAGATTTATATTTCTGTATAATACAATTAATAAATAGTAAACTTTTATAATTTTCTGGATCGGTTATAATTTCTTATCAATAATAAATTACTCATAATAATAAAGAACCTTTAATGGTTCTAAATAGAACCATCTAACTTTGATTCAAAGAACCATTTGGGGTTCGTTTTAATGAACCCATTAAAGTGGTTCTATGTTGAACCATTTGGGGGTTCCATATATGAAGCGGGTGATAGAACCATTTCTGGTCCGATATAGAACCATTTTTTTTAAGAGTGTGCCAATGCACATTCTATTAATAGCCTCAATTTTAATATATATATATATGACGTATTTTATATTAGCTTGGCTTCTTTTATGCATGTTCACATTTTAAACAGTGATAAAACATATCAACAAGTACAATACAATTAAAAATCAACAAGTAAAAAAAGTTTTGAGTATACTATATAAAAAAGTAGCCCTCCAGTTTTATAAATTGTGGTAGCCCTTGCTCACAAAAAGGTTGGAGACCCTTGCTATACTGTATGTTTTTCGGGATTATGTTTAAGATAAAAAAAGCTGTGGGCATGGACCTAATGCTTCCATTGTTTTGTCTTCTTACAAGAAACTTCTCTTAGTTTAAAAAAATTATATATTTCTCACCACACTTATATTTTTACAGACTTCATGTATGCATTTTTTGTGTTTGTACTTTGAGCTGCCAAAATCCTATTCCTAAATAAATCCTGTGGATTACAGTCACATTCAGCCACCTGTGCATACAGTTCTGTACCCCAGACCAATCTGCATGAAATTTAACAGCACCTTGGTTCTCCCCAAATATATTCACACACACGTCAGTGCTCCTCTGGTTTTTAAGTATTAATTAATTCTCTTCATATCTGCCTTCTTTGTTTTCATAAAAACAAAGCACAGGTTTTGTGCGCACAAGCCAACTTGGGTTAGGTCTGTGACTTCACCAGGGAGGCGAGAGAGAGACGGAAAGAGAAGTGAGCGAGCGAGCGCTGTTTGGTCCATTAGCATCTGTTGTGTTGCTGTGCTGTAGGTGATCAGATAGAGCTCTGCTTGGTTGCTTCCCGCTAAGGCAGGTTACACACAGACTCGCACGCGGGGAGAGCAGCTGTGTATGATTTGGGAGCTGTCCTTCAGCACCACAACATAATTAAACTCCAACATGGAGAAATAGAGGCAGAAAGGGGAAAAGGCGCTCGGCAAACACTCATCTTCTCTCTAGACTTCTGCACGGCTCTGAGGAAAGAGTCTGTGAGTATGCAGGTTTACTCAATTTAATGCCTGATATTTTTTTCTTGTTTGCTTGAGATGGTATTTAAATTTTTGGGGTGAAGAAGTTTTTTTTTAAAGATGCCTTTGAATAGATTTTGTTTTATGATTATATTTTTTTATCTAATCACCACTTGATTTACATTACAATGTTGTTATTGAATTACATTAAGATTTAGTCATTGAATTGTTTCATTGAACAATTTTTCCCTTTCCTATGAAGTTAGGGGTTTTGCTTTGCTGATTCTAATGTGTTAAGAACGGACTCTTGTGCATTTTAAAGATTTTAATGGTATCCTATAGCTTGAAGGTCTTTGTTGGATTCACTTAGGTCAAATGACTTAGGAGTGGAAAGAGTAGAAACACAAAGTGGGTTAAGCCACTGAATAATTCATGAACATTTTCACAGTTTTTGTCTAGCGTGAGCAAACTCTCCTCATGGATGGATGATGAACTTCAATATTAAATAGGGCTTGACACATTATGGTCACAGCTGTGCATATGTTGATGCGTCTGCCTGTTGTTTAGTGTGTGTGCATCAGTTTGTCGCTCCTGTACCTAGCAGACCTCGATCAGAGGATTCATAAACTGATGATCTACCATTCACACCCCTCCCTCTCTCTCTCTCCAGTCTCTCCCTCTCTCTCCCTCTTCCCCACACAGACACAAAATATAATTTTAGTCTGCTTCATTAGCATGACAAAAACTGTACATATACATTTTCAGAGTGATTTCTGCATATATTAAATTAGTTATTATACACTGTAAAACAACAATACTGCCTCAAAAATCAATAAAAATGTAAAAAGAATGATCTAATGAATCTGTTCTTTGAATCTGAATTTCTTTATTATGTTGCTAGGGTGCTCATATTTGGTTGCTAGGGGCGTGGCTTAATACCTCAATAAGAATCCTATGAAGACTGATTGGATGCCTGAGTAAAATGAGCCCACCCCCATGTCTCTATGACACTGTGGTTCAAAGATATCCATCTGGGCTTTTTATAATGGTAGTCTATGGGAGATGTTGCTAGGGTACCCAAAATTGTTGCTAGTGGCGTGGCTTAATAGCTTTGAAGAGATACTGAAAGACTGATTGGATGCCTGAGTAAAATGAGCCCACCCCCATGTCTCTACGACACTCTAAAGTGAAGATATTCAATCTGGGACACTTTTACTCCCTTATATGGGCATGTTCCCTGCCCCATTATAAGTCAATGGGAAATTTTGGGGGCCTCTTACACCCCAGGGGTACAGCTTACACCCTAATGTGAGGTATGTTCTTACAGAGACTGTCAGCCTCCTTAAATGTGGTAAGCCACAAGTTTCTACAAGTTTCTCACTCGCAGCTATGACCCGTCAAAGTTTGTCTCAATGTTAAGTCAATGGGAATTTTTGCCCAATAAAATGTGTGTATATATATATATATATATATATATATATATATATATATATATATATACATATATACATATATATATATATATACATATATACATATATATATATATATATATATACATATATATACATATATACATATATATATATATATACATATATACATATATATATATATATATATATACATATATATACATATATACATATATATATATATATATATATATACATATATATATATATATATATATATATATATATATATATATATATATACGTATATATATATATATATATATATATATATATATATATATATATATATATATATATATATATATATACGTATATATATATATATATATATATATATATATATATACGTATATATATACATATATATATACATATATATATACATATATATATACATATATATACGTATATATATATATATATATATATATATATATATATATATATATATATATATATATATATATATATATATATATAAAATATGTGACCCCGGACCACAAAATCGGTCTTAAATAAAAAAATTTATGTTTTTTAATTTATGACAAAACTCATTAGGATATTGTGTAAAGATTCATGAATATATTTTGTACATTTCTTACAATAAATATATCAAAATGTTTATTTTTGTGAGTGGATGCAGTGCTAAGAATTTGATTTGGACAACTTTAAAGGCGATATTTTTCAGTATGATAAGTTTTTCAAATAGTTGTATTTTCACCAAATATTGCCCTATCCTTACAAAAACATAAATCAATGGAAAGATTTTTTTAAATTAGCTTTCAGATATACATCTCAATTTCTGTTATAATAATCTGGAATAATATACTTCAGAAATGCTGTTTAAAAAAATGTCTTTATTTAAAAGCAGAAGAAACTCTTTCTTTATGCATGTCTTCTGTTTTTCTCTCTTCACATCTCCATCAATATTACAGATCTATCCATCAGTTGTTTTTCTCTTCTTAGCAGGTAATCATACAGTACGTGATGTTGTGTTCTTTGTTTCCAACAGAGTACAGTCGATTTGAAGCAAAAATCCATGATCTTCGAGAACAGATGATGAACAGCAGTATTAGTTCCGGCTCCGGCTCATTGCGGACTAGTCAGAAGAGGACCCTGTATGTCAGGTGAGCTCCCCCATTCATCGCCTGTTACATTTGAACATTCAGTATAATTAGATTCTTAATTCTCAGAGCACAACATAAGACTGTAAACACCTAACGAAGTATGAAGTACATCAAGTTTTGTGTTTTTATAGTCTGATTATTTAAAAACTACCTTTAACATTCCCCTTTAATATTCTATCTTTTGAAATAATAGTTTTCTGTATTAGTTTTAGTTTTCTAAATAGTTTTACAATTGTATATACCTTTTATATACATACTGTATATACTGTAGCCTGAATTCCACAAACAGGGTCACAAATCTAAAGTGTTTAATCATTGATTCAATCAATCTTCGATATGTAGGATAGTTGTATGTAGAAAACAGTAAATCATCAAAAAATTACAAAATCACATTTTCATTACTAAATTATTATGTAGACATAACTATATACAGTAGAATGCATTAGCTGTATGGTACATCTTGTTCCAGTATTATCTAAGAATGTTTCAAAAAAAATCTTGTGTGATGCAATAGAAGCAAGCGAATCTTAACAGAAAGATGCCAACTATAAATAGTGCAAAGTCTGATATATTCATGAATATTGAATTTATACATTCAATTTCCTGTCATTTTAGAATTTTCTCCCACTGTTTTGTACTACAACATGCTACTGCTGATGGTGGTTCATGTGTTGATGTCATTTTCAAAAGATGCTCTTAACACAAATTTTAGCCCAACAGTTACACAGTAGATTGAGTCACTAAGTTGAAACAAATGTTTTTTTATATCAGTTTTATATGTTTTTAGAGCCATTAGTCTTTTTACTGGCCTGTTTTCTCCTTTAAGTTCTTGTTGTCTCCTTGCTTCTCTCTTGCTGAAACTTACTTCATATTAGGCTTTAGTTTGTTTCTAATTAACTCTTAGGTTGTTCAAAGGTGCAGTGTGTAGCTTTTAGTGGCTTTTGTCCGTTTACGGCTACTGTGGAAACATTTGTGGCACGAAACGGCAACTTTCATGTAAGGTGACCAGCTGTGTATGTAGATAAAAGTGGCTCATTCTAAGGTAATTAAAACCGCGGTTGATTATGTAAGGTTTTTATACACCATGAAAACGCATTTATGTGTATTAAAATTTCTGTTAATAGATCCTCTTAAAATGTAAAAAGCCTGTTTTTTTAACAGGAATAGCTTTGACATTTTGAGTATTGTAAAATCTTTGGATTCTCAAAGCATGGAGTATTCATGGATTTTTAAGCTGATGTGATTTTTCAACTGTATAAGCCCCATTTTAACGATCTAAGTGCATTGTCTAAATGGGCGTGTCCGATGCTACTTTTGTCAATTTAACGACGGGGTAAATGGTTTGTGCGCCGGGCGCACGGTCAAAAAGTGTTTTTTATATTTCCTAATGAGTTATGGGGATAGTCTTATCTCTCATCCCCTTGTAAAAGCCAGTTGCTGGCGCTATGTCTAATCCCTATTTAGATGACAGACTTTGTAAACTGAAAAATTAAGGAATTAAGGAAGAAGACCCCAAATTTAAGAATAATGTAAAATAATTGTGTTGTTTTCACTTGTATTGATTTTCTTTTATTAAAACCTTTAAAAGACGTTTTCTTTCAGTCATAGAATTACAAATAGCAGGCTTTTAACTGCTGTAAATGTATTGATATCGTACATAATCATTGTAATTTTATAAAATAATTTGCAAATATGCAAGAAAAGGTTTGTACTCTAAAAATATACACAAGATATAAAGAATTTACAAACCGAGCCGAAGCGTTTCAGCACTAGAACAGCGCCATGGGATTTTTACAAAGCATTACTTAAAATGTTTCTCATCTCACCATATCCACAGAGTTATCATATACAATAAATCCGTAAGGTAGCATTTAAAAACATTTAAAAATAGATGCATTTGTTTAAAGCAAAGCATTTATTTACTTACCAGCCTACAGGTGAAGCAGCTCTTTGCGCCTTCTAACGTCTCATAATTAGTCCTCATTTATGTCCAAGAGACTCAATAATAATATTTTACATTCAATCCTTTAATCTTTCAAATTTAAAAGCGTTTTTGTGCTACTGCGCATTCATTTATGTGATAAGCAAACCCGCGTTGTCGTCCCGTTTATAGCAAAGTCCTCATTAAATAACAAAAAACATATTGCGACCAGGTTTTTGTTGGTCAATGGCGTAGTCACACCTCGTTTTCAGACCAGAACGCCCATGGGCGCAAAAGTGGGCACAAATGCATTTGCTATTTAAACAACGTGGCGCTAAATGTTTAAATGATAATTGCGCAGGGTTGAAACCAGCAAAAGACACTTGCGTCGCGTGTATGATAGAGCCCTTTGAGAGCTAAAACTATAACATTCTGCCTCATATCTATAGTTACAGTTTAGGCTAAATTTGCATATTGTCTGTCCATATATTTTCATTTACATTTTTTATACTGTTACAGTTGACATTGAATATATATTTTAAAAATGATATTATACTTTAGAGTAAAAAGAAACATTTTAAGTAAGTGTTCACTGTCAAGTTGTTCCAAATCTGTTTGATGCCCTTTTCCTGGATTTTGTCCTACAAAAATGAAGCAGAAGCACCCTAACATGGCTTATTCACCATCTAAGTCATTTGATAGCTTTGTGTGGGGAACAATCTGATATTGAAGTCGTTTATAATCCTCCACCCCACTGAGCCGTTCCTGCTACCAGATCTTTGAGCCATTGAGTTTGATTAGTCTAATGATTCAAACCAGCTTAGCCGATTTACTGAAAAGATCAAACTCAACAATTTGTTCACGAATCAGACTTCATTGTCCCTGTGAACTGGCAAGGGGGGCTAGGGCAGATGATTGAAGTAAAAAACAGCTTACATTTCCTTATGTTCCTTACACAAAGCTATCATATAGTTAAATATAGAGGTGAAGGGAACACTTTTGGATTGTAAGCCCCAGTGCCTTTTTATTGTAATTGGATGACAGAACTTTCTCAACTTTCACAACTCTGTATAGGACATAGCACTGTACACATCAGCAACCAACGATTATGTGCGATTGCCATCCTGTGCGCACAGCAATATAATGGCCACTTATAATGTACTATACATTTATTATTATAAGTTAAGGTTAAAAATGTCCTTTAAATTTGACAACTAAACACATTGAGACTGCAGAGAAATCATCAGCATTACATGTACCTTTCCAAGAGATCTTCAAGTGCCATTGAGGCTCCTTGTCCTTGTGTGTTCCTTAAAGCCCCATAGGCTTTTGGATTCCTTGACCTTCTCCTGGAGGTGTTTCATTATTGATGAGAAAACAGAGATAAGCTAGTCAAGAGCTTGTGAGGCTGGTTACTTCAGCTCCAGTTCACTTAAATACACATGCACAGTACAGCAGTGGCCTACTTAACAGCTCACCAAATCTGTCTGTAGGCAAATCAGTCTCAGCACACTGGATTCGTAAGATAAAAAATAACTTTGTTACAGTACAGAATAGTTTCAGCATCTTTGTGGTTGCATAACGTAGAAGCTCAAGCATGCACAGTCTGAATGGCACTGTTGCTGTAGTATCTGTCTTTTATTTTTAAGAGGACATATTCCAGATTTTTGCATCACTTAATTTGCCAATGCATTAGGGTACAATTATCATCAGAAAATGATTTTATTCCCCCAAAATGGAATATACAATGCTGGTTGTGCATTGTAATTTTAAGAGTAATACTAATACTGCTTATCTTTTTTGTTGCATTATATATTTCTTATACTAAATATCTTTAACCCAAAACAGGTTGACACTAAACTGTTTCTTAAAGGGATTGCTCATCCAAAAATGAAAATTCAAACCCATTTACACGAAGTATGGCTTTCTTTTATGCACCTTAGTTTTGACGTAAATGTGGGCGCCGCCATCTTTGAGCTTTTTTTGTGTAAGGACTTCCGGAAGTCGTATTGCGGGGGACACAAGTGTGCCGTTTTGATTGGCTTTTTAATGTTTATTATGCAGGACAACTGACATAATTTGTGCAGTTAGGAGTTACCATAATACCTTGTACAAATGCAGTAAATCTTTACAAAACATTAGTGTTTAACCATAATACACGCATAAAAGCTGAATGTGTATGTGGCGCACGTACACCCATTATCTGTATCCACACATCCATCCAGTAAAACCTTTCATAGAAACTGCCAGTAAACAATAGATACAATAATTATTTAAAAGCAACTAGTATTGTGCTGATAAAAATATGCTGGTTTATATATTCTGCTACTATATATTATTACAAAAATGTGATTACAGTCCAGAATATATAAGACATAAACTGCTTATTAGTTAATGTTTATAATAGTTCTTAATGTGTTTGCGCTTACTTTTGTTATGTTTTAAATGAAAAAGCAAAATTTTTTAAAATAAGCAAATCATTTCATAAGATCATGTCTCCATCAAGTGCGTAAGAAGCGATGTAATAATATTTTCATAAAATGAAAACAATACTGAATACATGTAATAGTTTAATATGTTTATTATGGTTTGATCAAATAACTTACATTGTGTTGAATGAAAAAGATGCTGCTGACTGTGAACTGCGTGAAGCTTGATGTGTCACCATAAAAACTTTAACAAGTAAATTTAACAAGTAAAATTGCTGTTTAAAAAACCTCACACCAGAGGGACAGTTGTGACATTTTAAACAATCGCCTGAAAAGGTTAAAAACACATTCTTTGTATATTCTATGTAGAAACACTCGACTGACTTTCCCATTGTATACTGGTATGTCTCTGTGCTTATATATTTGCACATTAAAGACCCGTCAACCTCGAGCAACACAACATAAAAATAATGAAATATATATTCATGATATATCAGGCCATTTCTTAATTTCATCCTCACACTGGTTCATACATGACAGGTGTAGTAAATATTTACCACAACTTTTTTGCATGTTTTATGCATGCTCCCACCACACTGTTTTCTACCGACTGGCTATTGAAATGGACGTCTTGCACAAAGAAGGGAAATACATCACATCACTTACTTCCGCGTTCGAAAGTAATGTGGATAGAATATTAGTGGGACTGACAGCTTTAGTCATCATAACTTTAATTAAATGGAAAAAAATGCAGTAAAAGTGAATGCTGACTGCGGGGGTCGTTTTTTAACATTCTGTATTTGAGTTTCACAGACGTCATTCAAGATTTGAACGTTTTGAGGTGATTTTTCCTTTACAAAATAGATTCTTACTCATCGGTCTCTAATCGCTACCTTATTTTTTCCAGAGCCCTGTTCGATTATGATATAACAAAGGACTCCGGCCTTCCCAGTCAGGGGCTGAACTTCCGCTTTGGCGACATCCTGCATGTTCTCAATGCCTCAGATGAGGAGTGGTGGCAGGCACGGCATGTGACTCCAGATGGCGAGATGGGCGTCATTCCCAGTAAAAAGAGGTAGGCTCCACCCAGTGCATTCCAGGACATAATCCACCCAGCTTTTTCACCTTGATTGACGCAGTTGTGTGTACTAACTGAAAAACCATCCCTAAAATAGCCTACCCATCACATAGCAAAATAGCCTACCTGGAAACCACCTATTTGTATAGGCAAATTATCCAACACTTACATTTTCTAAACCATTTGCACTGCTAACGCAATGCTATACCACTGAGTTACAAGAACATAAAGCTAAAAAAAAAGTACCACAGTATCTATGCCAAGCAGTCAAATCTTAGACTTTCAATGTCAGTGACTCAGCTCAACAATATGAAAACTATTGAGGCACTTCAGTACACAGGACATTATTGGAGCAATTCAGTTACCGTATGCTTTAATTTGATCCAGGTCACGAGTTTTCCTGATTTTATTAAGTCTTATTTAGAACCTGACTCATGTGCCAGTGTGTTATGATGTCAGAGTCTCTCTGCTTCTCTCCGGTTTTAGATCGTACAGTTGATAATTGACTTCTCACCTCGTTAAAAAAAATTGCCTCTCTCTTGTTTCCTCACTCTTGACTTGTAAACTTGTTGGTTTTGACACACATGGCACAGACAGCCCTGTATTTTTAGAAGCAAGTTGGAATTTCTGTATGTGAAAAGTCTCTTGGTTTCTCCCCAGCCAACGACTAGTAACTTATGTCTATGGCACCTTAAAGATCAGTGCAATAAGTTCAAATATTGTGGTACATTGATAACATTGAATCTTATTGGTTCTCACAGGTCTCTGTAAAATGTGGTTTTCTTTTCTGTATGTCCTCTTTAGGGTGGAGAGAAAAGAAAGGGCCAGATTAAAGACGGTCAAATTTAACTCCAAGACTCGAGACAAAGCGGTACGTCTTTGGCTTGATACAAATACTTGACACAGCAGATGAGTATAAACGAATGCATTATAAACAGGGCGCATGTGTGCGTGCGTGCGTGCGTGCGTGCGTGCGTGCGTGTGTGTGTGTGTGTGTGTGTGTGTTTGGGAGTCCAATAACAAAACCATAACTTTACTTCATAACTAAAACTTGAAAGCATTGTAAATAAGCCTTGTAACCCAGTGGTTCTCAAACTGGGGCGGCGCAAGATGTTGCTGGGGGGCCCCATTTTGACATTTTATTAAATGCATTAATAAAGCAATAAGCCCCAAGAAGCAGTGGGTTACCAGTGCATTTTATAACAGCTAAGGGGCGTTGTTAGGCACAACGCGAATCGGAGTGCCTAAAACCCCCTTAGCTGTTATAAAATGCACTGTAACCCCACTGCTTCGCGGGGGTTATTGCTTTTATAAAACGGTTACTTCATATGCATAACCTTAGCGGGATTTTATAAAATAAAACACAAATAAGCTGTAATTACGTTACTACAAATATTACTCTTCCGCCAAACAAAGTAGTTCCTCAGAATCAAGTGTGACTGAAAAAGACGCAGCAAAGACACAATGAAAATATGATTTAAGACTGTGGTGTTTATTTTATAAACCAACATTCATCTAATTTATACATTAACATTTATATCGTGCAACTGTTGAAGTGATGATCAAATATGCTTGAAAGCATGCTTAACTCTTTCCCCGTCAGCGTTTTTTTTTTTAAGATGCCACCAGGTTTTAGTATAATGCCTTGCAGAAAAATTATCTTCTTTAAATAAACATAAAATGTCAAATGAAAGAACAGACCATCCGCTTTCAAACAACAACAAAAAAACTCGTTTCATCCTACCCTCATTTGGTCTCTTATCACCTTTCAGATTTTTTAGCTAAAAACTGAGATAATTCCATTTTTGTGAATAACTTTTGTAAGAGATCAGATTCAGAGCCTGACGAAAACACGCTGTTTTTAGTGTTGAGTGAATGCGTCATTGTTTAAGTTGGGTAAGATCGCCACCCAGTAGATAGCGGAAATATTAATTTGATGTAGAAACTCCTCAGGGAGCGTTTTCTCTTTATTGATTAGATGACCACAACAATATTTATTGACTGGATATCGCCATAATTTTGCAATTGTATACAAATAAAAAATATGATTAAGACTGTGGTGTTTATTTTCATAAATCAGTACGCAGCAAAAGTGGCGCAGTGATACTTCTGTAATGCGGTCTGAACCGTGGGTTTACCGGGGTATTTTATGACGGCTTAGAACGCGTTTCAACCAATCAGAATGCAGAACCAGAACTGCCCGTTTTATAATTGATCATAAATAATGTGTAATTAAACTTCAGAAAAAATGCTACTTGCCAAACGTCATGGCACTGTATGATTTAATATGTTTTGTTTAATTCAAATTCTAAGTTTGACATTATTTTTATGCCATGAATTTTCTTTGGGGGGGCCGGACAGGGATGCACCCTAAACAGATTTGGGGAGGGGAAGAGACGGGGGGCGCACACCGAAAAGTTTGAGAATCACTGTTGTAACCTAATTAAAAAACATTGTTATACGATGCTGTTTTTAGATGAAGTGTGCTAACAAGATTTGATTTAAATTGTCACACCAGTGAAATGTGTAAAGCCAAAACTCTTCTCACATAAGACAACTAACAGCTGGCAAGTGTAAACTCTGAGCATGTTTATTGGATTAGGTGATGTGTCATTCTTCATGAAAGTTTCTCTCTGTGAAATTAATTATAATCTATTTTAACTCGATGTACAGTAGCGTGTACTAATCCTGTGCCTCCACAAGACTCTCCTTTGAGAGGTTTCTAATAGCATGTGACATTGACTCTTTAGCCTGTGCTGCAAAGTTCTGTATAGCGAGCATCTTCTTTACCTGTATCCACACGTATAGCATTTTCTACTCCATTAACTACTGCAGCATGTCTCCATATACAGACATACTGTATATATATAGTACAAAGATATATACGCTTGCCATTGATGTCAAACTGCTCTCCACATGCATGTTGGCTTATTTTTCTCATACAGTACTCAACAGTGTCTAATATCTGCATGTCCTTGACTTTGTCCTAAATGCATAAACCTACTATAATGTTTGTGGGATCTCCTTGGTGGTGTTTACCTGATGTTTAGTAATCCCTCATAATTTCACCTGTGTCTGTGTCCATTTCCAAACCAAGATTTTGTTTTATACCATTTTAGTTAATTTGGGGCAATTCGGCATCATTTTATTAGTAGGTGATGGCCACAGAATCAGAAACATGGGCATCTGTTAAGTTGGGCATTTATTCCTAACTATATACACCCAACTCCATTCCATCTGTTCTTCCTTTTTTGTTCTCCCTACCTCCTCCACCCCACCCCTTCCTTCTCAGCAGTCGCTCAATGACAAGCGTAGAAAGAACCTCTTTTCGCGAAAATTCACTTTCTACAAGACCAAGGACCCCAGCGAGCAGGAAACGAGCGATGCGGATCGTAAGTACCTTAACCGTGGCACAAACCAGCACTGGGCAGTACAGGACAGGGTAGCGTCACACACCCGACACACCGTTGGACAAAACTCCTGCGCATGCAACAACCTGAAACGCATTCAGTGGCTATGGAGATCCATTATCTTATGGATAAGATCCATGGACAGCATCTCTGTTTGTTTTTATTGAACCAGGCGTTGGCAGCCATTTGATTTGGGCTTGTTGTATGGCAGGGGGTTTGTTCAGTGGTAAGACCAGATGTGTTGTTCCAGTAATCATTGTTATTTTTGTGGTTTTCTTCTGTCTTTTTTGCTCTCTGCTGACTGATCTGCAGGACCTGAGTGACGACAAAGGCTTGAGTAAGTCAAAAAAGGCAACAGCAGACCTGTACGCTCTCTGGCCTTACTAAAAACTCATTTAATACCTCAGAAAACAACCCTCTAGCAGTTATAAATGAGAATCTTTGGTCTTGTCTCTGGAGCCTGTGTTTTGTCTGTGTGGATATTAAAGCCCTAAACACAGTATGCGACAAGATGCAAGCAGACGGGTTGCAATTCTGCTTTTCTGTATTTCCAATACACTTGTTTCAAATGAGTTGGGTTTACTGTTGCTCATACGTAGGGTTAGGAATTTGAACACCTTGTGTTATTCCTAATACTAGGTATTAAACTTGTCCTGCTCCCCTATATGTGAACCTGCCTGTGAAATCCCAGCTAAAGTCATTTTCGTGATATATTGTTTTCTACATATTCTACAAATAACCTTGATGTCTTTAATACTGACTAAGGTCATTTCAACAATTACAATTTAAGTGAAATCAATAATTCAAACCAAACTAGATTGAGACTTTAACCTGGATTTTACAGACAGGGTCACATACTATTAAGCAATTATTTGGTATTACAAATATGTGCAAAAATACCATTGTTTTACAATAAAAAGTGAACCCATGCAATGTACATGGACTAGAACAGATCAGTTAAATTTATGGGTGGGCTCTTTTGACTTAAAATGTCAGTATGTTATCACTTATACAAAAGCAACCATCCACAACACCCTAGCATTATATGGAGAATTTTACACTGGCAAGTGTAATTCACATTTCCCTGTGTAAAAATGTGATTACTGCTATGATTCTACATTACAGAGAGGTCAAGGGTCATTTTAATTTAAAAAAACTGAATGGATTCCCCACAAATGATGTTATTGTCAGAAGTTTCTTAAAAGCAGCATGTAATGTATGTAAACAAAGCTTATGTAAAATATAAGTAGCTTATTTTTTACTTTTCCAAATGTTTAGTATGTTTGTCCTTTTCTGGACTGCTATGCAAGACACTTTTGGGTGGTGGAGTGAAGCCCCTCTGTCCATTAAAGTTCAACGCACCATGGCCGTGCTAAGAATGTGGAAGACTGCTTAAAGGATAATTCCGGTATTTAACACTTTGAGTCTCATTTCTGGTTTGTTTTGGATGAACTACAGTGATGGACACAGAAATTTTGACAATGGGTCGTGTCTTGAGTTTTTGACTCGTTTAGAAGCGTCTCTTGACTGCTTCAGAATGGAAGTCAATGACCATGCACAAACATGTCATTAAAACAACACTTAACGTTCATTTTCAAAACTGTACTACTCACCGAGTAGTTTGTGGTGTTCGTTGATGATTAAAAACAAATATATTGGCGCAATGTATGATTTCAATCCGTGTTATTTGCTATAGTGGAACTATTTTTTCAGATACCTCACAACCGCGTATATACTTCCGCTCTATATTTGAGTCTGAAGCATTAGCAGCACACTCGGCATGCCTGTCACGCGTCCTGCGAGAACAGCATTAGTGAAACAAAACACAAGAGCACTTTTAATAAGGTAGCCTTACATTTTTCTAACAAACAAACACTCCCGTATCAGAAATTAACAGCACAGTAATTACTGACAACGTAAAGGGTAACTGTTAGGCTATTTAAATAAAACAACGAAAATAAATGAACGAAGTTCAACAAACTAATAAAACGGTAGCATACTTTCCAAATTATGTTTATTTATAACACTTACACCATCCAATATGTTTTTTCATCAGCAGAACAATAAAGAAGATATTTGCAGAAACACCAGTGCTCTGTCATGCAAGTCAACCGATCCGCACACTTTAAGAGCTAAAGCATATATATCCAATACAACAGTAATCCCCCATAACTCCGTGTGACATATTGACGTCTTGTGAAGCACATCAATCAGTTTTTGCAAGAAACTGAACGTTATTTACAACACTATTAGCGTGAATGCCAAAGCAGGAAGCGCGCTTTCCGTTTGAGGCGATCTCTTCCACTGGTGGCGTTTGGTGGCTGTTGGCTATGGATGTTGGTCTCTCTGCGCCACCTATAGAGCGGGAGCGTGAAGCGCACTTCCTGCTTGGCAAAAGCTCTGCATTAACGCTGTGAAATATTAATATATATATATACGAATCTCAAAACTGAAAATCGAATGTCAATCCACGGAACAAATATTCAAATATTCTGGTCCAGCCCTACAAATATGGGAAAAAATTCTTCTGAGAGAAACCGAGCGAAAAAACTACAACCACATGTAAACGACCCTTTTCTGTTTCCCAGTGGCGGAGTGATATATCAGCGAGCAATGAGTCTTACAAGAGAGATCAATGGAATTTTACAAAATGCCAAATAAAACACGACAGAAACTGTATTTCGCTTCACAGCTTGTTTTTAAACATCAACGAACACCACGCACCACTCGGTGAGTAGTACAGTTTTGAAAATGAACGTTAAGTGTTGTTTTAATGACATGTTTGTGCATGGTCATTGACTTCCATTCTGAAGCAGTCAAGAGACGCTTCTAAACAAGTCAAAAACTCAAGACACGACCTTTTGTCAAAATTTCTGTGTCCATCACTGTAGTTCATCCAAAATAAACCAGAAATGAGACCCAAAGTGTTAAATACCGGAATTATCCTTTAATGTGCTGTCACACAATTTAAAACAATATTAAAACAGACATTCAAAGCTTCATACTGTATATCCTGCACAGTTTCTTAACACTGCCATCTGCTGGTGATGCCCTGAGTGTTGCATCTGTCATATATCTGCAATAAGTCTGTGCCTTTAGTGTTGGTGGTGTTTATTTTCCCTTTTTATGGTTTCAGAGCATGTAACTTCTAATGCCAGCGATAGTGAGAGTAGTTACCGTAAGTGTGTCTTCCCTTTTATTTCCTTTCATTATCACCATTTGAGTGTATTCTGTTAATCTTTTTAAACCTTATGGGGCGTTTTCCCAGACAGGCATTAGACTAGTCCAATAGATGTTAGAGCTGTCCAAACTGAAAACAACTTGCACTGACATATCTTAAAATGCATCATTGCTCTTTGTTTTGCCTCAAAATGCACACAAGTGATGTTTTTAGCAAAAGCATGTTTGTTATAACTAGTTACATTTCCTAATTAAACTAAGGTCTAGTCCTGGCTTAGGGTAATCCCTGTCCGGGAAACCACCCCCATAAGTTTCAATGCTCAATTCCCTCTCCGCACACACACACTTGCAGTCAAGATTTTGCAAAAATGTTTTATTTTATTTAGTGCTGGGCATAGATTCATCTAGATTAATCTCATACAAAATAAAAGTAATTTTTTGCATAATATATGACTTTGTGCTGTGTAAATATTATGTATATTAAAACACATACATGTACATTTAAGAAATGTTTTATTATAAATATATAATATAATATAAAAATATACATAAATATATATACACATGTAAATATTTCTTAAATACATACATGAATGTGTGTGTATTTATATATACAAAATTACACACAGCACAAACTCGTATATAATATGTTATGCAAAAAAATACTTTTATTTTGTGTGAGATTAAATCTAGATTAATCTATGCCCAGCACTATTTTTATTTAAAGAAATGCTTTAATGTTCTAGGACAAAAGACAAAGCAAACCAGATAGCAAAAACATAAATAGCAAAATCAAATAAACAACAGAAATCTTTCTCTCTACCCATATAAAATGGCAATATTAAGTAACAATCCTTCAGTGCGTTATACTTTATAGCTTGGTTTGTTATTCATGATAGTTTTATGTGACAATACAGGTGCTGACTTTGTTATCTGTGCACCTTGCTACTTAGTGATCAGGCCAAGGACACAACACATTATGCCCTAGCCCTAGAACATTATCTTAAAAATATCATTACACAGGCTTTCAAACAATAGTTTAATAAACCACGGCCATGCACATTGAGTGGTCTTAAAAACCTCTTGAACTTTTCTTAAATGCTGCAAGCCTCTTAAATCTAACTCATTTGAATAGTGCTAAAACAATTGTATTTGATGTTGAGAACAGTAAACTCTGAACAGCACAGTATGTATTGAATTCAGTAAACTGTTTTTATACAGTGACTAAGTAAAACATTCAGGAAAATTTAATTTAGAGGTAAATACTACCCGAATTCAATTACATGGATTCATTTTCTGTTTACAAGGACATGTTGGTTATTAATTCTAGGAGCTTTTTCAATAAGTAGTGCATGTACAGTTCAGTTCATAGCAATTAACTTAATCTGGGTTTATGCATGCATGCTGGATAAATGAGGTGTAGGGTGAAGTGTATAATTTTGGTGAAATTGTGAAGTGTATAATTGTTACAATTATACCAAATTATTACCTTTTTTAATACTTATTAAAGTCAAATAAGTGTGTGTCGAAACAGTTTAGTGCTGAGTTAATTGCAATTAATCTCATACAAAATAAAAGTAAGTTTTTGCATAATATAAATATATATATATATGTGTGTGTGTACTGTGTGGACAGTAATTAGTATGTATATTTAAACACACACACATACATGTATACATTTCAGAGATTTTGTATATCTTTTTTAAATGTTTTTTTAAATATAGAATATTTAAAAATATAAATATATATATATATATATATATATACATGTGTTTGTTTTTTTAAATACATAACAAAAAATGTGTGTGTGTTTATATACATAATAATTACACACTTATATATTATACAAAAAAATAACTTTTATTTTGTATGCGATGAAAATTTGAACAAACATTGCTCTGCCTGTTTTGATTATTCCAAACATCCCATCACAGAAGTGATGGTGACTGGAGATTTTGGGAATGTTCTGTATATATAAAAAAAAGAGTCATTTTTGTATTTTCTTAATATATGTGACAAATTAACACTTTTCCTTTAACTTTTATAGTTTTACTATATATAATACATGAGGATTTTATGCTAACTTAAGTGGTTTTGTCTGTACTAGGTGGACAGGAAGACTATGTTCTTTCTTATGAGATGGTCACACAACAGGAAGGTAATCATCTTTTACAACATTTAAGAGTTTCCATATACAGTATATTGTGATAAATTAGTTTTTAAAACTTAATCGTGTGGGGTGTTGTTGAATAATTGTTTATAAGATTCTTATCGTGCTTTACAGTAAATTACTCTCGTCCGGTCATTATCCTCGGACCAATGAAAGACCGAATTAATGATGATCTGATCTCCGAGTTTCCCGACAAGTTTGGATCCTGCGTTCCCCGTGAGTACCTAACTTTGAGTGGACTTTTACCTAATTATCTTGCACCAATGTTGTCGTCATTATTTGCATATCCTGAGATGGACACCGTTCTGTCCACAGACACGACTAGACCAAAGCGAGACTATGAGGTTGATGGCAGAGACTATCATTTTGTTATATCAAGAGAGCAAATGGAAAAAGACATTCAGGATCATAAGTTCATTGAAGCAGGTCAATATAACAATCACCTGTACGGGACGAGCGTGCAGTCAGTACGAGAGGTTGCAGAAAAGGTAAGCAATTTCAGCGTTGTTAGGAAGTAATAAAAAACTTATGGCTGTAATAAAAAAGCGTTTCTTATGACCTGTTGATTTGCATCATGCACTGTTTCCTAATTTTTTTCTCTCTTGACAATCTCTTTCTTTTCTTTTTTTAAGGGCAAACACTGCATACTGGATGTCTCTGGCAACGCCATCAAACGACTTCAGTTAGCACAGCTCTACCCTATTGCTGTGTTTGTGAAACCAAAATCAGTGGAGAATATTTTGTACGTTATTTTGTAAACAAACAAATAGGTTTTAAAATCTGATTAAAACCAAGAAATATATAGATGTTTAAATTCTGTAAAAATGTAACATTTATATAAAATAAATAACTCAAGCCATTAGCATTAAATTAACATTTATTTTACAGGAGAGCTCTTCAGTCTCACTATAAACAGAATACACAACAGATGCATAACTTGATCATTGTTAAATGATTGGTTTTGAAGTGAAGATACTATTAAATTATTTTGTGTGTCCTTCTTAGAGAGATGAATAAGAGGTTACTAGAAGAACAAGGCAGGAAGACTTATGACAGAGCTATGAAGCTGGAGCAAGAGTTTCTAGAGCACTTCACCGGTAAGAAAGAATTAATGAATAAGTGATTGCATTTGACCCCTTTATTTGTCTTATGACCCATTTATGTAATCTTCTGTTTATCAGAACTTTCACATATCTCTTCTTATCAAATTTGTCCCTTGCATTTCTTTAGCCATTGTACAAGGGGACACATTGGAAGAGATCTACAACCAGGTTAAACAAATCATCGAGGAGCAGTCTGGACCGTACATTTTGGTACCAGCCAAAGAGAAATTGTGAGATGGCTGGAGACAAAAGAAACGTTTCTTTTTTGTATTATTTTTCTTTCTGTATTCTTTTTTATACTTACCTGGCCTGCTGCTTGCATTGGCTTTCTGACCCCCAAGCATAGGAAATAAGTTTTCTTTGGATTGGCTTGGGTTCGGGCTCATGGTGGTTTTTTCAGCCACCTGTTTCTCATGCCTCTCTGTAAGACTGCTGTCTAGATCTCGCACCCCAATCTCTGCATTCGTCCTCCAGTGGGGCGAGATTTTTCTGACTTTACTGGACAGATTGAACGGTACGATTCCTTAATGTTTAAGGGAGGTGATTTACTCGAAGGAAAAACAATTGCATCGTATACATTTTGGTTTGTATGTTTTCTTACCTAATATGAACAGAGGTTAATGTTTTTTTTATGTTTCTTGACACCCTGAAAACACAAGAGGCAACACTTTGCACGTTTCAGCGTTACGAGCATGTTTCAGACTATTGTTTTTTTTTTTATTGACACGTGTTCTTATGGTTTCGTCAGATGGATTTACACTACACGAATTACACGCACCGTAATTATTTTGTTTATCTTTTTATCTCGTAAGATGTCCCATTCGCTTTACTCAACTGATTTCACAAGTGCACAAAGAGGACAAAAACATTTGGCACAAAATTCTTTTTATAATAAATGTCTATTTGTACATTTTAATAAAGGTGCATATGAGAGTAGCTTTTAGTAAAGGTGAAAAGGAACTGCTTACTATTACCTTTATGTTTCGAAAACCAGGTGATGACATATTCTTACTTCTGAAAACAGCAATGCAAATAAGAGAGTATAAATTGTAATGTATATTCAACCCTCGGTATACTGCCTATTTTGTTATAATAAAAGTCTATATTGAGCTTTTTAATTAAACTACACCAATGGGAATTATTTTCTTTATTAATGTTAAACATACATGCATATGAATATGTATGTAAATAAATGGATATATGTAAGTATAAATGGATATAAATCTATATTTTGTTTTACTTATACAACCATTTCTTTAGTTGCTTTTGGTTGGTTTTTATGCAAAAGACACTTTCACGGGACACTTGAGCTACATGGTGGTGTTTATATTGCAAGCTGAAAACTCAAGTTGGCAGTTTGTATAGTCTCCAGCCCTCTCTCTTGTGTAGTTATATCATAGATACTTTTTTCATGTGACATGCATGATTTCTCCAAGCAATAGTTGTTACACATTAAATATGAGCGAGAAGCGGGGCAGAGGGCTTCTGTTTTTAACAGAGGTTGTGAAAACTTTTAGAGTTAGCATGAATTGTAAACGTTAGAGGCTTGTAGATTCTTGCCTCCGTGTTTGTGAACTTATTGATTGCCCATAGCTGAAGAGAGATTTGCTTTGCCACTCTCTAACGCGAGCTTTTAATTCTCCACCAGAGGGCGCACTGACAGCATCCCTCGGAAATGATTGTTTACTAAAAGATTGCATCTCTAACTTGTCACCATTGCTTTCTAACACATTTTTGACTGGATTGTGTAAATAATCTGCCAACTTGATTCATTCCATTTGTCAAAGAGGAGAACAGCTAATAAAAAAATTTCTCATACATGGTGTTTTTGAATGTACCTTTTTTCATTGTTATAAGTAACTAAATTATTTTCTAAATACTTTTTAAAGATACTACAGAGCATAACAGTCCTTATCAAACAAAGATATAAATAATTGTTCTGGCACAAATGCAAGCTATTTAAATCCAAAACATGTTTATTACTTGAACAGTTATATTTCCGCTTATAGGTTTAACTGTTGTATGTCATGATGCTGACCTGATGGTCTTAAAACATGTCTGCATCCTGTTGTAAAACAATGATGACTGCTTTGGCAGAGATTTTTGGGAACATGACATTTTTATAAGTTTTCTGCATTTCACAAGGATAACATTCCTCAAATAAATATTTTAAACCTATCACATGATACATACGCTATTAAATCTCTGAACTCTTGACAGTCAACAAAAGTCTAAAGTACAGTAATATTGCCAGTCCCTTTTGAAAACGTGTATTTTCCTTTTTATTATTTAATTTTTTTATTAATACCTGGCTTATGTGACGCGACCTATCCATGCCAGGTATTTTTCCCTTCATTCTCTTTTGGAAAAGGTGGAGTTTCCAAGAATGAAAGACCCCTCTGTGTGCACCTTGGACCTCCGCCCGTCTCTTGGACGTGTCAATTTAAGCCTAGGCAAAACCTGGTCACCTTACAGTCTATAAATCTTGAAACCTCCTGTGCTTCGAGATATCTCAAAACCTTTTATGACAAGCCGTAGAGTAATTTCCGTCCGTGTTGACGAGCTGAGCTGTATTTTGGACTTTGAAATCTCGACTCTCAAATATAAACCTAGAAGTCTTGAACTGCCACACATCTGCGCACGCGGGACTTAGAGATGGGCAGTTGGGTTTTCCTGAGTATTCTGCTTGTCGCTGCGCATTACGGTAAGAGCCTTAAAAATGGGATATTCATATATTATGTAGGCTAGTTTAATAACATGCAATATGATTTAAAATTTTTATTAGCACTTAAAAAATCAAACTATTCATTGGTTAAAGAAATTTAATATTATATTATAAATCAACTGCTGCAGTGTCGGGACAGAGTACGGTAAGGTGGTGCACTATTTCATCCACGGAAGAGGACAAATGCAAAGCCATGGCGGAGGCCTTCACCAGTGCGTCAATACGGCCAACACTGCGCTGTGTCCTCGCCTCATCTAAAGCCGAGTGCGCTCAAAAACTCACTGTAAGTAGGCTACACTATTCTGTATATTTAATATGACATATTTAACAAAAAGACGTCAAGGAAAATCTAGTAACGTTCTGTAAAATGTGTTTTTTTTTGTGAAAAAATTACTGTTTATTAAACAGTAAATTGTAGTAGTCCATGAATACTGCACTGAATGTAGGCTGATACCGTAATAGTTAGGCTTCAATATTGTAAAGTTTAAAAAAATACTTTAGAATCTAAGAATTTTACTTTTTAATATAGCAAATACTAAAGTTTTTTTTTTTTATTCATGTGGGCTGACTAAAAAAGTAGCATGAAGTAAAAGAACAGATAGATCATATCTTATCCACTGGATGCAGATATAATAAAACAGATGTTGATCAAATGTTCTGGTTTCCAAGGGAAACAAGCTTATATAGCATACAAGTTTTTTTAAATCTTAAATAACAAAGTTTTTCTGTGAGGGTTTTGTTTATGGGTTATGGGAAGGGGATTGAATATTCTACAGTTTGCATGCGTGTGTAATAGGCATAGGCCGGATACCGGTTTCAAGGTATATCAAGGTTTCAAACAGTTAAGGTTTCAAAACCACTAAAATGTTTTGTGATACCGTCTCCAAGGTAGGTATAAGCTGTGTTTATAAAAAAAAACTCAGTAAATCATTAAGTCGTGTGATTGAGTTGATGTTTAATAATATACATTATACAATAATATACAGTAATATACATTACGAGAATATTATTTATTTTTTGAAAGCATATTATAATTTAAAGGCTTTATTTTTACCGGGCATTTGAAAATAACACATTTTAGTGTTGCAATAGCAAAACCGCAATTAGTTTTCGATGAAGGTTATTATTCCGCCAGAATATACCAGCCCATGGTAATATATCAAACATTTTTTCATTTTTTTATCGAAAAAGCTTATTAAATAATGTGCATTTGTGAACAACTTTGACAGAAAAAAGAAGTTGATGCATTTTCAGCCACTGTTAAAGACATCTATGACAATGGGAAACAAACCAGCTTCAAAATTGCAGCCGGAGAGTCTGGAGCAGATGGTATGTAATGTTGCATTATTTTAATGGCATGATTCCATATGTCACTTTGACTGTACTGTAGAGATCATGCTAATTGTACCTCTGAACCCTGGTGAAATGCATATAGATATAATAATTCAATGTCATAATTAGGTTAATTATTAACAGTTAGTGCCTGTATCCTTATTTTAACGATATTCAATTCAATGCAAATGTTGATACATTGTAGCGCATTTCAAAATTTCACATTGAAGTAAAGCAATATAAATAATTAAAGACATTATGCATGTGGATTTAGCATTAATGATTTATTATCAAAAATATTAAAGTTCGTCATGTCGGGAGTGTATATCAGTTGTTTATTGCCTCTAATGAATGTCCATTAGGCTATAATATAGTGCACTGTAAAACAAACCTGTTAAAACAACCTGGTTTTGCAGGTCAATTCGACCTACTATTTTAAAAGGGACATTTCACAAGACTTTTTTAAGATGTAAAAGAATTGCTTAAAATACCATATAGATAATTTATTATAACATGTTAAAAATGCCACTTTGTAGTTGTGCACTAAATGGCAGTGCTGTGGTTGGATAGTGCAGATTAAGGGGCCGTATTATCCCCTTTTGACATCACAAGGGGATCCAAATTTCAATGACCTATTTTTCACATGCTTACAGAGAATGGTTCACCAAAACTAAGTTACTGGGTTGATCTTTTTCACATTTTTTATGTTGAAGAGCACTGAGGACCCAATTATAGCACTTAAACAAGGAAAAAGTCATATGATATGTCCCCTTTAAGTTTTGACCTGTTATAAGTTGACATAACTTATAAAAACAAATTGAAATTATTTAACTTATATTTTTATGTTACTTTAAAGATTTTGCTGAATTTACAAAAAACGCTACATTTTCACAAGTCACTCAATGTTTCTTCTTTTAATGGCTACAGGGAAAGGAATAACCTACTATGGTGTCGCTGTGGTAAAAAGGGCAAATTCGGCCATCAACATCAACAACCTAAAAGGGAAGAACTCTTGTCACACAGGCAAGCACCGTACAGCTGGCTGGAACATCCCTGTAGGGTATTTAATTGATAGTGGAAAGATGTCTGCAATGGGATGTGACATTTCCCAAGGTACTCCTTAGATGTGCTGCCGTGTTAAACTGTCAAACTGATTTGGCTGTTATCAGATGGAAAAGTATCTTGTGGTTTACATTGCCTTGTTAGGGTTTGCTGACTTCTTTAACGCCAGCTGTGTCCCGGGGGCTAAAGACGACCCCCCATCCTTGTGTGAACAGTGTGCCGGAGATGGGACAGGAAAATTTAAGTGTGACGAAAGCAACAGCGAGAAATACTACTCATATAATGGAGCATTCAGGTATCATATCAAATAAAAACATTATCTGCTTGTTAAGTTATGACGTAAGGAATACTGTTTTTAGGGTACAAGCCTCCACTCATTTCAATAGAAGGCGTTTATGAGCACTGTTTATTCATATTACACATTTACGTGAAAATTGTAAAAAACTCAAAGTGTACACTGCCGTGTCCAGGCTCATGGAGTCACCGACACCAATATATTAACAATTTGTAAAAAAATCCATGTCCATGAGTTCATGTCTGGTCATCTCGGATTTTGTTATGGAAATAAAAAATATTATAAGTGCATATTACAGTGATTTTTTGTTATTTTGCTATGGCATTTGAGATAGGTTGGACCCAGAAGCGGTGCATGACGTCAGACTTAACAAGTGGTTTCACAATACCCAAAGTTATTCTGTATATTTGTAGCAATGATATATGAAATAATTTAAAGGGGACAGAGAATGAAAAAACATTTTTACCTTGTCTTTGTTGAATAATGGTAGTCTACCCACATTCACAAACATACAAAAAGTGCTAGACATGCTAAACATCTCAGTCTCATAGAAATTCCTCTTTTAGAAATGTCAGCCAGAAAACGGCCCAATCTGAAAAACTGATGCGTATGACATCACAGGCATCTAACTGCCCCTCCACTTTAAAATAATTGGCTACATTTTTTGAGTGGCACCAAAGTCAGCCAACCAGTAATGAGATTGCAAGTTAAGCCAGTAGGGGGAGCCAAATAGGTGCAAAACCACTTGTTTAAAATCCCCCACCCTAATAGAGCTATCTGAGAGAGGTTTTTAGGAAGCTTCTAAGGCATTACAGACCCAATCAAAAACATTTTTGTCTACATGTCACATCACAGAACAAGGATAAATACTCCGTTCAATCATTCTATGTCACCTGTAAGCATGTCAGTTAACTGTTGTTTTTGGTTCTGTAGGTGCATGGTCGATGGTGCAGGAGATGTTGCCTTTGTGAAGCACACTACTGTAGGCGAGAACACTGATGGTACAGATACACTCTAAATATATTGTGAATGGCACAAGATCATGATGTTCTCTATGAAACTGTTTAAATAATAACAATGATTTTTCTTGTATGTTGTTGTATACAATGAACTGTATGTTTGTGTGTTTTGACTCAGGTAAAGGGGAATCATGGGCTCAAGGGCTTAAGTCAGATGACTATCAGCTCTTGTGTCAGGATGGTACTCGTAGTCCAGTTAAGGATTATGAAAAATGTAATCTGGCCAGAGTTCCATCAAGAGGCATTGTGGTCCATAATGACATCAGTAGTTCGGTGGTTTACAACATGTTGCGTGAAGGGCTGGTATGATTATTTTTAAATACCGGAGACTTTTGTGTGATAGTAAAATGCATGTTTTATTGATTCAAGCATGTAGCCTATGTATTTTTTCTCTTTAGCAAAAGTCTGGGTTCTCCTTGTTCTCCTCATCGTCATTTGGTGGGTCAAACCTGTTATTCAGTGATGATTCAACAACATTTATTGAAGCTGGAAAGGAAAACTATATTGAGTGGATGGGCCGTAGATACTATGACGTACTTAAAGCTATGGACTGTTCAGCGTCTGGTATGTAAATGTTTGCGTCTTTGTTAAACTACAAAAAATGTTGTATTTATAATGTTTATTTCTCTGTGTGTAGACGTTCCTTCTGACCTTCGCTGGTGTGTCTTGTCTTATGGAGAGCAGCAAAAATGTGCAGACATGGCCGTGGCATTTAACAGCAAAAGTTTGGTTCCCAAGATTAAGTGTGTCTTTGGCACATCTGTGGAGGATTGTCTAAAGAAAATTAAAGTATGAAAATCAAGACAATTTTGTTCAAATTTTCCCCCAACTGTGGAACCAAAGCATTTCTTTTTCCATATAATGAGAGAAAATGACAGCTGGGGGTGTCTAGCTCCATAAAAGCAAGATGAAAGTATCATGAAATAATCTATTTTTAAAGCCATATGATATTTGTGTGTGAAAAAAACTGGCTGAAAGGGAAGACATTGTTCACTGAAAATCCTCTCTGTCTGTCCAAAGTGACCAGTATATTTTGACACACTGGAAATTCACACTGGTTTGCAATGACATGTAATTTTCTGTAAACTTTGACTTTAACTATCAGACTCGCTTACTCAGTATTAATCTAAATCCTATGTTTTCCTGTAGAACAAGGAAGCTGATGCCATTACTCTTGATGGAGGTTACATCTACACAGCAGGCAAGAGTTTTGGTCTGGTACCTGCTGTTGGGGAAAGCTACACAGGTTAGAGCCATATATCAATACTGTACCAAATACAGGTTCGAATCCTGCAGAATACGCCAAAACTGTTAGATCAGGTCTCCACACCAGACAAAATAAAAAATGTACGATCCAGCCCCAGACGCCAGATCACGTCAGAAGATATAAATTTACTCATTACTCATGGATGGGGGGGTAGTTTTTAAGGCATTTAATAAAATACATTAATTTATCATAAATTCTGTGTAAGTATTATACCTAAAAAAATAAGGCTACTATCAACAGCACTATGTTGTATAATATAATATGTTTTATTTAAATAAAGTTTTATGTCATACATTTTCTTTGGGGGGCCGTGAAGGGATGCACCATACCCAAGGAGGGCACACACTAATAAAGTTTGAGAACCACTGCTGCATAGTATAACTGTTTGGGTTACACATTTTAATCTAGGAGAGATGTACTGTAAGTAGTACCCAACAATGTTTTATTTATAACTGATGATTCATTGCAAGGACTTTTCACAAGCCAGTGTTATTCTCCCTGTGTTTTAGGAGACACTGATGGCAGTATTTATTACTCTGTTGCTGTGTTGAAAAAGAGTAACAGTAACATCCAGAGATTCAGTGACCTCAAGGGCAAGCGCTCTTGTCACACAGGTTATGGCAGGACTGCAGGCTGGAACATTCCCATGGGTTTGCTTATAGAGAAAGGCCTTATCAGACCACAAAAATGTGAAGTACCTAAAGGTACCTATTTTTGCAATACAAAAGTTTTTTGTCGTACACTGACATAAATGGCATGTGTTATTCTGCTATACTTAATGTTTGAATCTGTCCTAGCTGCTGGGGAATTCTTCCAGTCATCCTGTATACCTGGAGCTAACCAGCCTGGTATCCCCAGCAACTTGTGCGAGCAGTGCATTGGAGACTCCAGTGGTAAAAACAAGTGTGAGAAAGGTCAAGACCTGTATGATGGTTATAATGGAGCCTTTAGGTAAATGGAGATTAGAAAGAGTACCTTAAACTTTGTTTCTTCTCCTTTGAGTAAATAGTTCATCACGGTGTCCATTTATATTCCCAGGTGCCTTGTTGAAGATCATGGTGATGTGGCCTTTATTAAACATTCCACTGTATTCCAGAACACAGATGGTGCGAAAATTAGTTGCTTTAAACCATTAAATTATGTCTATTATATGCAAGTAGTTAACAATTACTTTGGTAGTATTCTTATATCAGAATTGGTATTTCCAGGAAACAATACAGAACCTTGGGCGGTACACCTGCAGTCCCGGGACTTTCAGCTGCTTTGTTCTCACGATTCTCGTGCTGAAGTGACTCAGTATAGTAAGTGCAACCTGGCCCGTGTCCCCTCCCATGCTGTAATGATACGACCCTGTACCAACCATCACGTTATCTTTGGCCTTTTGGACAAAGCCCAGGTAACACACAGAACTCCAAATGACTTTTCCGCATTTTTAGTGCAATATGGAGATGGATATTGGAATTGTCTCATTTTACATGACTTTTGGTTTGGATCTTTCAGAGCTTTTTTGGAGTTAATTCTGCCTCAGGCTTCAAGATGTTTGAATCCAAAGATTATGAGGGAACAGATCTGATTTTCAAGGATTCAACCATCACCTTGATTGGCGTGGGAGAGAGGAAGACTTATGAGGATTGGCTTGGCAAAAGTTACCTGGATGCAGCGGTGGCCATGGAGTGTTCAGCTTCCTCAACAGGTATTATCAGTTTGCAACCTTGTGTAACACCTCACTTTTAATAGTGTCTTATTAGTTGGATAATTTTGATGTTAAAGAAGACAATAATTTGTAAAATAGATGTATAATTTCAAGGCATCCTCATTTTTCCAATGTGTAAATGTAACATTCAATTGAATTTATCATCTCAGATAGCAACAATGATGCGATGACCCTTTACAGAACTCTCTGTACCAGAGCATTTAAATGCCAAATTTTAGTCACTAGTCTTCATTTTGTGTGCATTTGTTTCTCTCTTTCTGCAGTGTTTTCCTTATCTTCGGTATTGTTGATGACCATTGTGAGCTCCCTGGTCTCTCTGTTGACTTCGTAGCAGGTCTGCTAGCCAAAGCAGGGGAGTCACCTCTCTTTGACTTCAGCCTTCATACCCATACCAAAATGTTTTAAGGATTTAATTTAAAATCAAGCTGTAAAATCAACAATAATGCACTTTATCTGTCTAGTATTTGTTTCTTCTGAATATAATACACAGTGCATAAATATGAAAGGGTCTGGGTCTGGGGGAAATTTAAAGGTCCAATTTAAAATAGGTAATACAATAAAAAAAAGAGAGTAGACTAAGAACTAATCATTTAAAAAAAAAAAACATATGTGTTTTTTCTCCTTTTTGATTGCCGAGGGCAATAGCCATACTTTATCAGTGCATATGCTTTAACATATTTATTGCATGCTGTTTATTGCAGCGTTTAAAACCTATATTTTATTATTGTGTGCACATGCCATATCAGGGAATATGCTGTGCAAAGCACTTTTCTCTATTATATATTTAAACAAGACATGCACGTTATTGAAAATAGTATGCACTGGAGCTGTACTACTGAATGGATTGAATTGAAATGGTTGTTTTCCTCATGTATTCTCTCCTAAGCTGAAAGCATATGGAAATTAGTTGAATGTTCAATATAAGCAATTTCGCTTTTATTATGTATTCAAATGTTTTTAATGCTTTTAAATTCAAAGTAACTTTTTAGTAATTTGATAGATCATCGACCTTGGATATGATACACTGAGCAGAGAATTGCTTTCAAAAGTTGGGAATACATCTTAAGTTACAAACCCTTGTTTCTTCATTCTGTTAAAATTATTGCAATGCAAATGTACAATCCCAACAACCTCAAACTGTAGTAATACTTTCAATATCTACAAGCAAATGAGGCTTAACAACTGACCTTAATGAAAAAAAAATGATTTAAAGATTTTTGCTTGATTTCTCAGTGGGTTCCTTTGGCCTGCTTTGTTCTTACTGCAGTCTGAAATTTAGATGTCTGTTTAATAACATTTTGACTTGCATATCTCTTTGATTGGCATTTCACTACTTCCCTTGTTAATTTTAAGTGTTCCTAAAATAGATTTATTTTTATATGTTGTTCAGATACCATATCAGTGTATATGTGCTGACACATTAATGTCATACATTAATGCTTGCTTTGTTGGATTTTTTCAATTAAGTGATCCAGTTATAACTAATATTTAGTTGCCAGGCCAGTGCGTCTGCTCAAATATTATCTTACATGAGCTTTTTACTCTTCCTAAATAAACAATAAACATGCATTAAAAAATGTTGGTTGTCTTTCATTGCTGCTTTGGCAAATTCTAAATCATATGACTTACAGTATAATAATGTATATATAGGATTTCTTGTTAGACCAAATTAATATCAACAAATCAAATATTTTATGACTGTTTATTCTCAACTAGATTTACTTTTTGAGGTCCAAATACTGAGAAAGTAAGGATGTTTTCATAGGTGCCTTTTTATAATGAATTAAACACATAGGGGTTTGCAATGGTTACTTTTTTAAATAATTAACTGTATCTTTCAGATTAGCACCATCTGCAGATCATTTTACTATGGTTTAGACCAGAGGAATTTAACTTTTTCTGACCAAGAACCCCTTAATAGATAGAGGAGGAGCAAGGACCCCCAGTACATTAAAGTATGAGATTAAGCATTTTGATATGACTGGATTTACATATTTTGATGGTTACAAATAAAGTTATTTTTGGAATACAGTACACAGTTTGCTTAATAGATTTTAATGTGTGCTCTTCATCTTAAATAAGTTTTAATGTTTATTATTAGCCCATTAATGCACTTTTAATGCATGCCTAAATTTTTTTATTATTTTAAATTCAAATAATATTTGGAGGAGACCCAGTACCACCATGGACCCTTAAAGGCATAGTTCACCCAATTTTTTTATTTGATTTATTAAACAAAAAATGAAATGCACACATTTGTCATAACACAATAAAGTAAAAATGGTCCTTAATGTAAAGCACAACTTCACTTCTAGTGAATTGGCATTGTCATTAGATTATTATTATTTTAAATTACATATTATTATTATTATTATTATTATTATTAATAAAACAACTGCAACAAATAAACACCCTTTAAGAAGGTACAATACAAATTTGCAATCACAATAAAACGCATACAGATAGGAATAACATAAGGGTAAGTAAATGATGACAGGGTTTTCAATTTTGGGTGAATTATTAAAAGGGGTCCTTCTTAAAGGCTCAAGGTGTAGCCTAAACTGTATATACTGTACTGTTTATCATTAAAACCTAGTGTGAGCAAAGGAAATTACTGAAAAGTATTGTAATTAATTAAAATAACATTGTTTTTTCGCAAAAAGATAAATTATACAATATTGCCTGTAAGAATGTTTAATTTAGTTTAAATTTTAATTTATTGTAGCCTAACTACACTATTCAACATTTAAAGTGGATCAAAAAAGTTTATCAAAGTTGTCCTAAGACAAGAAAGGGTATTGTTCAAAATTATAAGACAACTTTTATTAAAGGGTTTGGTCCACTTCAAATGTTGACTAGTATATGTGAATTTTATTGATTTATTTATGTTTAACAAATTGAAAAAATCTGTTAAAATAAAATTTTAAGCGAAATAATTTATTAAATTATTTATTTTTATCTTTGATTTATCTAATTGAAAGAAAAAGATCTTACGTTCAATTTGAGACTTTTATTTTAAACGTAGGAGGCCATTTTGAGTAACTGCTGTTGGTGTACTTCACAACACCACCGCTGTTTTCAAGTTTGCAGGTATTTCAAAGCGCTTTAATGTCTCGTTTTAAAAGAGGAGCACATGTGGACTCTCGAGCAGGATTTAGACAGGAGAAGGAAGACTGTCCTGTCCCATATGGATTATTAAAATCTGCTAGAAAGAGTGGACAGCTCAATTTATCCGGGCGCGGTCTCACTGAAGGTAAGTTAATGTAATTTATATAACACTTTCTGTTTATGCCTTAATCAGACAAAATATCACCACGGTAACCATGGTTTCCGCTGCAGAACATCTTTTAAATAACGTTTTATTATGAAAAAAATTAAACCAGCTGATAAGGATTTTTAAAGCCTCTGTTAGTGTGTTAAAGACCCATATTAACAAATTATTCGTTTAACGTTACACACATAATAAGTAACTTAGTGACTGTATTGTTTTGATGGGATCCGTGGTGGTTACCAAGGTGAAAGTCATGGTTGGCATCTTTTTGGTTTTGAGTTATACGGTTTAAGTTCCACGTAGGTTGACGTCATACGCCGATCGATCTGCGCAGCGACGCATGGATTCGAACACCGCTAATTTGAATGTTATTGGCTTTAGTTCCTAAGAGTGTGTGGAGGTTGAACTTAGACACACCTGAAGAAGCCCAGCAGAACTTGTCTTTTGGAGCCGCAGATCGCTGGTGGGAGCAGACAGATTTAACCAAACTTCTGTTGTCCTCCAACAAACTTCAAAGCCTCTCTGATGACGTCAAACTGCTCTCTGCACTGGTTGTCCTGGATGTAGGTCTCCACACCTCTCATTTTGTTTAAAATGTTATTATTAAATTTAAAGTGGACATTGATTGACAGCATATTCTGTTTTGTACCTTAAAATAAAAACAGAGTTCTTATTTACCAGCTTGGTGTTGTATTTACAGTAAGACTATGGAAACAGTATACTTCTTATTAAGTCTTGTTAATAGAAACAATACAATCAATGTAACTATTTTTTTAATAAACTACTATTTAGTTTCCCTTACTAGATTAGATTAGATTACATTACATGACATTATTATAATAATAAATATTAATATTATAAATATTTTAAAGGGACACTCCACTTAAAAAAATAGGCGCATTTTCCAACTACCTTAGAGGGAAACAATAGATTTTTACAGTTTTTGAAATCCATTCAGCCGATCCGGGCCTGGGTACCACTTTTAGCATATCGTAGCATAATCCATTGAACCTGATTAGACCATTAGCATCGCGCTCAAAAATGACCAAAGACTTTTGATGTTTTTCCCGTTAAAGATTTGACTCTTTTGTAGTAAGTCAGTGACAAAAACGGTTTGGCAAGATGAGAAATTCAAACAATAACATTTGCACCATTTTTATGAAAGTTAAGACTGAATGGACCTGAAAATGTTAAATGGAAAATGTTAAAGGGATAGTTCGGCCAAAAATGATATTAAACCCATGATTTACTCACCCCCAAGCTGTCCGAGTTGCATATTGTTTTTCAGACAAACACATTTTCGGATATTTTAGAAAATGTTTTAGATCTTTCAGTTGATTAAATGTAATGTTACGGGGTCCACAACCTTCAAGTCCAAAAAAAGTGCGTCCATCGTTCACAAAATAAATCCAAACAGCTTCAGGAGGATGATAAACAAAGGTCTTCTGAGGGTAATCCGCGCGGTGTTGTTGTAGAAATATCCATATTTAAAACTTTATTAACGTAAATAACTACCTTCCGGTAGCGCCGCCATCTTAGTCACGTCCGCATTCAGGATGAGAGCTTACGCAGCCTACAGAGGCTACTCTGCTGATGCTCTGTGCCCCCGCCCTCCAAATTTGTCATACGTTACTAAGAAAAGTGCGTACACTACGCTAATACTCTCTCCTGAATACAGAGGAGTCTAAGATGGCGGTGTGTTTGTCTAAAAAACGATGGACATATGCAACTCGGACAGCTTGGGGGTGAGTAAATCATGGGTTTAATATCATTTTTGGCCGAACTATCCCTTTAATGCTTTTTTGTAATATTTGTCCTGACATATGCTGAAAACAGATCTAAATAATCTTTGACAAATGATGTAAAAATGTATGTAAAAAAATCATATTTGACTATCATAATGATTATATTTTATTCAACCTTTTATGAATATATTTATATTTTCATTTTAAAAATACTAGTTACACCAATTGACACACAGCGGTTACACCACTTTGACATTTTTGCAATTATCCCCCAAATATTCTTTCAAAATAAAATAAAACCAGAATTTTTAGACTTGGTCCTCAAAAAAGAGAATGTATGCAAGTAATCTGCTAATTTATTTTGAAAATAATATGCCTATTTTCAAAAAAAGTGTCCCTTTAAATACCTGATTCTCACTGGTAAGTTACAGCATCCCAAGGTCTGTTGTCCCCTGATAACAACCTCTAAAACTCACAACACCCCACAACCCCCTTAGTGTGATACAAGAAAGGTTTTTATTTTGAGATAATTATGTTGTATATTTACACTGGGATCCAAGAGACTGCCACCTACTACCAATAATGCTTATATAATGCATTTTTAATACTCTTTAATCATAACAAATTACAGTTGTGTATTATCATCATAACTTTAAATTATGTTTAACGAAACTTAGCATGAATTTAAAAAAATGTTTAATGTCCTACTTTTGCTTTAATGATAGCATACACTCAGGCTGTCATAGAAAAAGAGATTTTAGAAGTATTAAAAGACAAAAAATGTATTTAGTTTTTCCCTGCCTTTTTCCAGATACATGACAATCAACTAAGCTCACTACCAGAATCCATTGGAGAACTAGAGCAACTGCAGAAGCTCATACTGAGGTATTCTTTTGGCTCCACTATACTGTACAATAGTACAAAGCACACAGTTCCTTATGTCTGTGTCCTCTCTACAGTCATAATAAACTGACAGATTTGCCCGCCGGTCTCTGGAGACTTACGAATCTACGATGTCTCCATCTGCAGCAGAACCAGATGGAACGGCTTCCACAGGATTTAGGGCAGCTGATTCATTTAGATGACTTTGTAAGTGATTGTGATCTTTTGGTCCTGAACAGCCAAACAAAACGGTTTACAAATAATGCTTCTTTTCATATTTTTAGCTAGTAATATCTAACAAATTAGATTCATATCTTCATGAAATAATCCACAGGTGTCCGATTAGTTGTAAACTATAGTTAAATTAGTTATATTTGTGAAATCTGTGATATTGCTTTGAAGAACATTGAGTGAAATATGTGAACTTTAATGTATTTTTCCACCTGATAGGATGTCTCCAACAATCAATTAACGGATATTCCGGAAAGCCTTTCAAAACTGACCAATCTTGTCAAACTGAATTTGTCCTGCAATAGGCTGAAAAGTCTCCCTCCTGCAATCAGTCAAATGAAAAGTAAGTCTGTCTTAAACTGGTTAGATGTCAGGTACATGATCATGTCCAGTCAGCTGGGCTGGGTTTCCCGATAACGATTAAACTTAGCACTTAAGAGCGCTTTCTACGAGCTACTTAACGAACATTCGTTGTTCATTTACGTGCGTTTCCCAAAGATGCACGTGAAACGATCGCTTGCAGCTGGGTTTTAAGTGCTACTTATGAGTCGCTATCCGTTTGTCAAGTGCTAAAATGTCACCAATAGAATGACTCGAATTTGTAGCAGAAGCTTGTTTATGCTAATGATCTTTAGCCGATGTGCACTAATATTTATTATAATATTTTTTTATTAGTGTTCAATGACCTTTTAATGTTTTAAAATTGTTCATAGTGAAATATTCTTTTCCGTATTTAGTTAGGACTCGTCCCACTGCAAAATGCCTTCTGCATTTTATCTTATAGTTTAGATTAGAATTATTATTTGTAATATGTTATATTTATTATAGGGATTATTGCATTGTACCGTATATATTTATTTGGTTTCTTTAATCAGATGCCATACCCTTCAAAAAAATTTTTTACTGTAGCCTAGATGAATTATAGCAGCAATTGGTAGGAACCATTTATCAGTTTGCTAGTACCAACTTTTACCAAAATTGTACCAAATATGTTTTCCTTCTTTATTAATTTATGTTTAGTCAATTAAATTATAGTTCTCGTTTGAATTTTAAATGTATTATATTAAAGTAATTTAAACAAATAAACAAAGAAAACCCCCCCAAAATAAATATAGCCTACATTTAAAACATTACATTATCGTTATTGCAGGAGTGCAATTTGCTCGTTGTCCTGCAGGTGACCTTGTAACACTGCTGTCTTACGATGCACTTATGAATGAACGATTACTCCAGAGCACTAGTAGATCTACGATGATTTTCAAGTGCTGCTTAAGCTACGAAGCTTTTGGGAAACGGTCCGTAATTCTAAGATGATTCGTACAATCGTTTTTACAATCTTCTTAGCCTTACGATGCTTTTGGGAAACCCGGCCCTGGTTATTACCTCAAAATATAAGTCTGTGTGAAAAGTCTTGCGTCACACATAGTGCCTGACGATATATCGGCAGACCGATATTATCGGGCGATATTAGGCATTTTCCAAACTATCAGTATCGGCATTCATAATGGCGATAAATGAATATTAAAAAAAAAAAACGGACGAAACAGCCTTCAACCATGTCATGAGTGTTTCCGTTGTATAGTTTGTCCACCAGAGGGCCCTCTACAACCTGCTACAACTGCTGTTAAATAAGCCGAGAGTGAAGCGGAATTACCTTGTAAATATCAAATTATTTTAGTTAAAACTCATAAATAACTACAAATAACTAATGTTAGGTAAAACTGTTAATGTTTTGTTATGCGTTTCTGGGAAAAAATATCGGCCGATATATCGGAATATCCGAATTTAAAACCAACAAACATTTGTATCGGTATTGGCCTTCAAAATCCATTATCGGTTGGGCTCTAGTTAGGCCTGTCACGATAACAAATTTTGCTAGGCGATAAATTGCCTCAGAATTTATCGCGATAGGCGATAACATTGATGCTCCGGGACCATTATAATAATGCAGATACACCTTTTCAAAGATCTAGAAACTTTTATTTCTAAACAATAAGTAATACTGGAACTGGAAGACATTTTAAATAACCACAAGAAATGAACAAAATAACAGGATGATTGCGTTTTAGGTGCATATGCATGTTTGTCGTGTTGCCACTTTTAAGTGCTACGTTTTTACCACAAATGCGACATAACGGCTCGGTCAGGTTTAGTGGTTCACCTCGGTCATTAGGTTTAAATCCAAAGTACTCCCACACTGCAGCTGTAGCGTTTGGTTTTGAAACTTGGCTGTTTACACTTGGTATTAAGATGTGTTTTTGATCAGATCACAAGTGGACGAGAGAGACATATCACATTTACACCTGGTATTTAAATCCGTCTCTTTTGTCCACTTTCGACCGCATCTGTCCTGAATACTGTGAGGGGTGGTCTGTCGAGACGGTGGGCGAGTCTCTCCGCTGTCATTTGAACGCCAGCGGGAGTAATTATGAGTTTATATGGACGCAAACTAATATTATATCCACTGCTTGTTTAGCAAGTAAACATGCTGCACAGTATTTTCTACATGTATATGTTAGAGCTTTCTCTGAATTTTCAGCGCAATTGATGAAATAAGATCGCGCAACTTTCACACGCTTGCAAAATGAAACTGCGGAGATCACCCGCTTTTAGTTTATCAATGAAAGGCTAAATATAGCACTGTTCACCTTGTGTCAGAAAAGTCAGAAAAGACGTAAAACATTGTGATCCGATCGATAAAAACGCATGTTAATGACAAGTGTAAATCCATCTTTTTCTCCAACTCTCGTCTTAACTAGTGTTTTCTCCTGCTACACTTCTCACGCGGTGCTCATCCTCCTCAGTACTCCTACTGTGATAGGCTACGCCAGGAGTCCCCCCTCCCCACACAGATCATGCGACTGACAAATGACTGACGAGGGTTCACTCCTTGTCACTCGTTGCACGGAGCGGTCATCCAGTCTCTTTGGTAGAGAGAGAGAGACAAGGAAAACAAACAAGCATGCAAATGTGAATTATCGCGGCCTAAAAAAATGATCGAGCTCATTTTATTTACCGTGCGATTAATCGATTTATCGTTTATCGCGACAGGCCTAGCTCTAGTCACACATCACTTCTTGGTTGCATAAGTCACTGGATGCAAAATATAAATGCAGTATTTTATGTTGTTTTATGAATAATAAGTAAGTAGATGATAAAGATATATTATTAAGATGTAGGGCTGGGCAAAAAAATAGATTTTTTGATTAATCGTTTTTTAAAACGTGGTCGATTCAAAATCGATTATCAAAGAGCGGAATCGATTTTTTTCTTTCATATTTATTTCAGCAAACATTGAACGTAAGATTAACGTTAATCTAATTACTAGTCTTCTACACTAGATGTCACCATCAAGTCAGAGGTATGGAAGCATTTTAGATTTCGCAAGCAAGATGATGACGACAATGTTGTGGCTTTTTATTTCTTTTTATTAATTACCCACTTGTAAACTGCTGTTCACTGTTCTTTTTTATGAATATAGTATTAAATCTATATTCATTGAGTTGAATCGAAAATAAAAAAACAGACCCGAGAACAGGAATCGAAAATTGAATCGAAATCGAATCGATTTGATAGCTTGTGAATCGAAATCGAATCGATCTGGGACATCTGAATCGATACCCAGCCCTATTAAGATGTAGTAATTCAATGTAATTTAAAGAAGCCTGAATGAGCAGTGTAATATCATGTGATTCTGGATATTTGGTAAAATTTCACCCTTTTTTATTTAACCCCGCTATCACTGCCATGGCCAGGGAGCTGTTTGGGCACCTCAGTTATTTCGTGCAGGCTTTGAGTATCGAACCAGCAATGTTTGAGTTACAAGCCCCAACTCTCTAACCATTAGGCTTTTAAGGAATGTCAAAGGAATGGCACGATTGACCAATTGAAATTGTGCATTCTAAAGAGACGTTTGTTTAACTCTACATTAAAGATGCAATTTGTATAATCTGCGCCAGATCAAATCAATAACAATGACGTAGATTAATGATGCTCTGAAGCAGCGTGGACTGATGGGATTTGTTGTCTTTAACTCAAACGCTGATGCCCATCAATCAGACGGGAACGAGAAATCATGTTACACATGATGTAAAGTAATCAAGTTTTATAAATGTTGTGTTTGATGACATAGTTTTTTTTTCATTATGTAAGGTTTCATGTAATGTTCAAAACGCAATTGTTAGTCATGGATGTTACAGTATTAGTCCAATACGATGGTTTGTTAACACAGCACAGAATTAAGTGTTCAGATGAACAAACTTATCATAAAAAAGCAAGTGGCCCGACAGACGCTATTACTTACGCTTTTGTCCACGACACTGTTGTCATGTGGTTTTTACGTCAGTAAAAGCGGTAACAAAGGGTCACGTAGATATTAACGTCATTAACAGGCGACTGCACTGCCCCTTGTCACTGTTTAGGGCAGCAATTTTCTCATAATTTACAAGTAGTTGAAAACATTATATTGTTAGTAATCAGCTGGACAAAATATATAACACCGAACTAGTGGTTTTTGGATATTTTACTACAAATATCTTACTAATTGTACCTTTAATTTGTTAACCCTTACAGACATAAGAATGTTGGACTGCTCCCGAAATCAGCTGGAAAGCGTCCCTCCCGTTCTGGCTCAGATGGAGTCTCTCGAACAGCTGTACCTGAGACACAACAAGTTACGCCTTCTTCCAGAACTGCCTTGCTGTAAAACCCTCAAGGTGATCAAAGATGACTGATGTGGTAGAATGATCAATTTCTTGATTAAATAAAGCTAACGCGGTGCAATTGATATTTTAAGGAACTGCATTGTGGGAACAACCAGATTGAGGTACTGGAGCCGGACCATTTGAAGCACTTGAGTGCTTTAAGTTTCTTGGAGCTCAGAGATAACAAGGTGAAGAGACTACCTGAAGAAATAACTCTACTGGAAGGCCTGGAGCGGCTGGATCTTACTAACAATGATGTCAGCAGGTGCTGTTCATATGATTTTTGTTATCTGACATTCAGAAAAAGCGCTTGGTTTGCACAATCCATTAGAAGTCTACAAGAAAACATGTCAGACGTACTTGGGTTTTGCATCTGAGCTCTTCAAACAAGTGGATAGAAATCTGTAAGTGTTTCTCTTTCTTGTGTGAAACAGCCTGCCTAGTGGACTTGGCACATTACCCAAGCTTAAGTCATTGTCTTTGGAGGGCAATCCACTGAGGGCCATCCGCAGAGACCTTCTGACTGTAAGTGCTCAATGTTTCAAAGCAGAAAAAACACTTTATCTTAGTTGGTCTTTGTGATGTCAGCACTGGAAAGGTCAGAAATAAAAGGTCTTAAATTACATGTAAGAATTTTGTCTTTTTTACAGAAAGGCACTGGTGAACTACTAAAATATCTAAGGAGTCGAGTACAAGGTGCATCAATATTTATTTGTTTGTAGAGTTCAGTTGTCCAGTATGGCACATCTTTTTCATTATAGGATCTTCTGTAATTTTCATTTTGGGGTTCTTCAATTTTAAAATATAGAGCAACCTGATGGGGACTTCAAAGAAGAGCCAAAAACAGCAATGACTCTACCAAGCCAGGCTAAGATCAATGTACATGCCATCAAAACACTGAAAACACTGGATTACAGGTACACACAAAAACAGACAAAAAATATTGAAAATACTTAAAAAAAACAGTTTAGTTATTGACTGTTTATGAATTGAGTTGTTCACTATTTATGTAATGTGTGTTATGTTTTGCTGAGAAGAAGCAGATTATGCTTGTCAGTATCCATATCTTAATTGTTTTTTATTTACACATTTTGGCATTGCAGTATAAAGTTATAGTAACTAAATGATTGTGTTAAAATGTCAACCCTAAAAAAATCCTTTAATTTCTTTAATAATTTAATTTCTTACGTATTTTTCTTAGTGAAAAACATGAGGCATCAATTCCCGATGAGGTGTTTAATGCAGTCGGTGACAGTGCTGTGACCAATGTGAATTTCAGCAAAAATCAGCTAACCTCAGTTCCACAAAGGTACACCAATTCCACCTTATAGCAGAGATACAATATTATACTCCACTTTTTTTGGTGGTTTGTTAAACGATTCTCTAATTTTTAGAATAACAGAGTTAAAGGACACTCTTGCTGACATTAACCTTGGGTTTAACAAGCTAACAACTATTCCAGTGGAATTTTCAAAACTGCAGCTGCTGGTACATATAGATCTCAGGTAAGTCCCCATATAGCTGATCATTTTATCACTTAAAACTCATCTTTGAGCATCATAAAATAGCATATAAAAATGTTTTTCGTGTGACAGTAATTTCTACATGCTAACAGCTTGAATGTAATACCCTCTCATTTAGTATACGCAGATCTATGAATATGCAAATTAGTCTCCGCCACTACTCAACCGCACAGCTTAGATCATAGATGTGAAAATGCAAATTAGTTCTCCACCTCCATCCTTTCAAAAACGTAAATATATGCTTATTTTAGAGGTATCAGAATAGGGATGCATAACGATTAATCGCGATTAATCTATAGCAGAATAAAAGTTTTTGTTTACATCATATATGTGTGTGAACTGTGTATAATAACTTTGTATAGATAAATGCACACACATGCATGTATGTATTTAATAAATGTTTACATGTGTATATACATTTGTATATTTATGTATAATTTATATTATATATAAATACTTAATACATAAATATATATTTTTCTTAAAATTATACATGCATGTGTGCATATTTATTTATACATAATTATTACACACAGTTCACACACATATTTGATGTAATCAAAAACTTTTATTTTGCTATAGATTAATCGTGATTAATTGTTATGCATCCCTATTTCAGAAACATAACTGCCAAGTCCGGTTTCACAATGCGTACATAAACGGAGCGTTAGCAGCACTAATATAACTGCGTTTAGCACTGATTTTAGCAGGTAAGACTTTACACTCTGCTTGTGAGTTCAAATGTGATTAATTAGACAAGGCGATTTCAAACCGGAGAAATGAGATGTCTTTTAAAAACTCAAATATTGTATTATGGACAAAATAATCAGCAATGGTGTTGAATGATGAATTTGCACATGGTTTGTCTTATGGTGCTTTTCCATTGCATAATACCCCATGGTTTAGGTCGGGTCAGCTTACTTTGGCTTGGTTAGCTTTTCCATCGAGTTTAGTGTCACTTCAAAGTGGGAGGGATTATAGGCGTGTCGTTATATTTGCGCTGCCTACTGCTGTGACATCATACAAGTGAGAGCATTGTTGGAATGCTATACATTCCCATACTGTCATTTATTTCTCAGTCCGTCACAAAATTTAAATTGACCAACACAAATAGATGTTTGCACATCACGTTTATTGCTGTGGATGTTTTTTAGCGCTAAAAGGGAGTTTGGGAACGTACAGCAAAGCACAGATGACAACAGGTTTACTTGAGACAGCGCAGGCTAGCACAAAGGTAAAGCTAATCTTTTACATTATAGTGATGACGCTGGTAGTAGGGCTGTGCAGATTAATCGTGCAAATGCGCGTTTTCTCAATGAATGAATTACGGTTAAATGCCGCCACATCCAAAAGCCAGAGTGCACTCTCGTTTAGAAACTCCATTTGTGCCACAGAAGTATCATCACAAACGCTATTCCAGGAAATGTCTAAAAGCATATTTATATTGCTGTTCTTCAGATTGTTTCAGGTATTTTATGATAATAAAGAATATTTTGAATGATTGTGTTTTGACCAGTGTTGCTTTTTTCAATTCACGTTATAAACGACTCAAACTCATAGTCATTTTAGATTGATAAGGGCTTCCTACTGATCACAGAGCCGTAGTACACGCACAAGCTGTGCATGAAACGCAGAATCGGAGCCTTGCAATTCAGAATCGATTTCAGGCAGGTCTTTTTAATGGGGAACGCAATGTATCGTCACAGCCCTAGCTGGTAGTGATGTTCTCTCAGACCAATCAGTAATCTACAGTGTTTTCAAGTTTTTGTATCAGCTCAGGTCGCTTGGTCCCCAACCAATGTGGTACTAAAAAAAGTATCGGGTACTGCGTACTGCACCCAGTTGAAAAGACCCCAAAAGTAATCTGACCCGACCCAAACTGTGGGCTACTATGCAATGGAAAAGCACCATTAAAGCATATTAAAAACACCATATTGGCAAATAAACAGCTATAAAAACCTTGATATTCCTAAGAAAAAAGAAACCACATATGGGCTGCTTATGAAGATGGCTCACTAATACTGCCCTACAAAGGCAAAAGTCCTTTGCCTTTGTAGGGCAGAATAGAATAAACATTTTGTTTTTCACTTTTATTCCTGTTTGTTTGTTCATGGAGCACAAATAAAGGCAGAGTATTAATCCCAGTCACCATTTACTTTCATTGCTTTTTTGTCCATACAGTAGTGAATTGTGACTGAGCTTGCCTAACATTCTGACTTTAATGGGCTTAAATCAATTTAAGGTAAATGAAGACAGATTCATGTGAACTATTTATTAAACTAGAAGTAAAAAATAAAACTGTAAAGAGTGACAGCCATCTTTTTTTTTGGTAAATATGTAGGTACAAAAATCCATTCTGTTTTTTTCTAATGGGCATTTTCTGAATTCTGATATTTTGTGTTCTAATAAATCTGGCTTTAAAGACAACAATTAGGGCTGTCACAATGATTAAATAATCGTCTCATTGCGATTGTTTGACGTCATCGCAATGATTTTAAGATCACCGCAATGATTGCACATCTCTCTAAAAACACAAGGGGGAGCTGCAGCACCTATATATACAAGACAGTATCAGATGGCGCTCCTTAACTAACAGTGCAACATGATACATTGCAAAGCCATTTAATACAGTGAAAAAACAGCATTCAAAGAAATGCTGCAAAACTTTGATAAGCAGTATAAACTGCCAGATAAAACATACATTTCCAAATTTAGGGAAGTTAAGAATGCTATTCTTAAGGATTTGATTTTTGCAAACTACAGACATGTGGTCCAGTACTAATATAACCTTTAATAAATAGTAGAATAGATTTTCTACTATTTAAAGGAATAGTCCATTTTCTTAAAAAAACAATCCAGATAATTTACTCACCACCATGTCATCCAAAATGTTGATGTCTTTCTTTGTTCAGTCGAGAAGAAATTATGTTTTTTGAGGAAAACATTGCAGGATTTTTCTCATTTTAATGGACTAATAGAACCCAACACTTGATACTTAACTCAACACTTAACGTTTTTTTTTCAACGGAGTTTGAAAGGACTCTAAACGATCCCAAATGAGGCATAAGGGTCTTATCTAGCAAAATGATTGTCATTTTTGACAAGAAAAATAAAAAATATGCACTTTTTAAACACAACTTTTTGTCTAGGTCCTTTACTGTGTGACCTAACGTAAATGTGTAGTGACAGAGAGAGGTCACGTGTTACATATATGAAACGCACATTTGCGGACCATTGTAAACAATAAACTGACACAAGACATTAATTAGTATCATTCCACATACAACAACGTCGGAACGCTCCTCTAACTCAACACTTGTAAACACTGGGGCGGAGTTTCGCATACGTCATCCGTGACCTCTTGACGTCATGACGTATTGTGTGGGGTCACGCTGGCGCATCACAGGACCGGAAATAGACAAGAAGTTGTGCTTTTAAAGTGCATATTTTTCTTGTCAAAAATGACAATCGTTTCGCTAGATAAGATCCTTTATGCCTCATTTTGGATCGTTTAGAGTCCTTTGAAACTCCGTTTTAAAAAACTGTTAAGTGTTGAGTTAAGTATTAAATGTTGGGCTCTATTAAAGTCTTTTCTTTTAAGAAAATTGACTAATCCTTTAAGGCCTGTTTTGGTATTGTCAGTTTACTTCGATTGCATTTTTTATTTCAGGTTTTTTTTACATTAGACACTTTATTTTGTTTATTTCTCATGAACAAATATCAGTTTTTGAAAGATATTCATTAAATAATTACTTTTAAATGTGTGTTGTTAACCTTGCAAAATATTTAATTTAAATAATCACAACAATGTGTGGAATTTGTTTCATGAACAAACAAAAACATTTATGAGAATTGAATGTCAAAGCCCTAAACAGGCTTTATTAATTGTCATAATCGTCTCTAATGTTTTAGACAATTAACCGTCAGCCAAATTTCATAATCGTGACAGCCCTAACAACAATAATGACTTTGAAAAAGATCCCTTACTTCTAAGGACACTCAAACATGACATTACAATCAACTAAGATGTACTGAAATAACATTTTTTTTCTTCAGGAACAATCTACTGATCTCATTGCCCATGGAGCTGGAAGCACTAACTAAACTGCGCAGTATTATTTTATCTTTTAATAAGTAAGTTCTACCAAAACCGTTTTCATCCCACTTATACTGTAGAATTGTTTTAACAGAGAGATAGTTTATTGAATTTTAATAAATACACTAGTCAACATTTGAAGTGGATCAAAACGTTTAATAAAAGTTTACATAAAACCAATACCTAATACCCATTCTTGTCGTAGGACAACTTTGACAAACATTTTTGATCCACTTCAAATGTTGACTAGTATAGTTGGAGGAAATACAGTACTGTGCAAAAGTCTTAGGCCACCACCATCAGACCTGATGTTTTAGAAGTTTTAATGTCCATCCATATTTATTTTTCAATCTGTTTTATTAAGATACAAACAGAAAATACAGGAAATATGTACACAAAAGTTTTCAGGACTAAATGTCGTCTTTAGGCATCGTCTGTTTAGTGTGACCTCTCTTGGCACGAAACACTTCTTGAGCGTTTTTGAGGAGACTGAATTACAAAGAATAATTTCTATAAAATTTGAAATTAGGAATTAATTTTATTTAGGTTAGACGGTGTCTCTGCAGAGTTTTGCTCCAACCCTAATCAAACATACCTGATCCAACTAATCAAGGTCATCCTAGGCAGATTAAACTTCAGGCAGGTGGGTTTCAGCTAAACTAAGCAGGACACCGGCCCTCCAGGACAGAGTTTGGTGTAAGGGGAGTTTACCCTAAAAGCTTGACACAACCGTTTACATTTTTATATAGTGTTTACTATGTACACTGTATTTTCCGGTTGTATTCTATTAAAGAGACTGATAAATAATTATATATATATGATCACTATACAATTGCAAAAACAACTTCCGGTAATCTTATTCTGGCATAGTGGCCTAGGACGTCTGCATAGTAGTGTATATTTAATGATTTGTTAACTTTTTGATAATACGTGGAAAGTTGTGGTGTTTGGTGTGGACTGAATCTTTATATACATTTATCCTAAGGTTCAAGTCTTTCCCAGAGGTGTTGTACCACATCTCATCTCTCGAGACCATTTTAATGTGTAACAATCAAGTTGGAGGTATCGATCCTGTTCGACTGAAGATCCTAAATAGGCTGTCCACCCTAGATTTGTCCAACAATGACATTATGCAAGTGCCACCAGAACTTGGCAACTGTATCAGTCTGAGGTAAGGATGATGTTTTCTTTGCTATACTAATAAACTATAAGGATTATTGCTATTTACTTTCAGAAGGTACTGGAGCATTGAATATGTGAAGTTGTACTAGTGCTTGTTGTTTGTTATGTGATCTGCAAGATCAGTCATTGAGTTTAAATGTTTTGTCCATGTCTTCAGAGCTCTAATGCTTGATGGGAATCCTTTCCGTAATCCAAGAGCTGCGGTCTTAAGTAAAGGAACGGATGCTGTACTTGAGTATCTCAGAAGTCGAATTCCAGCGTAATCTTCTCTTCAATGTAAATTCAATCATCACCATTGCACAACAATCAATTCTTGTGCCATAACAATTACTACCAAATCAAATACTTCTTGTGTGCTACATCTCAGTAGAAATTGTATGATTTACATTTCAAACACTGACCAAAACAATTTACGTTTACAGTCATCTCCTGCCACTCTTGTCTTAACATTTGAATAAGATAAAAGAATTTTCTAATGAAATCTTTTACAGATAAACCATCTGCGTGTTTGTACTGAAACTGACATACCAACCAAATAAATAAATAAAGAACTTGTTTGTGTTCAAGTCTAAAGTTCTTGCCGGCGAAATATTTAATATTTCCCAGTTAAAAGGCACTATAAATAATAAAATATTTTTGCTTGCACATTAGGAGCATTTATGTACTGTATAAACGGTAAAAGAACGACCAGTCTTAACAATAGTGACATTTTTATTATTTGTACAATAAAGACTTTGATACATTATTCAAAACAACTCTTAGATACCGAAAAATTCTGTACTCCAAAGCCGAAAATGGCTCCAATATTCGCGGAACAGCATTGGACTTTCTTCTCCTTTTTATGCATGTTTTAGTTATTTAAAATTTTTTAACTAAAGTTTATTTGAAATATGTACATATAGCATCTGCAAAATGCATTCTAGACACAGAATTATAAGTCAATTACATATTTGCAGTAATACAGAAAAAAATCGGAAGGAGGAAACTTGCATGTGCAAATAAATTATATGATAAATTGTCACTAATTCCTGTTAACTAAATTGAATAGTTTCTTCTAGATATAATTCAACTTTTTGCACAAAAATGAAAACGGCATTCAAGTTCAGTAAGTCTTAATACTGCAGAAAGCTTTAAGTACATTCACAATCTATTGGAATAATTTAAATGTCTCCATTCATAGTTATTTACATCAATACTGCAATTAGACTGAATAGTACCATATATTACCTTTTATATTCCATAGGTCTTTAAACACATACAAAAAAAATGACCATTTGTATATTCATATACATATATATGTTTATGACACAAATTCACAATTACTTTAGAAAGAATTGTACATATTTGTTTCCAGTATTTCCTTTCCATACACACTAGCTCTCTTTTCGTACATTGTTTTGTATTTATAAAATTTAATAATTTGAGCATAGCTAATTATATCAATATATTAGAAACCATTATCTGAAAACACGTAGTAAAAATAATCATTATCAAATTTTCTTTCACAATAGTATTTGAACAATTATTTGCATCATCCATAATAATCTTTAATATTCAACAATCTTTCTCATGGGCTAAACGTAGTGGGTGTTGTGTTGTGTTGGGGGCTCTCCTGCAAATGCTACATTTTAGCAACATTTTATACATGCCCAAGATTTTTTCAGGAATACTGTATGGCACTGATTCACAAAATTGACTTATAATGGTTATGTATGTTGCCAAAACACGAAACCCCTAATTTAAAATAAATAAGTTTAAAAGTGAAAGCATGCGCTCATCAGGACAGCCTTACAGCATGTGTGTTACTGTATCAGTCAGTTTTTATAAGAAATTCATTTATTTCTTCATAAAAAAAAAAATAAGCAACAAAGACAACTGCAATGATTTGCTTCCCATTAAAACTCTCCAGTACATTAGATTGTTTGAAAAAACTATGGGTTGCCAATAGCCACACACTTTTTTTCAAAAATTGTCCTGGCAGCAAACAAAATATTGGAATAACATAGCAATGTACATTCACATTATTTAATAAAAAATGAATAAGACCCAGGCTGATCTTGGAAAATTAATATGTCTACATTAACCAATAGAGGGTGCTGCAGGAAAAGCAAAACTGAAAAAGAAACTGAATATTGCTTGGGGTTGTCTGTCATTTGATTTGTGCAAATCCAGAATCTTTACATGTATCAAGTTATAAAGGGGAGATTTTGGTTTTCCCTAAATTATCATTTTCATCTGAAGAATAAAATTACATCTCTTCTAAATCTTATAAAAACTTGGATTATATAAGAAAATCCTCAGTGTTTTCTTCATTCACATTATACGCTCTAATCACATTTTAGTTGTAAATCATGTATATATTTACACAAGGCATTTACAAAGTTGAGGCAGTGTTATGGTGGGTAAATGTCCTTAAAGCAGATGTGCTTTCATGCTCAAAAGATTCAACTGAAAAGCTGCTAGGAAAAATAGGTACAAAATAATACGCCATATAAATAAGCAGGAAAAATGCACCCACTTACAGCCACAGGCTGAGATAAAGAATATCAACAACATCAACGAAAGATTTAAACCGATGTATGTTCGTGTGTATAATGTATAAGCAATATGTAACGTTATTAGATATGTCCTCTATTATACATTTGGCACTGGAAATTGCCATTGGTCCAGCAATTGGCAAAATTGTTCCTAGATAAAAAGAAGATTTACAAGTTCCTGTGTTCGATCTGGGCGAGAAGTCTTTAAGCTATAAAAATATTTATGTTGTGCTCTCCCTTAAGATTACCATGTCCACAGTTTTCGGGAAATTCTTCAGAAGAGACACAGCGGTTTCATGCTCCATGTGTAAGAAACTATGTCCATTGGCCTGCAATGCAAGAATGAAGCACATGGTAAACAAAGTGAACTGGGAAAGAGAGGCGGGAAAAGGGTTGTTGGGCACAGCAGCACAGGATGGCTGGGTACAGGCCTAGCTCAAGGAGGATTAAGAGATAGTCACTGTGAGGAAGAGAGGGGGGGAAGTGATGCACACGAGTGGAGGAGACGGAGATCATGCTGTAAAAGAGAGAAGGTGGAAAGAAGATGGTCTTTAGAAACATTCTTCCTTAGTTTACACTGGATCTGTGGAAAAAGATCAACCTGCTTTCCGCAGGCTATACAAGCAGGAGAAGATTCTGACGGCATACACTGACAGCAACACAAAACCAAAGACGGCTCAATAAACATTGCTTTCTTTAATGTTATAATGTTATGTATAGGCACACAGAGGTTTAGAGTATAGTAGGCTGGGTTACTGTTTCGTGTTATAATAATAATAATATACTGTATAATAATACAATGCGAGCAGTGATTTGATGAACATTTAGAATTTAGTGAAAAATATCTTTATGTGAATATCTGTAAGATCTCTATTATTATCCAGCTCAGATAAAAATTTTGGACATAGGGGGTTAGACAATTACAGCAGATTCTTTTAGTGAGAATTCAGTTTTAATATACTGGGATAAACCAGATTTGTCTGTTAAATTAAAGGCAAACTGAGGTAGTAGGTCTTTTTTCATTGATTTACATCCATTGTGCACTGTTAGAAAGAAATGGTCAAAAAGTGGTTCCAAGTCGTCACTAGGGCAGTACCCTTTAACCCTAATAATAACCCTAAACATTTTCCTGTATACGTTATAGTTCCGCGGGGGTAAAAATGACCTCAGAGATTAAAAGAGTGATTACAAAAAATATATAAATTTTTAATGATAAATAATATATCATTTTTTTGTTTACTTTCTATCTATATATTAATGCTGTGTTTTGGGAGATATGAACTGAAGTACCTTTATACCTCTTTACCACTAAATTCCTCAACTACACCATTAGCTTGCCTGTAAAATATAAAAAAATGTAAAAAAATAAACATAAATCATAATCTAAATTTGATTTAAATTGTTTTTAGATATAGATCTACTGTAGATGTTATGTGTTGAATTCGGCCATCAGGTGTTTAGAAAAAAGCAAAAGAATTACAGTTTAGGAAATGAATCATTTTGACCAGCAGAGGCCCAGAGACCCATTCATTTCACTGGATGTGGCTAACTGCTCACATCACTACTTTAGTGATACATTTTGTGAGTTTATGTATATATAAACATTAGAAAGGACATTAAAAATAAATATTATTTCAAATAGTAAAAATTTTTTTGTAGTTTTTGATGCATTTTGAAATGTCTGTTTTTACAAAATGCCACAGAAATTTGACTGAATGTAAGTGTGTGTGTGTGTCCACATGTGTGTGTGCATGTGTGTCTCTTTATGTGTATGTAAGTTTTATTGTGACTTTGTGTGTGTGAGAGCCTGTGTGTGTGTGTTTGTGCACGTGTGTGTGTGTATGTGTGTAGATGCATTTTCATCTTTGTTTGGCATCTGTGGTTGTGTTTTTGCTAAATTTGTAAAAAAAATGCTCTCTGTGGCAGTCATACCTGTGTGTGTGTGTGTGTGTGTGTGTGTGTGTGTGTGTGTGTGTGTGTGTGTGTGTGTGTGTGTGTGTGTGTGTGTGTGTGTGTGTGTGTGTGTGTGTGTGATTGAGCGTGTCTTTTCTATATTGCATTTGTGCTCTAGTACCAGGCAAACTTTTCTGTGTTTAAATTTTCTGATTTATTCTGGATGCATTGATTTTTTTTGACAAATGAAAAGAAAAAAATGCTTTTTTGGCATTTACCATTCATTTTCAATTGGGGTCATTTTACCCCAAAGGGACTATTTAAGTTAAATTATTAAAATAAATAATTATTATAATTTTTTATGGCTCTTAAGAATGACTGAACCAAGCCCAGTTTTTTATATGAATCTTGACGGATAATCTGGAAAAGTCACAAAATCTTATTCCACTGAGATGAAGGGAACCATGTTTTTAAACTAAAGAAAAGTGGCTTGGGGGTAAGATTGACTCCAATGGTAAAAGGTCTTAATATGTACAGATATGTGTACATTTGGTACCAACATGTACCTCTTAGATAATGATATGACCTGTTTAGGTCCAAAGGTGTTCTTTTTTAAAAGGGTACCATCCCAGTGACAGCTTGGGACCATTTTTTCCTGACAGTGAAAAGTATATCAGTCATCATTTCATAGACAATCATTAAATGCCATCGTTTCATGCTATTTCATTTCAGATATTTTAAGACCACTTCTAAAAAACACATATCAGCTTGAACAGTTTTTATCAGAAAGGACTATAATGCATGTCAAAGTTGGACAAACATAACAACAGACGTCCATGCTCATTTCTTTGAAACACACACATACACACACACTGGATACTAAATGCCACATGCAAAGCCCTTCACTGGCAGTGTGGCCGAGGATGCATTGTTGCAACTCATGGGACAACGTGATGGAGTACAATGTTACCTTCAGAATTTTGTCCCCTGGTCGAAGAACGTTGTAGGCAGGTCCATCAGGCTGTACCCTAGTAACAAAGATACCCTATAAGTCAAAAGTGATATGAGGTTAGGAACCACATGGTAACTATGGTTTAGAATCTTTGCCTTTTAATTTGGATTTATTTTTAAATAAAAAATACAACATTAAATAGATACCGTACGTCTTATATTGCTAAAGAAATAAATAATGCACAGGTTAAGGATACTGGATGGAAATTGCTATTTTGTCATCAAGGGTGATGAAAGTATTTTGAAAGATTTCTTAACAATAGTGTTAATGCAAATTATTAGTCTTTCTGTGCTTGTTTTAAGGCAGAGATTATAAAGCATAAATAGATAAATTACATGTGGGACCCATCAATATGCGCCACGTTGAATCTCATTATTGGCGCCACATACAGTATTGAGTCCACCAAACTGTACATCTTTTCTACAGAGCTCACAGGGAATCAGCTTGTTAGAAGATCCCCAAAACAACAATACACAACACAAGCAATCTTTACACTATGTGAGACATTTTTTATCTAAATACAATTTACAAAAAAAAACATTTAGCTTTAACATTTTAGACAAAACCCTGATATTTCCTTTCAACTATCATGAAATGTTACCAAGACATGAAAAGGTTAAAAGGTAATGCAGTCAGCTGGTGTGTGAGGTTGTGCATTGCAGTAGTGCATGTTTCCATGGAAACTCTTCCATGGAGACACACTTTAATAAATGAAGAGAGATTTTGCTTTGAATTGCTCTACAGTATATGGAGCGATTATTTAAGGGAAATTTCTGGGAATTAAGTGCTGATACTAGCATATTAATGTACATTAAGTCCTTTGAAACGGATTATAAATGAGAAAGAAATGGTCTTACCATGTCCGAGGGCTTGAAGGGGTTCCCTTGCCCACTGATACCCCCTGAGATACTGAAACCAAGGCCAGGGTTCTTCTCAATTCTCACACAGAGCTATCAACAACCATAAACATAATTCAGTTAAAAATAACAGAAGATTTAACAATATAAATTTGAACGATATCAGTCAATATATTATGAAATGGCTGCTTACAAGACAGCATTGTTCAATTCAAGAATATTCAGCATTCAAAATATAACAAAAAATGTCTTAGTGGCATACTAAATGATCACTACCACTACTCTATTTTAGCCGGATCTGTATTTTACAAGGGGGCTAATTCATATGATTACGTAGGAAGTAAGTTTTACGATTAGAAAAAAACATTAAAGCAATAGTTCACCAAAAAAAATTGTAAAATTACCACGATTAACTCACCCTGAAGCCATCATTTTTAACCAGCTAAAACCATGCTGGGAGACAAGCTAAAACCAGCCAACCAGCTTAGGTTGGTTTTAGCTGGTCTTATGAATGAAAATGTTTTGTCTATTTACATGCTAAATTGTGAACACTTTTTGTAAACACTTTTTTGTTCTAACAATATTGAATTCTAAAAAAAGAAAGTCAGCCAAAACTGATGTTAGGAAGTTATAGCTTCTTTCCCTATATTCATTATGGATAAAAGAGCAGCGACAGCCTCAACCATCTTTAAAAAATTCTGTGTTTCCCAGTCATTTAGTCAGTCAGTTTTACAGGGTTTGAGTAAAATGAGGGTGAGTAAATCGTGATTAAAAACCACATAACATGATAGTTAAAACCAGAGCCTCTAGAGTAAGCCTTTAAGATTAGTAAAACAAAAGAGGACATGTCGTTGCATTGACATGGAGAAAAGTCTGTTAAAATTAATGTCAATAGAGGGGTACGCTTAAAGCAAGCTTAGCTGCTTTTGTCTGGAACAGATTATGATTTCATGAACTGACAGCCTGTTTGCTAATTGTCAACATGTTTCCATTAAATATTCATTTTGGAGCATACTTTGAGTTAAAAAAAATTATGCATTATTTTTTTTGCAACAAGTAGGCCAGTATATAAGACTAATCAAAAATTTCATCTGTACCTGCAAACAGTGACTGAACTGTAAAGATCAAAGTTGACTGTCACATTTTGCCCATTAAAACAAGTTTCAAGTTTGCCATACTCAGAGACATATATTAAGACATATACAAGTTCACATGACCAGCTCCCCCCATCTTATAGTCTGACAGTCTGCTAGTTGTAGGCCTATTTTTTGTTGTCTGTTTCTATACTGTCACGAATTTCAGATTAGACTATACCAGCCTGGTCTCACCGTTAATACGTAATAATACATAACTTTTAAAAACACAAAACATACTTTTGTTGTACGTTTAAATGGATGCTGAATCGTACAATGTTGAAGTATTTGTAACATTTAATCGTAGTATTATAATGTTTTTACAGCTACAAAACATAAAACATTTACAAGTTTTTCATACCATTAAGATTGCTGTATAATAACATATATAATAACTTACCCTTAACTCAAACCCTTTTTATACGAACATTTAAAAAATATGTAATGTACATATATACACTCACCTAAAGGATTATTAGGAGCACCATACTAATACTGTGTTTGACCCCCCTTCGCCTTCAGAACTGCCTTAATTCTACATGGCATTGATTCAACAAGGTGCTAAAAGCATTCTTTAGAAATGTTGGCCCATATTAATAGGATAGCATCTTGCAGTTGATGGTGATTTGTGGGATGCACATCCAGGGCACGAAGCTCCCGTTCCACCACATCCCAAAGATGCGCTATTGGGTTGAGATCTGGTGACTGTGGGGCCATTTTAGTACAGTGAACTCATTCTCATGTTCAAGAAACCAATTTGAAATGATTCAAGCTTTGTGACATGGTGCATTATCCTGCTGGAAGTAGCCATCAGAGGATGGGTACATGGTGGTCATAAAGGGATGGACATGGTCAGAAACAATGCTCAGGTAGGCCGTGACATTTAAACGATGCCCAGTTGGCACTACGGGAACCTAAAGTGTGCAAAGAAAACATCCCCCACACCATTACACCACCAGCAGCAGCCAGCACAGTGGTAACAAGGCATGATGGATCCATGTTCTCATTCTGTTCACGCCAAATTCTGACTCTACCATCTGAATGTCTCAACAGAAATCGAGACTCATCAGACGAGGCAACATTTTTCCAGTCTTCTACTGTCAAATTTTAGTGAGCTTGTGCAAATCGTAGCCTCTTTTTCCTATTTGTAGTGGAGATGAGTGGTACCAGGTGGGGTCTTCTGCTGTTGTAGCCCATCCGCCTCAAGGTTGTGCGTATTGTGGCTTCACAAATGCTTTGCTGCATACCTCGGTTGTAACAAGTGGTTATTTCAGTCAAAGTTGCTCTTCTATCAGCTTGAATTAGTCGGCCCATTCTCCTCTTACTTCTAGCATCAACAAGGCATTTTCACCCACAGGACTGCCACATACTGGATGTTTTCCCTTTTCACACCATTCTTTGTAAACCCTAGAAATGGTTGTGCGTGAAAATCCCAGTAACTGAGCAGATTGTGAAATACTCAGACCGGCCCATCTGGCACCAATAACCATGCCACGCTCAAAATTGCTTAAATCACCTGTCTTTCCCATTCTGACATTCGGTTTGGAGTTCAGGAGATTGTCTTGACCAGGACCACACCCCTAAATGCACTGAAGCAACTGCCATGTGATTGGTTGATTAGATAATTGCATTAATGAGAAATTGAACAGGTGTTCCTAATAGTCCTTTAGGTGGGTGTATGTAGGAAAATTTTAGTAACCATAGGAACAATATAGCATTTAAAAGCTATTTTACTTCGCTAATACAGTCCTACCCCTAATCCTACTCAAAAGAGTTTATTAAAATCATGTACTATTAGAAATAAAAGCATAACAGTTTAATCGCAATAGTTTATTTATTGCCAAATTTCAAAACAGTACCAAAAGTAGTTAAAATGATAATGTGCTGCAGCCGCAGTCCTCTCTGGAGTATATGAAGTACAAAGAAGTTAATCCTGCTTCTCACTGTTAAGGCGCGCTTTTCAAATTCAAAGTACACCAACTGAAAGACGGGAATTAATGTAGCAAATCTGACAATGAACGTTTGATGTTACTGCCGTAAAGCAATGTCTCGTAAAGCTTCTTGATGCACAATATTTGAATTTAAAATCATAACAAACGTGAAACTTGACTGAGAACTGGCATCAAGATGGCTGGATAAAGAGCTGAATTTGGATCTGTTCCTCACAATCGAATGAATTTTCATGATATCGATTACAGCAAATTAATAAAATGAACATCTTTTGTAAATTTGTATTGAGTTTTGGTGTAATTATTGTCGCATAGGAGAAAGCGCCTCTTGTGTGTCATGAGCTAACTAAATATTACAAAATGGTTAAATAATTACAGAAATGTTATTCATTTTAAGGTCTAAAGTGTCTGGGTCTTGTTTAATATTATGTGATTTTAAAGAACATTTCAGGAAAATTAGTAAACTGAAAACATGTCATTTATAGCAGGAATTATGGACACAATGCACGTGATTTTTATATTTATGAATAGTAATACGTACAGATCTGTATGTCTGAAAAGTTGCTATACTCAAATAATAAAAGTATTGGTCCTGTCAATACGTTGATATTATATGTTTTAGTGTGTATAATAATGAAGTAAATGTGCCTGTGGTACAACCACACACTGTAAAAATTGCTGTAATTATGCAGCTGGTTGCCAGTAACTTACTGTAGAAGATAAAGATTGAAAATGTTTCATGTTCATTTAAATTTGAACAAACTGTTGCCAGTAAATAACATAAATGTAAAATCTACAGTTAGTTACTGGCAGCTAGTTGCCAGTAATACCCAGTAATACTGTATTTTTTACCGAATATTTTTACAGTGCACTATGTAAAAATAATTGGTGCTCTTCCGCAAATTTATAAAACCCGAAAGTATTATCAGCCTAGGGCAAGCAGCTGCAAGTCCGTGTATGTTTTGAGGATCGCTCTGAATCTGATCTTTAACAGTAGTCCTTCACAAAAATTGAACTATCTCTGCTTTTTGCTCAAAATTTGATGTTTATATATTAAAAGTTAGAACTTTTTCTTGAAGGCATTAAACTTTTGTGACAATCATGAAAAATGCTGGTGCTGGCTGGCAACTTTTTTTTTTAAACGCTGGCGGCGAAAGAGTTAGGAACATACATATACAATATATAGAAGGCATTTAATTTGTGCTAGCCCTACTCTGTCCATGGATGGCTGCTTATTATTATATTAGGATAAGCTATTTTTTAAATCACAACCTTTCGAAATGCAAATCTAGTTAATAATTCAGGTCCATGTGTTTAGTGATATTCACTGCTGTTCTGATTCAACAGAAAAAAATGCATATTTCCTAACAATATTTTGTCAAATACAGGTCAACTAATAAGTCATTCCAATGAAAAGGGTTATTTTTATTTAACTCAAATAGATCAGCAGTACCTGTTCTGGAAAGCCATCCATACTCTTCTGGCCTTTAGTCTGGATGAAGCAGCGGGCACTCTGTGGCCGTGGGCTGGTGGTGGTAATGGGCATGGGCAGGGGTGACTGGTACTGCTGGATGGACACTTTGTTGATGGCTCCTTCATACTGCTGGTCACGGCCTGTCCGGTGGGGTGGGGGTGCTGAGGTTATCATCATAGACTGTTGTTGATGGGGATTGTGAACACCAGCCTGTGGGCAAGATTTAGCCTAATGTTATTTTTAATGTACAGTTCATCTAGTTTCCATTCAAAGCCAAGCTAAGCTCCGGAAAATTATGCACTAGCTACACAGAACTGCTTATGGCAATTTGTTATATATTTCCTTTTTAGAGCATTAGATAAGTCATGCTCTTATTTTCATCAGAAGCTAATTTTTCCACAATATTGAGCGATAACCTTTAGGCATTCACAGACTGATGGAGGTTGCTTAGGAGACCAAACAGGAACACAGTGTTGTGAAAATCAATCTCAACAGCAGGTAGTAATGTATCCTGGCATTTGAAAAAATTAACATGGCAATCATGATGCAAAATAGATGTCTAACCCACACAAAACAATTCAGCTTTTTACTTATGAACAGTTAATCCATAATTTAGCATTTTTTTACATTACATGGGACCCAGTCTGTAAAAACGCAGCTAAAGTCATTTTTGTGATTTACTTTTTAACATAAAATCATTCTACATAATGTAAAGACCATTCTGGAAAAAGATAATATCAAAACACAGTAATGACTAAGTTTACATCAAAGATTGAAATCAAACTTTGATGCTTCAAAACTGTATTTTCACAGGCAGGGTCACGTACAGTATCTCCAGAAATTGAGATGAACATAATTTACATCTATTCGCACTTTTTTTGACAGCTATTTTTACACAAATGGCTGTATGTTAAGTTATTTCAGAGGACAGCATATCTATACTGCTATACAAGGAGCACATTGACTAATCTAAAAAATATATCCAAATTTCCTTTCTGTAGTATTGTCCCTGGAGAAGAACTAAAATAGTTCTTGAAATGTGACGGGTGTACTCACATTTGGGAGATACTTTATTGTAAAATAAAATTTCCTAGATGGCATGTAAATATAACTTTTATTTGCTCTTGCCCAGCTAAAGTTCAGTAGGTAGTCAACCAGAATGTTTATTACAACTGATTGTACCACCAGCAGCAAGGTCATAAAGCAGGTTCAGGTTCACTTTATTTGTAGGTAGACTAGATATGCAGTGTTACGAGTTCACAGATCTCCACATTTTACAGACACCACAAACATTAAACAACATATATGATAAAAATGCATTAAGGTTCTCAGCATCACTAAAAAATTAAATTTGTTCCTAACTGTGCATTCACACCGGTCACCGACAAGAGCGTCAAAGTCATTCATTTTCAATGACGCGTCATCAGCCCCGCCGCTCCCATAACGCGCATCACGCACTGTGCGTAGGGCATCAGATGCTGAGGGGGCACCAAAATAGTAATGAAAAAAAATTATAATGCTGATTTTATTTCATTTTAACCTATAGAAATATTATTAGGCACTTTTTATCCATGTATATGTTACAAAAAAGGGGGAACGAGATAATTTAATTGCTCTAGTCTAGAAAGTATGCCCCCCAGCATTTGATGGTCCGTGCCAGTTGATCGCGCGGGCGCCTGATGAAGTTTGACAGAGGCCGTTTCTCAATCCGAAGGCTGCAGCCTCCAGAGGTCGCATTTCTAGGCTGCATACGTCATCAAAACTTTCTTATTTCGTAATATTAAAGATTATAAAGTTGACTATTATTCTTAGTTAATCGTAAATTGTTGTAATATGCTTATGACTTGCTAATGTAATGTTCAGTTAACTGAAATAAACCAGGCTTGATGACGTATGCAGCCTGCATATGCGCAGGCTGCAGCCTTCGGATTGAGAAACGGCCAGTCAGTAGGCAACTTTTGGAAATGGCCCCGAAAAGACAGCAGGAGTCAGGATAGAAAAAAAGAAGAAACTGCAGGATGATGCCCGTGCATCACTTGCAGGTAAGTCCATCATGTTTAATCATTCACTTCTAAATAAGGGAAATGTGCATAGGCTGCAGCTGCTGCTTATCGTAATGCGCCTCGAACTTGCTGTGCTGACATTAATGTTAGCAAACTATGTTGTTATAATGTATAACTTCAGTGCAAGCTAAATTGAGATTAACATGTCTGGATCATTTTGATAATTTAAGTTTGGTATTTTTTTCTATTTTGCTATTCTATAAAAGTTTGCACTTTCAAATGTAGTGTGTGTTGGCTAAAGCTGTGAAGATTTTACTTTCTGCTATTAAGTTATATGTTTGGTAATAAAAAATTAAACTGACAAAAACAAAGTTTTTTTTTTCTCAGGGTCGGGGTGAGGGGCATTATAAAGGAATTATGCTTAGGGCACCAAAATGGCTAGCAGCGGCACTGCGCGTCATGTATAGGGCTGGGAATCGATTCCAAAAATAATCAATTCCAAGTTGTTGGGAATTGAGAGTCGATTCCAAAGGTTGGAATGGATTTCATTAAGGGGAATCGACTCCTCTTTAAGATTTTTTTGTACACAAACCGCGGCATGTAGCCAATTTCATTTGTCAACACAATCCCATCACCTGTAAAGAAATAAAGTTCAGACTAAATAAATGGATGCAGTCGTGACACAAAATATGATTTAGGTTAGGATGATTATTTCAGCATTGTGTAGGCAATGACTGACCCTAATACAATATTTAGAATCGGTTGCTGGGCAGGGTTTGATCTTACTCGTTGTAGTTTAGGACAAGAAGAATAAATCAATCGACAACAACAATAAATCACACTCACGTGAAGAAGTATGCTTCCAAGGTCAACATCAGTAGTCTGGTGCTATTTTTTAAGTTTATATGTGTAAAGGCCTAAAAGGTTTGTATGTGTAAGTGTGCATGAGTCTGTTCCTGAACAAAATGCTTTTAGAATTTAACAAGAATTTTAGCTATAGTTTTATGATACTGGATAAAATATATGTACCACAAATAAATAAAAATCTATCCACATACATAAGTGTATGTATATATGCGTGTTTTTATGTGTGTAGGTAGGTATGTAAATAGAATTTATAGAATCTACCGCATATAGTGGACATATTCCTAGTGTTTACACTGTCTACACCTGACACAGGAAGCATGACATGAAAAATCCCCGTAGGTAAATGCCTCGTTCTATTTATGACCAAGCAGCACTCGCAATACGTTTAATAAAAAGGACAAATTGCAACAGTTGCTTTATCATGACCGGTGTAGAGAGTTTCTCACTGTGTGGCCTGGTAAGACGCGACAATGTTAGACATGCTGTTGGTATAAAAAGAATCGAAAATAACAGTGAGGAATCGATTCCAGAAACAGGAGACGGAATCGATTCCAAAAAATCCAGAATCGAACAGCCCGAGTCATGTACGATGTGAGCGTCGAGGAGAGTTGAAATCAGTTCAACTTTATGGTAATGAGCTATGATGTGGTTCGGTGGCAACCAAACGGAAGGCGGAAACGTTCGGCGGCCACCAACTGGAAGGAGGAAACCTCCGCTTGAGTGGAGTTCAGAGAATGCATTTGAGCATCAGAGCTTCCACTACACCTTTTCTATAGCATTGTTGGCAGGGAAGCCAGAGCTTTTATTGACGCTCTCGCCGGTGGCGGTTTGAATGCACAGTAATGGCGCTTTTCCATTGCATAGTACCCCACGGTTTAGTTTAGTTTGGGTCGGGTCAGTTTACTTTTGGGAGCTTTTCCATTGGGTGCAGTACGTAGTACCCGATACTTTTTTTCGTACCACCTCGGTTGGGGTTCCAAGCGACCCGAGCTGATACCAAACGTGACGCGAAAACACTGTAGATCACTGATTGGTCTGAGAGAATCGTCACGTCATCGCTATAATGTAAATATTAGCTTTAGCTTACTGCTAGCTTGCGCTGTCTCAAGCAAACATGTTGTTATCTGTGTTCTGCTATAAGTTTCCAAACACCCTTTTAGCGATGAAAAACATCCGCAGGTTGAGAATCCGGGACACCATAACAGTTTTTTCCAGACTTACAGTTTGTGGCGGCACATTCACGACGTGCACGTCCGCATTATATATGCTTATATGCAACTTGAATGAGGCTCAGCGGAGCGCCGTCGACTGACGCCACGGGTCGGGTGTTTGAACAGAAACTGTCATGTGAGACAGAGGTAGTTATAAACGCGATGTGCAAACATCTATTTGTGGTGGCCAATTTTAATTTTGTGGCAGACTGAGAAATAAATGAATGTATGGGAATGTACAACAACGCTCTCACGTGTATGATGTCACAGCAGTAGGCAGCGTAAATATAACGACACGCCTATAATCCCTCCCACTCCGAAGTGATACTAAACTCGATGGAAAAGCTAACCACGCCAAAGTGAGGTGAGCTGACCCGACCCAAACTAAACTAAACCGTGGGGTACTATGCAATGGAAAAGCGCCATAAGACATATCCTTATTTAACTGAGTGATAGCAGCTGGCACAAAGCTGTTTTTATACCGCTTAGTTCTACAATACGGAAATACAAGCAAGGCGGTAAATCGTTTTACATTACATTACATTTTCAACTCAAATATAACAAAGGTTATATTTAAAATACAGCATTATAAGAGATGTAAGTTCTTATCATCTGTAAACAACAATTTATAAATAAAAGAAAACCAACACTATACCTTTTTGATGATATTCATGCTCTCTGGTGGCACGTCTCTTCGACCCAGTGAATATGGAGCCCATTGGCTACTTGGGGAAACAACCTCTTGTCCATTATCTAAAATATTGCTCTGTTGTGAAGGTGTCTGAAAAGGAAATAGTGCTATCAGCAGCATTCAAAATAGTGGTGTAAAATTATATTGTACTGCACTTAAAGTTATGTCAAAACTTCTTGTTTTTTTAGAAGAAAAGAATGTTTTCACTTAAACCATGATTGTCTCACTACACTCTTAAAAAGAAATGTGCTTTAAAAAGATTCTTCACAGCGATGCAGAAGAACCATTTTTGGTTCCTCAAAAAAAACTATTTTATACCGTTTTATAATCTAAAGAACCTTTTTCACTACAAATAACTTTTTATGAAACAGAAAGGTTAATTGGGTGTAAAAGGTTCTTTATAGAACCATTCAGCCAAAACTGGTTCTATGGCATCGTGAAGCACTGAAGAGTGCAGTTTGTTCATCATTAGCTGTTCACATGTTATCTTAAATTAAAGGACTGGTTTTCACTTTGCTGGATTGTATTATATAAGAGACAGAAAGAAAGAAGCTGCAGAGTAATTCATAATATATAAAATCTCTACTGTCTGTCACAGATTATTCTGTGATCTGAGGACAGAATAAGACTGTAGGGCAGACTGAACACAGACTGAGCACATGCAACACAAAACATCTAAATATGTTTACATCACAGTGATGGACAGTGTCTATAAGCTGGAATTGGCGATGTGTTAAACTGTTTGCAGTATTTTATATCTGCAAAATATGTGTCAATCATTGTATTACCATTATCTTAGAAGTTAAAGCAGAATCCGCTCTTGGTCTCCAGAAAAAGAGCTTCAACAAAATAGGTTATTCTGAGTTTTACTTCTTCATGCTGAAACTGGGGCTGAAGTTGCTTCATACTCACTTTTGGTAGAGGTAGCCACTGAGTTGTTTGGTTTTCATGCTTTGTGTTATTGTAAAAGTTTATTGTCATGCTTCTGCTGGCATGCGGTGCAGCATAGCCTCCAGAGTACAGCATGCCGAAGTTTACTGTGTTGTGCTTAAGGACAGCGCTCTGATTGGAAGGAAACAATCACATGATATGGGTGAATGGGAGCACCACACAGAAAAGTCAAAGGGTGTGGATGTGGCTGAGGGGTGAACACTGAACTGCCACACACATAAACAGACTGCTGTAACAAAGTGAGTAAGCTTGACAAAACAGAACAACGATACATTTTTAGAGATTACATTTAAATCATATTAATAGTGCTGTAGTGTACTGTGTTTCACTTGTACAGAAAGGCTCGCCACCTAACTATACCATGTTTCATGTACAATACTGGGTTAATCTATAATGTATAGGTCATATTATATCCCAAAAGCAAATTTGAATATCATATTTGTCATCAAGAATGAGAAATGAATCTTCCTTTTTGGTTTTGGATTATGACAGTTACTTTCATAACAATCCCTCAAGCAGTCCCTATACTGTCATTACATTCATGGGGAGAACAAATGTCATTACTGTATTACAATGCTGCAAATATTGTTTCTGCAAAACTATAATGAAAAATATTCTCTCTGGACACAGTTTTCAAACTAAAATCAGCATAAATTAAATTCTGTACACACAAACAAATACTACCATGAAGCATTGATTTAACTTCTTTTTTTAACTGGGTGTCAGACAACAAAACGCACATCACCTTAAAATAGGTGCTTGATCAAATGTCACATAAGAATATAAAACAAGATCGGCACACAGGAGCTACAAAAAAAAGGTGCCAAAGAATGCACTGATACAATATGTTACATTGTTCTCTGATATCTACATACGTGTGTGGCTTTATTAAAGGGACAAACCCCACTTTTTTTGAAAATATGCTCATTTTCCAGCTCCCCTAGTTAAATATTTGATTCTTACCATTTTGGAATCCATTCAGCTGTCTCCGGGTCTGGCGCTAGCACTTTTAGCATAGCTTAGCACAATCCATTGAATCTGATTAGACCATTAGCATCGTGCTAAAAAATAACCAAAGAGTTTCGATATTGTTCTTATTTAAAACTTGACTCTTCTGTAGTACCATGGTGTACTAAGACCAACGAAAAATTAAAAGTTGCAAATTTCTAGGCAGATATGGCTGGAACTACACTCTCAAACTGGCGTAATAATCAAGGACTTTGCTGATGTAACATGACTGCAGCAGGCGTAGTGATTACGCACTGCCCGAAAATAGTCCCCTGCTATTGAAAATAACCAAGTGGACTATTTTCGGGCAGTGCGTAATATCAGGGGTGCTGGAGCAAATTTTTTAAAAAAGTGAAATGTCCTTTTAAGTGCAAATATTATCCAGAAACGGTTTTACATGTCCATTTACAACCCTAGAATTTGTTCCTAGAATTAAATGGTCTGTTTTCACCTTATTTGAAAGGGTCATGAATAATTATGTTGAGCTCTTCTCTGATTGGCTGTTTATTAGAGCTGTTTATTTCAGTAGCTCTGTGTGTGTTCAATCAGATCTTAAGTTTGAGCCTGTATCCGACAAAGATAATGATTTGAGGAATAGTCAATTATTCTGAGATTGTAGTGGTAAGTTTGTGTTCTTTTAGTATGGACCTGCAAAATGTAACTGCAATGTCAATAGTATAACTTTAGCCTTAACGCTAGCATAAATACTTAAAGGTATAGCGGAGGATTTTCTCGAATTTTAGAAAAGAACCGCCTTCTCCACTTTTTAAAAAATGCAATTGCGCAAACTGCTGATTGACAACTAGGAGGAACAATAGTCTTGATGATCCACCCGGAAAAAAAATCCACTGCAATACCTTTAAGAATGATCTGTTTTTATCTACATAGACCACGGATCCTCTTACATGGAAGTTGCCATCATGTTTCTACAGTAGCTCTAAACAGACAAACTGTTCTACAGAGTGCGTTTCATCCCTACATTATCTCAGACTATGACATGTTTGTCCTGTGGTGGCTACCATATGTTTTAAAATTGAGGGGTGAGCTGTTGGTTGCAATTTGCGATCTCAATACTACATGGCTCTAAAATTTACACACACTACCTTTAATGCAAATATAAATTCTCTTTCAGTTTTGGGGTAAAATATGACCTCTATAGTTTTGTGACATTAACTCGGCTATTTATGTTGCTATTATTATTCAGTTAAGCTGTATTCATAATACGTAAAACAGACGTACAAAGATGTAGTTATTTGAAATTACAGTCATTTACCGCCAAGCTAATAAACACTTTTCCTGAAGCCTTAAAAGAAAAATAGCAGTACTAGTGAAATTGCAAGGTAGTGTAGGAATCAAATCGCATCAAAGTAAATACGGAGATGCGAGACGAAGCTTGCTTACTCACCCGGTCTAATCTCTTTGCTTCTATGTGTCTAAGCAGCTGTTGTCTCCAGTCTACCGGCATTTTAGAACTCGGGTCATCTGGTTTTTGACTGACAGCTCTCATCTTCATGTCAGCTTCAGGGTTCTTTTCAGTGCACGTACTAAGATTGTAATCTGAAGGCATTTTCTCGAGCAGTGCCGCCATGGTGGGTCGGGCGGACACTGGCCTTGCCTGAGATGCCCCGTATGTCTCTGTGCTGTAGCTCCTTGCAGACAGGGGTCGACGTTGTGTCAGACTCTTGGTGGGGTAACCCATCATGGGCTTTTTGGGATCTTGATAAGATGAATATTCATCTTCATACCTACCATTTCTCTTGTGGAACTGGGTGTCAGCGATGTTGGACAAGCTATTTTGTTGCTCCAACATGCTCTTTAATTGTTGAGGTCTGTTGTAGTGTTCTGCCATCTGGAGCTCATGGTTTTCTGCAACTCGGCGGAATAACGCCATCTCTGTTGAACTTACCAGAGAATCGGCTCGCCGCAGAAAACCTGGCCTGGAGCGTTGAGGCTGAACAGAGTGCTGTAGATTCAAAGCATCATCAGTGACTGCAGCCTGAGTAAATGAAAACATCTGGTCCATTGGTTGATAGCCCCGGTAACCTCTTGGGCTTACAAGTTCCTTTGGCAACGTCTTGCCTGGTTGGTTTACATATTCAGGAGTATTGGGGAAGGGTGGAGGAACTCTCCTCTCTTTCATAACATCCATGGCTCCTTGAGGGTTGAAGCTTTGGTCAAATTGGTAAACTTTCTTTGGAAGGGCGGGCTTCTGCTGAAGGCTTTTGTTGGAACCGTATAAATCCAGATCATCATCCAGCATGGGAGCCGATTGGCTCCTAGACATACTCTGTTCCATAGGCATATGGAGGTCTGCTCGATCAACACTTCCCTGATTTTCTATGCTAGAACTGTAGCTGTCCAATGGTATACTGTAAACCTTGTACGACCCAGTATCTATTTCATCTATACTTTGGGACTTCTTAAATTTCGCCTTTACCTCCCTCATCATCGGTGAAAGTCTTTCAGAACTCTTGCTAACAACCAAAGTGCCTCCTTTGATTGGTTCTTTTCCGCTCTGAACATGCGTAAAAATGTTGGGATGACCTCGTCCCATACCTGAGTCTGTGGAGTCAAGAAACCCCCAGGCTCCGGTCGAGGGAAAAGTACGAGGAATATCTCCTATCTCCTGTTCGAAGTCCTTGCGGTCCGGATTGGGGCTGTTTGCTGGAGTAATTTCCAACTTTGAAGGAAAAGCTGTCCTGTCCTCGAAGGGGCTGGGAGTCCTTGTCCAGTTCTGCCATGGGTTAGAGGGAGCAGGCACTTCAGTTTCAGGGGTGGTGCGAACTGTGTGGAAAGTGTGTTGGGATTGATCGAGCTCCAAGGGAACTCCCACGATGCGTTCTTGTCTCATGAGAGGGCGGCGCCCATGTGCCGTTGAGGCACTACGGGGCTTTGAGCCTAGCATGGGGTTTCCAGCACTGCTGCTGGGTGTGTCAATAGCCGTCTCCTCGGAGACAAAACCTGTGTTGTCGTAGTGGGGCACGTCGTTCCAGCTGTCGAAGGTGTCGCTGAGTGGCCGCCTCTCACCACGCTGCTGCAGCGTACTGGGTGGAGGCGTTTCCCTCTGGCTGAGAAGGGGCTTGGTTTCGATGGGCTTTGGGAAGGACTGAGCCAGCCTGTTGAAATATTCAAACAAAATATAATTTTGAGATAAGATTATAACACTGGTTGTAATATATGCATACTGCTATTTAGTTCATGCATCCCATCCAAACATTTTATAGTACACTTAAAGGGCACAAGGGTGATAATGTAGGGTTTGATTTTTTTGGACACTTCTGGTGGTCCTTTGTTAATTTCTACTTGAGACTGAAACTCATAAGCCAAAATTTATTAGAAAACCTCATTATAATTAGGGATTCATCGTATTATGAATGGTATTGTGTTTTTTATTCTGATGTCCACCATATCAAGCAATCTTGTAGACCAAATATCACAAATAACATTATTAAAAATGTGGCTCCATATGTTTATTTTACAATCAAAAATTCCAAATATGATTTTCAAATTTTAGCTTTGGTAAAATCCTATAACACAAGGCTTCTCATTGTTAATGAATGGATTTAAATAATTATGTGCCAACCCACATGTGGTGCAGTTTGGGCACTAAGTTGCTGATCAATCATTAGACCTATTCACTATGAACGTCTATGACAAAAAGCTAGAATGACAGACATTTCTGTAAAGTTAAAATGTTCAGCTTTCATATAAATGTATCCATGGAAACTGGGCATCTATATTGGTGTCATACTGTTCTTGTGAAGAGAGGCTTTGTTTCTGTGTGTCCCTGAGATTTGATTTAAACAGTTGTTACAGAAAGTTGAAGGACCAGTATGGGTATACCACAATGAAATGGACATTTACAGACAACGCATATACTGTATGCATTTACATAAAACGATATATTACACACTTGGAATCTTGAGCACAGTATGCCGAAATACAGATAAAATAGAAATTGATGTCAGCAAGAGACTAAAGTATCGGTTTTCTGTGATGCAATATAAGTGGACTTTCTATTTGATTTTGTATTTTTCTATATAAAGGAACTCTGATTACCAACCTGTTGGTCCAGTGAGTCTGTGACGGGCCCTCTTTCCCAGTGGACTGCAGGTTACTGGCATTTCCAGGTGGGTTGGAGGATCCAGATGAACCCTGGGATGGTGAGTAGTCTGAATAGGTGGCAGACGAGCCACTGTTGTTCATACAATGCATTTTCTCTGGCTCAGATTCATCTGTGGACTCTAAATGCAATTAAAGAAAATCCTGATAAGGTCTTAGGGGCCAATCACATAGAATGCATTTTTAATAGTTAAGAACGCAATGCGGACCACACTGCCTTTATTTAATTTACTTCAGAAAAATATGCTTTTCTGCTCAGAGCGCTCATGTAAAAACACGTGGCATGGCAGTCGGCAAAAACACGAGGCGTTCACTACCCATAGAAAACAATTTGAAAAAAGTCGCCCGCCACTGCCAGAACCGTGTTCTGTGTGATCTGCCCCTTAGTGTGTACAAGCTTTAATGCAGATTTGTCATGAAATAAACCCTAATTATTACAGTTTTCCCAGTGTCATTTAAGTAAACAATACTTTTCTGGTACAACAGAAGAGCATTCTCAGTATGATTCGAAAGAAAAACATGTCCCACTTTATGTTAAGTGTCTTTAACAACTGCATGGGTCTCCATTGTAGTTCCTGGAGGGCACCTGTCCTCCATATTTTAGTTCCAACCCTACTCCAACATACCTGCCTCTAATTTTTAGGTAGCCCTGTACAACTTGATTAGCAGGTTCAGGTGTGTATGATTGGGGTTGGATCTGAAATCTGCAGGACATGTGCCCTCCAGGAACAGGGACTACTGTGTACTTACATACTGTATAAAAAAGCTATCTAATACATTTCACTTACTGTGTACAAGCATGTTTTTCAGTTAGGGTCAAGAGTGTAATTACATGAAGACTTGTAAGTACAATTTAACACAGTCATTAAATTGTACTGTATACATTTGTTTGGTTAGACTTTTGTGATTGTGCACTTAAGTACTGAACAATAATGATAAACAGCATGTACTGTACTTACTATATGGTTAGGGTTTAGTGTAGGGTTAGTTGCATGTAATTTTGCATAATGTACTTTTTTTACTATAGTAATGACATGTAACGTGTAACAAAAAACACTGCAAAATAAAATGTTACCCTTTTTTATCTAAGTATATTGTAGTTAGACACTGTCTGACAGAAAGCCAAAAAAAAAACTGAAATATAAAGGTATAGTATCAACAATTTTAGTTATACAGTAGGAATGGTTTACCTGAAAATACAAAATTGGCATCATTTATCGGAGACCCGAACCGGAAACCTTCAGGTTACAAGCCGAACTCACAAACTTTTGGGCCACGACTGAAGTCTGAAGTCATAGGGGACGTGCACACCAAAACTTTTACGCCCACGGCCGGCGCATGTTTATAATTGTTTCTAATGGAAGCTCTGCGTTTTTCAAATAAGCCACCAGCTAGCGGTTTGTTCCGCGCTGAAAACCGGCGCCCAGTGTTTTTTCCGTGCTCACCGCTGAGCGCCAAGAGTTGAAAAATATTTAACTTTGAGTGAAAAGCTCCGCTCGTCAATGTCAGTTCTCACACGGCCGTCCAATCACAGTGGAGGAGGGGCAGGACATTACCACAGCAACCAACCGTCTCACAGCTGATGTATCAGAACTACCAAAGCACTTAGCTGAGGAAAGCTGGACAAATGTTGAATGCCAGCTGAAAAACAGCTGGCATTTATGCGTTGTCCAGGCGTTTTCAGTCGCATTTAAAAGTTTTGGTGTGCACAACCCCTTACTGTACAAGTATGGCAAGTAAATAGGGACAGATCTGTTTGCGCTACTACAAGATTCTCAGCTGATAAAGCTGATAAAAATACCAAAACTCAAGCAAGAGACCGAGATAAGCACTGAGAAAATCAATTGTGAGTTAAGCCCCTACAGGCTTTTTGTCTCACTGACCTTTTTTTTCCTTGCCCAGTAACACAACCTTTGGCTTGTACATAGGTGGCTCCACCAGAGTTGGCCTCATGTCAGATATCCGGATATCATTAGGGGAGCCTCCCATGGAGTCCTGGAAGAACAAGTGTCAAATTAAAAACTACACGAAAAATGTGATAAACCAGACACAAGGGGGGGGGGGGGGGGTGAAGGCCTGCTATCTATTTCTATTTTTTAAATACCAAGTCTATCAAGCCTGACTACACATAAATTGCGAGTACTAAAAACATATCATGTGACCTTTGTAATCCAATTTAAAGCCACAATGTGAATCAATTAATTTTTTGAAATGTCAGTATCAGCAATTATATTAACAAATGTTGACTATAATAATTTTAGCTGAATTAAAAACATGAATGTATTGTACACTCTTAAAAATAAAGGTGCTACACAAAGCCATAGACAAACCATTTTTGGCTCTATGGCTCCATAAAGAACCTTTATCATGCGGAGAACCGTTCGGTTTCAAAAAAGGTTCTTTAACGTGTGAGAATGTTTTTTTAGATTATAAAAGGGTTCGTTTAGAAATGGCAATGCTGTCAAGAACCCTGTTGTAGCCCCTTTATTTTTAACTGTGTAAGAAAATCTATTAACTGCAAAAACTCTACAGTACTACACAATATGAAACCTCTTAAACACAGAATTAAGAGATCAGTTTAAAAACATGTGTTGAAGGTATAGACACAGTCAGAATATGTTTAAGCAATTTTCACCCCGTATTATCTTACAGTGACAGTTATGATTATGTAACACAAAGACTGGCTCCATATGACCTTTAAGTTAAGCCAAACTGAAGCTTGCATTAGAAGTAACAGAGTGTGATCTCACACCTCAACTTCAAGCTGAGATTCATCATTAGTAATATATAGACTGTAATGATTCATATGCCTTGTCCCAGCCTGTCTAGTCAAATCCCACAGGAGCAAATCAGTAGCTTCCACCTCTCAGCAGCAGTCTAAGGCAAAACTCACACCTCTCAGACCTGACTGTACATCAGCAGGCTGGCTCACACAACCGACAACAAAGCAAAAAGGACATCATCCTGTAGGATTCTCTCAGAACAATGTCTGTTTTTTATCTTATAAAGTATTCTTTAAAAGTCCACACTTGTCTTATTTGCCATCATCCCTTTATTCATCACTGCTCCCTTACCAAGGTTAAATTTTTTTATTGTGAACTTGTAAACTGGTGAGACAGACTAATGCTTTCATGCTTACATTAGCTATAAACAAAATTTAATTGAGAGGGACCATTCGATGGACTTGCCATTGTGCTGATTGGACTGATGTTTCACCTTCTTTTATACTACGGTCAAACTAGACTTTCCATTCCATTGCAGCAAAAAATTCAAGTCCGGCTAACTGTTGTGACCTGCAAGATGTGTTACCTATAGATAGTGTAAGTATCACACGTCATAATTTTTGTACAATAACATTTAAATCCACATAATGGTGCAAGCATGTCAGAATCCATGATATCTGGTTGCTGCCCACTTTCGCACTTAAAGATTTTATCTCAGAGGTACATACTGATACCAAATTTAGCCTAGCCCCATTCATTCCTTAGGATCCAAACAGTGATGAATTTAGAAGCCACCGAACACTTCAATGTTTTCTCTATTTAAAGACTATTACATGAGTAGTTACACAAGTAGGTATTGTGGCACAAAATAAAACGTGGCGATTTTTTAAGTGGATAAAAATGAGAACTATATTGTATGGCGGAAGAGCACTTAGTTTGCAGCACTTCGACCTCAGGCGCATTAATATTGACGGAAGTTTGAACGAGAGGTGGAGTCAGGAGTGTGCTCTTCCTCCATACAATATAGTTCTCATTTTTATCCACTTAAAAAATCACCATGTTTTATTTTGTGCCACCATACTTACTCGTGTAACTACTCATGTAACAGTCTTAAAATAAGGAAAACGTGGAAGTGTTTGGTGGCTTCTAAATTCATCCCTGTTTGGATCCTAATGAATGAGTAGGGCTAGGCTAAATGCTAAAACACTCACAACTCGCTTTACAGAGATTAGGTGTACGCATTGAAGAAAGATAGGTATGTATTAATTTGTCTAAGTTGAGGTAAGAACATAGTAAAATATTGAAAAAAGGTGGTGTTTTCCTTTAAGAATTGAGTAATCTCCATCAGTCTTTTAAGCTCTGTTTACACCGGGTATTAAGATGCGTTTTGGTCGATCGGATCACAAGTGGAAAACGCTAAATACATGTGTAAACGGTGTGCAAGTTTTTTTTTAGCTCATCCACTTTCGACCACATTCAGATGTAGTCGAAAATGCATTTGACTGGATTGCTTTTGTGGTGTAAAAGCAGACCGCCTTCTCTCCGCCTTTTGATCTAACGTGTGATGTCCCAAGCACAATGTTTCCCATAGGTCCTGACTTCTAGAGCAAACCCACAGTGGTCAGTGCAGCCTTAAAACTATCATTGATAAAACTAAAGCGACTGCTCTCCACCTCTTTTATTTTTGTCACTTTGAGAGCGTGTGAAAGTTGAGTGAAATTATTTCATCAATTGGTCTGAAATATCTGAGAAAACACTTACATATACATGTACAAAACGTTAAGCAGCATGTTTACTAACAACGCAAGCAGCGGTACGACATAATATTAGTAGGCTATGTTATGGCGCTCTTCCATTGCATAGTACCCCACGGTTTGCTACCCCACATAGTACCCAATACTTTTTTTAGTATCAACTCGCTTAGGGTTCCAAGCGACCTGAGCTGAAACCAAAACGTGATGCAAAATCACTGATTTATCTGAGAGAATCGTCACTACCAGCGTCTTCGCTATAATGTAAAAGATTAGCTTTACCTTCATGCTAGCTTGCGCTGTCTGGAGCAAACATGTTTTCATCTATGCCCTTCTATAAGTTCACAAACTCCCTTTTAGTGATGAAAAACATTCACAGGTTGAAAATCAACAACACCACAACAGTTTTATGCAGATGTGCAGTTTGTGGCGGCACATTCGCAATGCAAACGTCCGCATATATGCTTAAATGCAACTTAAACGAGGCTCAGCGGAGCGCTGTTGACTGACGCCATGGTTGTTTATACAGAAACTGTCATGTGAGACAAAGGTAGTGATAAACACGATGTGCAAACATCTATTTGTGGTGGTCAATTTTAATTTTGGTTGAGAAATAAATAAATGTATGGGAATGTACAACGGCGCTCTCACTTGTATGATGTCACAGCAGTGGGCAGCTCAAATATAACAACATGCCTATAATCCCTCCCACTTTGAAGTGTTGATGGAAAAGCTAACCAAGGTAAAGTAAGGCTCGTACCTTAAAGGTGAGCTGACCCAACCTGACCCAAACCATGGGGTACTATGCAATGGAAAAGCACCATTAGTAGGCGCCATTTTATCGACTCTCCAATAGACCATCCCCTCATAGTTATCAAGACAGAAGTTGTCGAAAGTAAACAAAAGAGACATTAAACGTCAGGTGTGAATGGAAATGTGTCTCTCTTGTCCACTTGTCATCCGTTCGACCAAAATGCATCTAAATACCAGGTGTAAAAGTGCTCTTAGAGTTTCAGAAAAAGATAATGTCCCACACTGTGTTCAGATTCAGCCAAGATACCAATGACTGCAATCATGGCAGAAATGTCAATATAAAACATTCTCATTACAATTTTCAGAAACATAATGTATAGATCCATACGGCTTTAAATAACAATTGTCACATTAGTGTCAACGAGAAAAAAGTTACGTAAAATACAACTGAGAACTCAATCAATGTTGGCTTGCTTTTTAATACTTGTTTTTGAAAATCTCATTTTACTCCATTATGAGAAACGAATCGAAATCTAATTAGGAAATGTTTCACCCAGAATGAGGGTGTCTGAGAGAAAAAAAATCAGTTTGCTTTGAAAGCAGTTGAAATGAGCCACCCCTTATGTTCAGCTGATTTTCTGTTGTCTGGTCTCTCAGCCACTTACTATGAGGCAGAAACAGGAAGAGGAAGTAACGGCCAGGCTTGTATTCTCTGGCTGTTGCGGCTTGGGAACGACGCGATGTAAAGAAATCTAAGCAAAACAAACATACATACATATATACACACAAACAAACAAACAAAAATGGATTCTTATGGTTTAGAAAGAAAAGAATGTGTAAGAAACATGACGTTTATGGCACTGGTACTCCCAAGGTCCCGATAACCCTGATTATAATGTTTGCAGCTCCACAGTTTAGACGGGGGTCTCTGAGACCATGGGGGGAAGCAGTGTGAGGCTAAGCTGCGATGGACACAATACACCATGCACCTGTTTACTATTCTAAACAAACAGCTACTACAAGCATAGAAAAGCCCGGCATCAATGAATGGATATGAATGTAGTTGTGCCCGCGTAATTCTTTTTTAGATATAGTTTAGTTTATGGAAACCTTTTGCAATTAGTTTTCCTCAAACATATTGTTTTTGAATTTAATTAGTATATTCCTATAAGACCCTTATTGGATCTGAGTGCACTTGACATTTCAGACTGACCTTTACATCTGCTTATTCAATGATTTTTGCCAGATTCTTAAGCTGAATGCACACCGCCAGCGACTATCAACGACAGAGCGACGCAATCTCATTCATTTCAATGAAAGCTTGGTGATATCCGGCGACATGAGCGACAACGACTGCTGGTAACAGGAAGTGGGCGTGTACAGCTACACAACGAAAAGTTGAGGAACGTCCATTTTTTTTTACAAATAACGAGCGACTTTCAGGAAAAACCCTTTAGATCTTTCAATTTAAGACCATTACGTTTTTGTGATACTGTATCAGGTATCTAGATCTAAATATTTTTACCCTGACAAATCAAGTATTTGTAAACGTGTAAAACGTAATTATTTAGTTTTGTCTGTCGCTTCTACGATCACAACTGCAGACATAGTTTTATGTTTTAATATCCTTACCTTACCAATCTGTTACAGTCTGCTCAAGCCGCACTGGCAAAGTTGATCGATCAGCTTGGTCATCTGCCTTTTCTGGATCAGATTCGGGCTCGTATTAATAAGGTTGTAAAGACGATTTTATCTCCTGTTTGGAGCTGATCCTCCAAACATGCTAAGGAGCGCCACATATTTTCGCCACTTGCTTGAGGTTTTTGGGCAAATACAAGGCACTGAATAGCTGGCCAATCGAAGCACACCACACTTTCTCAGAACAATACACTTTGTACAAATCGACGCGTTTCAAAAAGGCAGGGCATAGATAAGCAACAATAATACGGTATGTGAAAAATAATGTTTTTTTTTTAACCATAAACCACGCAAACATTGTAATACACCAAACAACATACTTTTAAGCAACGTAATAGGGTCTCTTTAATGCTTTTACTTAATCATTACTTTAGTCAAATCTTTTACCCTCTCTGTCTGTGAAATCCAGACTAATATTTCACAATTATGAGATAAGGTGCATCAAAGTTTGATTTCAATTATTGATTTTACATTAATTTCAATCTTTGACATTTCTCAGTCAAAATTAAAGATTATATTTTTACAGAATTTTCTTTACATTAAGTAGGATGATTTTATGTAGAAAACATTTAAAGGGTTTTATTTTTTAACAAAATTTTACCTATGATTCCAGCATGAATGCATACAGTAGATTTAATTTTTAAATATGTTTAACTGAATTTTAGCATTTTCTTCTTATTAACATCTTAGCTTGACTGGACTGTTCATTGACCCATAAACAGTGAATTTATAAATCAAGTGTATAAAGGATTTACCTTAAACATATCGCAAGATTACTCTGGAATTCATTACTAACTATACCAGTGCTACTCTAATATTAATTGGCAAAGTTAAAGACCTCATCATTATCCTGCCTTAGGCAACACTGTAGCCCATGGCTTTGTCGAGGGGGATAACTGGGTGTGAGAGATGAAACATCTCTACTGATCTTTATGTATTTTATCTACCTGGGTCCAGCTAACCTTTAACAAACACCCCTACAACAACACAACTCTCTCCATACATTGTAAAAATGCAACTATATTACATATAATAATAGACTCACAATATTTAACATTATTACACACTCATCCTTTTCAGGTTAATTTATCTTTCTAAATGTCTGACTATTGAATTCTCATATGCGTGTTCATCTAGAATAATTTGGCATTAAATCCAATATGAAAGGTAAAGAGGAATGTAAATTAAGCTGCAACCTCAAGACATTACTTGTGTTTGAAAGTCCTCTATTTTTTTTTTTCAATTTTAAGATGACAAAATTTAAAGAGAAAACTTGTCATACCTCCGAGCTCTCAGTCAGATCCTCTTTGTCTTTGCGTTTTGGGATGTCAATGGCTGTGTTATGGATGGCACCTTGCTCAGACATCTGTTGGTTAGAGAAGTCCTTCACGTCCCGTTCCGTCACCTGGAAAGAATAAACAGCGGACTGGGCTTGAATGACTTGAAGAATCTACTTTGAAACGCTAAGATGAAATAAGCATAAAGTATTACCTCCTTAGGAGCAATGGGCCACTTGGGCTCATACTTGTCTTGACTGTGGTGCTCCATATTGGTCCCCGAAGAACATTTTTCAGTGTTGAGAGGGTGAGTGGATTTACCCACTAGGTTCTGCACTGACTTTACCATGTTCTTCAGGTCTTCTGGGTACGGGGTGGGATAGCGCTTCAGATTAATCTCAACCTGCAGAATATGAGAAAGGGGGTAGTATTATAAGTGGTCATCTGAGACATACTGTAATTCCATTCCCATATTGTTAGTACTCGTGATTTTATTTTGTCCAGGGGAGTATCATATCTTGACCACACCCATCAATTACTATGTATGTGCATTGCAAGTTGCTCTAAAATATACACTGTCAGAAAGAAAAATGGTCAAAAATGTCCCTAGCAATTTGGGCTATAACCTTTCAAGAGGTCATATTAGTACCTCAAAGATACATATTGGCACTGAATGTATACACATATGTACCTACAGTAAATGTTACATATCAAATACCTTTTTTGGGGGGGGGCATTTTGCCTTTTTTTGACTTTGAAAGGACAGGAAAGTACTGGATAGAGGGGTATGGGATCAGCAAAGGACCAAGAGCTGAGAACTGAACTTGGGTCAGCGATTTTTACGTAGTTCCAGGCAGCTCTCTTGACCGCATTACAGTTCCATATCATTTCACATAGTTTACTGTAATAACCGAAATTACAGGACTAACAAAAACAACATGACAGACGAGGCAATAACAGCGCTGTTTAGAGACGTAGTGTTGTAGTCAAGACCACCTAAACCGAGACCAAGTCATGACCAAGACCAAGACAGTCCGAGACCGAGACAAGACCAAGACTTTAAAGGGTCGAGACCGAGTCAAGACCAAGACCCAAGACAGGCCGAGACCGAGTCAAGACCAAGACCATTGCAAGTCACTGCATTAAAACACTTATGGTAAAATGTTGGAATATGCAAATGATTAGGCACTTCTTGCCTGTGTGTGTGTGCATGCGTGCATGTGTGTGTGTGCGCAATCAGAGAAGTTGATAAAATAAACAAAGGCATTGCAGATATGTGGGAATTTATCTTTCTCTATAAGCAAATAAAAGTGAACAAACACTAAAGACCTGAAATCAACTTAACCATTTATTCTGAACTGTCTTTCCATGGCTTGCCAGCCACTTAACACAATGCAGGTGTTTTTAGTAATAAAATTAGAAAAACTGTCATTGGGAGAAACTTAAACAATGCTTAAACAATGCCAACATCATATGCCAAACCTGAATAAACTGCATAAAATTAATGATAAAAAATTAATTTGTGATGTGCCATCAGTTGTGGTCTTGACCGGTCTTGAAATAAAATTCTGAGTCCTCCTTGTCTGAGACCGAGACGAGACCGAGTAAAAATGCGGTCGATTCCAAGACGAGACCAAGACCTTTAAAAAGTGGTCTTGAGACCGGTCTTGAGACCGAGTCAAAAAAATGGCAAAACTAGAACACTATTGAGACGCACAGAGGTAGCCTAGTTCACACAATCGCTCTCTCTCTCTCTCTCTCTTTCTAATAAATTCATTAATAACTGCATTACAATGTTATCAACGGCTCAAGCCTCCATTGCCAGCTTTAAAATTACGTTTTGAATGTCTTGGATGAGACGCGGAAGAAATAGTCCTACTCACAATAGCGATTTAATTACAAAACCCGGACGAATCCCTTTAAATATATCATCTGTTTGATGTCTTGAGGTGCGGTAACCGTAGTATAAGCAAAATAATTGACTCCGGGCTGTTCAATTATTAGAAAAATAATGTACACACCTCGGGTGTGCATTTTTTTCTAATAATTCAACGGCCTGTCGTCAATTATTCCTTATTTATACAAACTGCATGATTGGATTTTTTTAGCATTTACTGCAGTTATTGGGGAGTGTAGGGCATCCTTTCCTGTTATCTGGGAAATATTAGGATGGATTAACATTTCCACAAAAGATGTGATGTGGTCACATATATTTCTGAATCAATTGTGCTCTAACCTCAGAATAAAATTCAAAATATTTAACTACAAATGCTTTGGGCTTTTAAATTTTTTTAGCATTAGTAACTTGTGATCGTTTCAACCAAAATGAATACCAAGTACTGGAGTCAATCAGGCTGGAAATTGAGCTCAAGGGGGGATATGAGTGAACTTTTGGTGTTGTGGATCGAGAACTAGCAATGACTGCTTGGGCTGTATTTGTGAAGTACTGGTGTAACAATGTGAGAAAGAGTGATCTGAAAAAGCAGAAACATGTCTGCTGTGACAAGTCCACTAAGGAAATCAATAACTTTGACATTGTAATCACTGAGATGATACAGTGACACAAAACAACAATGCTTTTCTGTGCTGTGAGGGAATGTCCTACTTCTGCATTGCTTGAACTCGTTCAATCTGATTTGAGGACCAGACCATATTGTGGTATAATAATTGTTTTATAGATAAATATATTGTAAGACTGAAATTCTAGGCCTGGGAAAAGGGTGCAATAATAACACAAGACATATAAAAAACTAAAAATAAACAGTGAAGGGATCATTAAAAGGTTCAAAGAGAGTTTAAATGTGGCTTTTACAGCATACAAAAAATAAAAACCTGGTACAGTAGTGCGAATAAAATCAACCTCTGTCTTGGACATTAAAGAGCACCTACTAAAAGAAACACTGGTATATGGGGTTGTGTGAGGGTGTCATGCACTGTGGACCTTCACTTTTCCTGAGTTGTCCTCCTCCTCCTTCTTGTCCTCAAACTCAAATGCCACAGTCATCCTCTGCTGTCTTTGCTCCTCCCAGAGGGTGGGATTAAAGCTGTCACTGTCAGATTGGTAATCTGCAGCCATATAAACACACATCCATCCAACATTTTAATCTGGTGTAACAGCAATCAGAGAAGATTGATTGAAATGGTTTATTTATTCTCACCCTCATCGTGTCGGGGCTGCTGAGGAAACATGTAGTTGGTAAGGACTCTCTGTTTGGTCTCCGGGTGAGCCTCTGTTTGGAGGGGGATAAGGGCCTTGGACTGAATTAGAAAAAAACTATATAACTAATAACACACATTTCTAAAGTATTACATTTTTTATCAGTGGTCCGAAAAAGTATTTGGAAACTTATGTTACACTAAATAAGGAACAAATGCTATTGCATTAGATTATATCAAACCATGTGGCATTTCATTTAAATAAAGATGGCATAAGCCCACATTTCAAGCAAAAGTAAAAAAAACAAAACAGAGGTTTTCAATAAAAAGTCACAGTTTGGTTGTCAGATGGTAATAGGATATGTCTAAAGTGCATGTACAGCACTACACCTGTGGTTACTCTGATAGGGAAACTGTGTGAACTGTGTGAGAGCAACTTAATACATCCATTAATGTTTTTTGCTGATGCCACTTTGTTTGATATACTGTATGACCCTGCCTGTGAAAACTCAGCTAAAGTCAATTTTTATGATTAACTGTTTTCTATATCCTGCATAATAAGAACATTCTGTAAAATATAACCTTGATGTCTTTAATATTGACAGAGTAAAGGGCATATCAAATATTTCATGAAATCAATGATTGAAATCAAACTTTGATGCTCCTAGGGCCAGATTTACAAATAGCTTGTGGCAGTAAAAACCATCATTTTGGCGTTAAATAACGTCTCGTAGTTTCCCTTTCAAACACAATGTGGTTACATGTTTGTGCGTGTTATAATACTGGTATTTGTGCCATTATTTAACACAGAAAAAAAAATGTCTTAAATCATTATGCGCTTGAAATGGCTGCAATTGTTGCTGATAGGAGATGCATAGCATACAGTAGATCACAGAGAAATAATTTTTAACAAGTAACAGTTTATATGGAATATATTATTCAAAAATATTGTTTGCCAAGCCATGTTATTTTTTATTTGCTGAAGGAAATAAAAGAGGAGTCACTAGGAGAAGTCACAAAACACCAGGGGCCCTATCTTGCAAACAGCGCAATTGACTTTGTCAGTGACGCATGTATCATTCGTATTTTGCACCGGCGCACAGCGGGTTTTTCCCTCCACAGACGCACGTCGGCAAACTAGGGATTGGGAATGAACTTGCGCTCCCTGGGCGGTTCAGCGCCAAAAATTAGGCGTGTTCCGGCGCAAAACCATCCCTGATGCTATTTTGCGTTTCAAAAAACAATTGCGCCACTGACCAAAAAAAAATAGTATGAAGCCAGTGGCGCGTTGTTCATTATGCTATTTTAAGGGCGCATGCTTGACCATAATGTATAGCGTGCACAACGCGCACACACTTTGCTTATCTAATCTACACAGATGCAACAGTTTTTGCAAATCATAAATTGTTACAATAAAAAATATTAACACATGAGATAAGGGAAATCATTGTGGTGAGCATTGTGGTGATAGTTTTTATTTATTTTGTGTGGTTGCGTTAAATAATTCTCATGCAAATAACGATTAAAATATTTTCATAAGTTTGTTGTGTGGCTGTATTACGTTTATTTTATGTAAATAATAATTAAAATGTTTTCATAAGAAACCTTATGTGAACTTGATTTGTAAGTGTACTTTGGGGTTGGACTGCTTGCGTTTCTTGGCTTTCAGCGGTGAGGGTGGACACAGCGATGTCCTCTGCTGGCGTCAGGTAGTGTGTAGAGCAGGGAGCTACACTGCGACCAAAATGGTCGCATATGCGACCTTTTGAACTGCCGTTGCGACCCTAATTTTTAATGGGTCGCAAATGTGCTACCTAATGTTTTAGACAATATGCTATGATTTACTAGCATTTATTAAAACAGAAATGTGGATCTTAAGAATACGTTTTATAACATGCTCTGAGCCTTCAACACGTTGGCTTCATTTTGCGTGAAAGCACGTCGTGTCTCTCCCTATCAGTGTGCGTTTGCGTGCTCAGCTATTTTTTCAATGAATTGGGTGGGACGCGACGCAAGCGCAGTGTCTTCCTTGTTTCTGAACTTGAGCAGAGGTCTTTCTTCACTGAGGACGCGGGACCCGTATGGTTCCGGGTTTATATTTTAAATGGTCTGTCGGGTCCGGTTAGGTCCTAGTTTAATTACTTTGGGTCCCAAGTCTGATTAATGTTGTGTTTATAACCCGAGTCGATCGGAAAACGGCAATGAGCGCTACCGCGCTAAAGCTCGAGTGCAGATTCAGCGTGCCTCCGGTTTCTATGGCGATGGTTCTTGTTACGACCACGCGCTGCTTTTTCTTTCTCACATTTTGTTAATAATCTTATTATTAACCATATATTTTCTAAAACCATATCCATATTAAGTTTGGACAGAGATTGTAGCAAAAAGCAATGCTAATGTCAAGCCAATTGCACTGAACGAGCAAAGCAATGTAAAGTCTGTCACCGGGACAGCAAGTAGACTTTTAAATCTGAAATAATGAGTGGATTAAGCTTTTTAAATCGGCAAGAGAGAAATAGAAAGATAGAGCAGAAGCAGTTAAAGTGCCTTTCTAATAGAAATTATAACCATTATTACATCAGTCACATTTATAATCTATAGACCTAATATACTATACATAGTATTGTATTATATTGAGTTTGATAAAAGGGGTCTAATTGCTTCATATATCAGTGCAAAAACAGTAAGTGTTTTCGTGGTGCTTTGACAAACAGTGTCAGCTTTGTTAATGGCAAAGAAAGTTTGGGGTGGTTAGATTAATGAAATATAATGTGAAATTAATATTAATTTTCAATAAATCAAAGTATTGTGTTGTGTCACACATTATTAGTTCTACGTCACATGTATAGTAAGTAGACCATTATTTGTCAGTGGGTAATAATTGCCCTTTTCACCGGCTACCACCACCAAGTAAATTTCAGATCTGTGGGAAACACTGCAACGTTTAAGAAAACAAGGCGGCATGTGGTTTAAAAGATGGCAAGTAAAATAAAAAGCATATCTGTATGCAATACAGTTTCATTATTGTTCATTATTATCCAGAGCGCCTTAATATAACTTGAAAAAAATATGTGCGACCAAATCATATTTTGCGCCGGTAACTGAAAAAGTTGGTAGCGCAAGTGCCACCAGTGGAAAAGGTTAGTGTAGTTCCCTGGTGTAGAGGCAGATCCACCTCCAGTTACACGGCGTGCCCGAGTTATGCTGGCAAGCTTGGGATTCCCCCGTGTTGAAATATAATTTAAAGTCATTGTTTTTGTTTTGTTAAATATTATCATATGTATCTGTTCACCTAAATATGAAAGAAACAGCAAGTAATGGAAGCTATTAGCTGGAATGCATGCCTTTGTTTTCGTAGGGCATATTGACCATTTGTTATCTACTCAAAGGGGGATGATCTGGGATGCGTTTACACAGACCCCAGCTTGCCGTAATGGTTATCTGATCAAAGGGGGATGATCAGGAATGCGTTTACAGCTGTCCTTTCTTGCCTGACTGTAACCTCTCTTTCATGTTTATATTGTAATCTAAAGGCATTGTTTCCATCTGAAGGGACTGCCCCCTTCGAATGGCTTTAAATGTAATGCATGTATACCCAAAGTCAGACTTGGTTACTGCAGCTCCCCGAGCTCTATGCTCTGATTCCAAGAACGCTTTCTGCAATAAAGACTACTGCTCGAGGAAATCCAAGTCTCCTGGTCTTCGCTAAAAAAAGTTTCCAACAGATGGTGCCGTGACCCGGATAGAGTTTCTCATTTCACCAAATATCTACAAACTTCACTCCAGACTGATTTTTCAGCTCAACTTTGATTTGGTGAGTGTCACTCTATCAAAAGAACCTCTACAGACCAGTACATGTGTTTAAGTGTTAACAAACAGCTGCATGGTTCTGTTAACAAATGTTTGTTTACCCTCTGTTTAGGCAGGGAAGATTAGCATAACGTGCTAAAATTTGTGTTATCCTCTGTTTATCAGAGAAGAAATTTTGGTTATCCTCTGTTTAGGCAGAGAAGAATTTGGTTATCCTCTGCTTGGTCAGAGAAGAAGCTTGGTGTATCTTTTGTGTATCAGGGAAGAAGCATTTTGGTTAACTTCTGTTTAGTCAGAGAAGTTTGGTTTAACTTGTTTACCACAGATTGTTAAAAGAAATCCACTTTAAGGAAATAATGGTTAAAAGGCATCCTAGACTGATTCCCACAACTGAGAAAGGTGGACTTGCAACCCCTTTATGGTCAGACAATGAGTTTAGCTCAATCCTGAATAATCACATGGATTCTATTGTGTCAGAATCAGTTAGACAGAATCTAACACAGAAATTTGGAATTGATCCAGATAGGACGTGGACTCTTGAAGAGTGTAAGAAAGTTTTGGGGGCCTGTGTTAGAAAGAACAACACAAAAGGCATTATCTACTGTTACAGAGAATACAGTTTGGCTTTAGCTGCAAAGCAAACTGAGTGTATTGCAAAACTAGAGAAGAAAATTCAAGATTTGTGTTCTCATGCTATCTCTCCTAATGAGAAGATAGGCCATGACATGTCTTCACCAGAAGACAATCAGAAACAACACTCAGATGTCCATCCTGACTTACAATCTGTTAGACAGGAACACAGTGTTTGTGTTAATCACAGAAATAATACAAGTGACAAAGCATGTGATTCAGTTAAGGTGTGTGGAGCAAGGAAAAAGGCTCAAAGTAAAAATGATGGAACTGCATTTCCTTCAATGTCAGTAGTCCAGCTACAAGATGTAGCTCCAGAAACAATAGATAGACTTGCTGAGAGTTTGCCATCAGCACATGCTAATTTTTCTGAGTTCAGAGGAGCTTTGTCCAGAAAAATCCGTTTGTATGACTTGTCTTTAGCTAACATCATGCAGCTTATGTCACAACTTTTGTCTGAATCAGAATTCAGTACTTTTGAAACTGCTGTTAAAAGTTATGAGTTACAGGATGCAAATAAAGATGGGTTAAGAGAAGGAGTGTTGGCCATACTGAGAGACATTGTTGGACCAAAGGTTGATTGGACTAAGATCACTAGTTGTGTGCAAAGAAAAAATGAAACTGTGAGTGAATACACAGAAAGATTTTGTCAGTCAGCTTCAGCATACAGTGGGATAGCAAATAATCCTGAGGATGTATTAAATGATAAAGGACCACTAGTCCGCTCATGGTTTGATGGCCTTTCATCTGAATACAGAAATTCTCTGCCCTTCCTAGACCTAACATGGTCTAATGCAACTCTGAGAGGCAATTTGGACAGATTAACCACTTGGGAACGAGATTCTGATGTTAAGACAAATGTCAAAATAGCAGCAGCATTGCTGAATAAGGCAAAAAAAGAAAGTGGGCCAAATAAATATCTTAGGAAGGACATCAAATGTCACTACTGCGGGAAGCAAGGGCATTATTTAAAAGAGTGTAGGAAAGGAAAAAAAGATACTTGGAGAAATTAACAATGCTTCTCAGCTCTTACAAAGCCTGCTTACAATACTGAAGCAGCCCCTCCCTTCTACATCTAATCTGTGGGGTAACTTGCTAAGGGTCTAATCATTAAGGCTGTGAGAGGTTATTGTTGTACTAAATTTTACAAGGATGAAATCTGGATGATGTCTTTGATGACTGATGTTTCTTTAGAGGATTTTGTTGTTGTTTAAGAATTGATTTTACAGTTTAAAAGGGGAATGAGTTTATTTAGAATTTAAGATGTTGATAGCTCTCATGTTGACAGGGACAGACTAGGACACGTTGACCAGTGAGGAGCCCAGGGCAGAACCGAATGCAATAAGCGTCGGGGGCCAAACCCTGTGGTGAAGATTCCCTCATAGGTTTTTTCCCCTCATATAGTTTATCCTCACCTCATCTGGTCCTTAGGTGTCAAACTAAAACAGATTAGGGTAAAAAAAAAAAAAATCTATACGATCACAATGATGTTAAGGCTATACGATCACAAGGAAGTTAAAACTATACGATCACAAGATGTTCAAATTTAAAATGTTTTGAATAGAATACTGCTCTTTGGTGTCTTTCTTTTTGTGTTGCAGATACTGGACATGACAGTGACACCCTGGTGTGAGTCACCCTGGACAGCAGTGTGGACAAAAGAGTCATTTCGCAAAGAATTTGGAGTGTCAAAAAATCTACATACTGTAACATCTGAAACGACTGTTAGCAGCAAAACACAACGCATCTACATTCAAGGACTGCAGAACTTTCAGTATAGTTTTGGTTCCAGAAAAAAAAAACAGAATCATGATATTCTGTGCCAAATCACACACGTCAAATTTGACTGTAACTTCCAATGTTACAAGACTAGAAGATGGGACATTATGTTAACCAACATATGTCAAAGAATGGACTTATAAAGGGTTAAAATTAAATGATGTGAGAGTTATTTAGAACTCTCAAAGGGGGAATTGTTGAAATATAATTTAAAGTCATTGTTTTTGTTTTGTTAAATATTATCATATGTATCTGTTCACCTAAATATGAAAGAAACAGCAAGTAATGGAAGCTATTAGCTGGAATGCATGCCTTTGTTTTCGTAGGGCATATTGACCATTTGTTATCTACTCAAAGGGGGATGATCTGGGATGCGTTTACACAGACCCCAGCTTGCCGTAATGGTTATCTGATCAAAGGGGGATGATCAGGAATGCGTTTACAGCTGTCCTTTCTTGCCTGACTGTAACCTCTCTTTCATGTTTATATTGTAATCTAAAGGCATTGTTTCCATCTGAAGGGACTGCCCCCTTCGAATGGCTTTAAATGTAATGCATGTATACCCAAAGTCAGACTTGGTTACTGCAGCTCCCCGAGCTCTATGCTCTGATTCCAAGAACGCTTTCTGCAATAAAGACTACTGCTCGAGGAAATCCAAGTCTCCTGGTCTTCGCTAAAAAAAGTTTCCAACACCCGTCTCCTGACATCATTGTAGCACTTGCGGCACAACATCCTGGGGATGCCAGCTGATGAGACAATTGTGCCTATTTCCTCCAAAGCCTGTTTAACTGACGCTGATTTGGGCGGGTTTCTCCCATCCCCATACAAAACAACTTCTCTGTCTTTGACTGCTCTTACACAAACGTCGGTCTCCTCGGCTGTGAACCGCTCCTGGCGTGCACCTGGTAAATCCGTCATAATAATAGCAACCAGCCATGGAACTTGCGCACTTGCGTTTAAAGGGTATGTTGGATGACGTTCTGATTGGTTTATTTGACGTTACGCCCAAACCACACCTATGAATAATGAACCTACTTCAGACCAACCCCTTATTGATTTGCGCCTGGCGCAATAGTTATTTCTCCCGCCCGGAAAATAGCGACAGCGCCCAAGAACCGCACCCAAAGTCACTTGCACTTTGCGCTTCGCACTTGCGTTTCAGATCGTTAAAATAGGGCCCCAAGTGTTTCAAAACTTCTTGTAAACCTTCACTCTTTGTCCTCTATTTTTTCAGTGTACTATTGCTTCGATAGCTGGGATTTAAAACCCTGAATTTTCCGTTGCGATGTCCATGGTGCTAAACTCAAGCACATTAGGCGTTAGTAGATCACACGCACCTCATCAGCTCTGCATATTTGCTACCCTGAACTAATTTGCGTAGCTTTTAGTAGATTATGTTGGTCATTATGGAAATCAACTGTTTTAGTAAATAACCTTCAAATATAACCACTGCCACATGCTAATGTTAAATTGCCTAATTTAGTGAATCTTTTCCCTAATCTCATAACTGAATTTTGAGACCTTAGCCTGGATTTCACAGACAGTAAATATAGTTTTTGTGTCCAATGCAAGTAAACCGAATGTAATATGAAAAGGTGTTCCGGGTAACAACCTGATTGTCAGATAACCAGAGTGCAGCAAGATCCTTAAGTTTAGTAAAAGTGAAGGGAAGATTCTTTAACCTATAGAAAAAAGTGAAAGAACATCAGTTTAAATAAATTCTGAGAAGCCAAAACAAGAAAGTGAAAAAGACAAATGAGTCTGCGGGGAGGAGTTCATTTAATGTAGTTAAAATATTGTTAAGACCAAAGGTGATTCTGTCCACTTAAGATACCCCATTAACTCAGGTACTCTAATGGCTGGGCCATGTTTAGTCTTAGTTAAGTTTAATTACTCCGCTTGTAGGTAATCATGGCCCGAGCATGAAAACTGTCCACATAGCTCATAAGAAGCTTTCTTAATTAGCCCGTGGGCAGGCCAGGCACTTTTCCAATGCCATGCCCCATTACTGTGGCATTATGGAAAATAATAATCACCATCCTCACTGCTTTACATAAAGTAATGAGGACTGATCATCAAACCTATAAGAGCTTTGAAGAGGTACTTTGAAGCCTTTGAGTAATTTGTTTTATATTTTATTCATAAAACAATGTGGCAAACCATTTGTATACTAGTGTGCAATGAATGTGGATAAATGCATGCAGGTGTATCAAAAAACTAAAGGAACATCAGGTGTTACCTATTGTCACTCAGATTGAGAACACGTAGTTTTGTCATCTGTCCGATTTCATCAGGCAGAAACTCCAGTTTATTGGAGCGCAAGGACATGACCGTGACGTTCTTGCAGTTTCCAATCTGCAGCACAGGACAGGACAGGACATGAGAGCTCTTGTAAGGTGCAATTTTGTCAGCTTTTTATGTTGGATATCAGCATTCTCTCAGGTAAAATGACTCTTGTAATCTGTCAATACAGCGAGCGAGGTGAGTGAAGGTCAGAAAGACATCACCGTGCATTTGGCTTTAGATATTCTGGCTGTGCGGTATTTTCTGGTTCAAAGAACAGCATTGGTATAATGGCCAATCATAAGGAAAAGATTACAGCTAAAACCATAGCAACCAGATCTTGATGTGAGCAGAGAAGTGATGGGGGTCTATGTGAAGACTTTGATTAAAATCATTTACATTTATTAATTGGGGAAATGCTTTTATCCAAGGCTCCAGTACGATTTGTTGGTTAGTTTTAAATTGGTCATTGAAATCGGCCACCAGGTATTCACTAATTGTTTTGGGGCAAAATATATACACTGTCAAAATAAACAGTCAAAAAATGGTCCCATGTTGTCCCTACCCTTTAAAAAGGTCCTACATGTACGATATTTAAATACAGATATGTATCCATTTGGTACCAATGTGTACCTTTGAGGTTTTCATATACACTTTTGATACAAATATGAACTCATTAAGTGTAATATTTGAAAGGGGACCACCCTTGTCACCATACTTGTCACTACAAGTAGGCGCCACTTTTAACCCTTTTTTTCTGACAGTGTAAAGGAAGCATTTAAATTTTTTAAATCTTGTTTGCTTCTGTCAATCCTTCAGAAATAAAACATTAATACTCACCTCCCTGGGTAGCTCAGCCAAGAAGTTTTCATCGGCTGCAAATGTCCGAAGACTGTGCAGGTAGCCAATGGTTGGAGGCAGGGATTCTAATTCATTACAGCTACAGTCAAACTCCTCTAAAAGTGATAAACTGGCAGATGTAAGGGAAAGCAGGTGAGAAGTCTTCAAATATGAATGCTCACTTAACCTCCATTGAAAACACTTTATGAGACAATAAAATGAATGTATACATCACAAGACACCTTTTCAAGGGTCAGCCATTAAGACTTTATTGCCCCATTACAGAGAATAGACTGAATATTCAAATAAAAGTCTTTTGAAGTATTTTAAGACCAAACAATTAAAGAGACAGGTAACCCAAAATTTTTTAGACAAATTCTGTATACATTAACTCATGTAAATCTAAAACCTGCATGACTTTCTTTGTCCAGTAAAACAACATTTTATCAAAACATCTATCCAAATAATGACAATGTAAGCACACTGGGTCCCTTTAAAGTTCCAAACATACAAGAAAGTGGTTCAGTGGTGTGTTGTATCCCAAGTGGTCTAATGATACAATAGGTTTGTGTGACAAACAGACCGATATAATAATTTTTTATTTTAATAATTTGGAAAATGAAAGTTTTCAAAAGGAAAATAAGGTAAACAGGTTTGAAATAAAACATGAGGATGAATATATTTTGACAGAATTTGTATTTTTGGGTGCACTGTTCCTTAATGATGGCATTCACATCCAATCACCCTAAACATTTAAAATGTCCATATTTGTCCGTATGCCAACAATATAAATACTGTAGTATCAATGTCTATGGCTCATATCCTTTTAACACAGCGCATACATGAGTTGTGGTAATGAATAATGGGAATTGTGAATTATGTGGAAGCATTATCTTCACTTAACAAAGGTGTGAATTAACAGGACACTTTCAAGAGGGATTAATGATTAACTTAATATACTATACTGCAATATAGTTCTCTTAATAAAAGCACTCTTAGCCTATAAAATACTTGTTTCTTCAAACAAACAAACCGTTGTTAGTTTATAACACTCACAATGATCTGATATATGCCACAGTGTTTATTGAGCCAAATGAGGTTCAGTACTGAATAAATTTGGACCTCACACCAGTCATTCATAACCACCACTACATAGATTGTCCTTGCATACTTCTGTTTTTAATCCAATTTACCCTTTTTTCCTTTAATTTGAAGGGGTCAATGTATATTTGTTAAGCTAAGTAAGGTCATTAGTACAACATTTGTACAAGCAGGCCACTCCAGCTGTCTCTCCATATGCATAGCTTTCATTGTGTCTATGGATGCAAAGGTATGCCCTTGCCTAAATAAACATGCTGTGGCAGACGTGGGGGGAATACAAACACTCGCTGGTCTACTTACCCGATTTTGCCTCGTGCACTGAGGTGCCCATTTAAGATGCATGTTTGATTAACACAACACACAGAACCGAGCAATGACAAACCAAGAAGAAAGATGCATGGAGAATACTATCACAGGAATGAGGTAGTGGTGACCGCAATATGATAAATGAAAAAGGCAGACTGTAGAGATTGTGACCTCTAAAGTAACAGATGGATGGTGCACATACCCTTCATCCCTGAATCCCAATCTGATTTTGCATTAGAAATCTTTACGGTCAAACAACAACAGTGTTAAAGGTTTTGCCTGGTCTGAGAAGCTATCTATGAGTATCTACATTTTAACCAAACCTAACTCAACACAGGTTTGATTTAATGTCTGTCTAAATGCTTTTAATTTGAAACAGGTTAATTTGAAATCAGGTATGTGCATTATTCCGCTAAATCATATGCATGAATATATTCAAAATTTGAACACATTATGTGTGTACGCACACAGGCATAATACAGTATATGCGACATTATATATGCAGCTTAAGACTTTTTCTGGATTTGTACCTACTCTACTGTAAATAAGAGTTAAAAAAGAGATTGTTAACATTGCTGAGAGTCAGAGTAAAGTTGACAGTCAGCATTTGCTCATGCAGGGGTGAGCAAAACTGCCTGAATGACAGCAGTAGAGCTGCTGACTCTTTATTGTTGAGTCTCAGAGAGAAACCCAATACAGAGACTACACAGTAAGTTGCTGGAATTTGGCTGTAAACTAAAAATTCTATATATACGGTTCTCAAAAAATGGAAAAACGAGTGCATTAGAGGGATGTTAACGGATTTTGAGGAGTGTAAGATATCTTCTGCCTTTGCCATTTTCTATATAAAACCGGATGAGATGTGAGTTACTAACCTTCCAATGGTGTTAGGCAGTGAGGTGAGCTGGTTGTCATCAACTTTTAATGTCGTCAACTTTTTCAACTTTCCTGTGAAGGATT